>NC_045445.1:58351101-58431538 GCF_002776525.5 Piliocolobus tephrosceles | reverse complement strand
AAAAAAAAAAAAAAAAAAAAAAAAAAAAAAAAAAAAAAAAACAAAACTGCTGTTCCCAAATATCTGATATTTAATTGAAACTATTGCTGAGTCACTGATATGGCCCTATCCCTTGAGATTAGCCATTTAGTGGTAAATGAATACATTGAATACTGATTCACCTTGACTGGAAATGACATACGTTCTGGGTGAATGTTTGCCTTTTTTGTCTATGGGGTGTGAAACATAGGCTTATCAAGTGTTTTATTCACTGATCCTGAACATTACCTAATGTTCCATTACTCCTATAAATTGGCCCACATTAGAACAAAGGAGGTACAGCAGTGAATACCTGGTTCTAATTATATATGATACTACCCAGAATCTGCCAATCTGATAGAACAATATAATAACCTATTAAAGGCATAACTGAGGCACCAGCTTGGAGATGTTATCTTATGAAAATACGGTGGTACGATCTTCCAGTACACTGTGAAATTAATGACCAGTATGGTTTGGTGCCCCTAGATAGGTAGAACAGATAGATGATAGATAGATAGATAGATAGATAGATAGATAGATAGATAGATAGATAGATAGATCCAGGAATGAAATGAGAAACAGACACTCCAACTGACCGGTTTGTAGAATCTGTGTCTCCCCAAATTACAGCTTCAAGCTCTGCAGCTTTAGGAGTCTTGGCTCCCAGATGCAAACACTTCTACTAGGAGACAGAGCAAAATTCCCATTTAAATTTCAAGCTATGATTGTTACCCATTTACCTTGGACTTTTGCCACCAAGAGATTATCAGGTAAATAAAGCGGTCACCATCATAGCAGTGTAATTGATCCTGGTCATTGAGAAGGGAATAGGAACGCTATTACTCAATGAGAACAGAGAATAATATGTTTTCACTCATGTGGCCCCATTGGTTATCTTTTGAAATTACTTTGCCCAATTTTAGAGGTAAATGATCAAATTGAGCAGTCAGAGTCTCAGAGAGACATGGTGAGTACAAGGTCAGAAACCTCATAAATGGAAGTTTAGGTTATCCCATCAGGAAGTAATCTACAGCAGCAGAAGCACTAGTTCAGAGACAGCTAAAATGCATAGTAAAGGAGAAGGATAAAACATCAGTTGTGGGCTTAACACCAGCTGCTGTGGTAAAGGCTGTAGTTTGCCTAGTTAGCCTTCATCTTGTAATTTTCCCAAAGAAAAGAAGGCCCCAGAATCCAAAAGGAGCTGCTTCCACATCTTAAATGAAGCAAACAGATTCATGTGGCACAAAGAGTAGACTGTAGTGGGAAGTGTTGCAGTGCTCAGATTACGACCATCACCACCCCCATTTGAGACTGATGCACTCATTCTCTGAAAACGGTGATAGCTGAAAGATCACTGCTGAGTTCTCCCTGCTAGCATGTACCCTTAGCTTAAACGTCCCTCTCATAAAGAGAGTTTATCTCATGAATAAATCCTTCTGGAGTGCAGTCCACATCCAATGATTGATTAGTGCAGGTTTATATAAGTCTGGTCTCCTTGTCCCAATTCAGGAAACATCTGAAGTGCCATTTCAGCTGCAGAGCTTCTTATGGCATTGGCTGAAACCTTTGTTGTGACTTCTTAATAGCTTATTATAGCTTCTTTATAGCTTATCTTTGTTCTCTTTCTGCACCGTCTTCAGTTACTCAATCACAAGTGTTAACCCAGAAAGCACGAGCCAATAAACTTCATGCAAATCACTGTCCATTTCAAAGTTTGGTGCTGCAGGAGATGCATATGTGATATATGTCTACAGCACCATAGTTTTAGTTATTCTTCTATAATATATATATATATAAATTAGATAAAGACTCTATATTAAAGAAATTGCAACCACTACGTAGAAAAGTATATAATATAATAGACCACACAGACATCGATATTGTATTCATACACTCACTCAATTCATTTTATCAAGCACCTATATAAAAAATTATTCTAGGCACTAAGTATACAGTGCTACACCAGAGAAACACAAGACGACCTCCTAAGCAATTATACGGTCTTGCAGGTAAGGGGGACATTAGGCAAATAGATACACTTCAATTATTTAATTACAATGGTGATAAGTGCAACAAAGGAGAAATAGACTATAATGAGTGCATGTGACAAAAGAGACTTACTCTGGGGATCCACAGAAGAGCTTCATTGATAAACATTTAGATAAACAGACACATGTAAAAGATAAGTAGGAGTTAGCTAACACGACAATAGGGAGCAGGAGGTCAATTATAATTTTATCCCCAAGTTAATTTTCAATTTCATACTTATAATCTATACAAATACAATAAGAATCTTGATATGTGTTTGTCAAT
The DNA here is from genome assembly GCF_002776525.5 of Piliocolobus tephrosceles. Classification (NCBI taxonomy): domain Eukaryota; kingdom Metazoa; phylum Chordata; class Mammalia; order Primates; family Cercopithecidae; genus Piliocolobus; species Piliocolobus tephrosceles. The sequence continues at coordinate 58,429,204 of NC_045445.1, read as the reverse complement.
ATCTTACAATATTGATTAGAACACACAGTTGAAAATTGATGCATGCTCTTCATTCATTCAATAAACAATTGTGCAGGCGTTATATTCAAGGAATTTGGTTAGGTATTACAGGATATTCACCAAGAAATATGGTACCTTTTCTTTTCATAAATATATTATACAATGATAAAGACACAAAGCCAAATGGGAAGTTGTGACATTATAAGTTCCACAAGAGAAACTTGATGCAAATTGAAAATGTGAGTAAATTTATAAATTGGGTCATGTTTATAATATGAAATATGTATTATATAGAATAAATTAATATGTTTACACAAGTTATTTCCTACTACTATCATTAAGGGCTATTGAGATGTTATTATATAATAGCACAAATAATAGCCATAGCTAGCTAGATGGATATAGATATATAGAATGGAATTTAAACCAGTTAATCCTATCTTATGTTAATAGGATAATAATTCTCACAGGGACAAAGGAAACGATTTACAACTAAAAATGATCATCCTTGTTATGCAAATATGAAATGGGCTCAAGTTAATAACTGTTATTTATGATAAATAATATCTACCCAAATATAGACTTTTCCTCCTCTGTAACTAATACTGGCAATAATAATAACAGATATCATTATTTTCATTTATATATGAGGGAACTAAGTCTTAATGAGATTAATTAACTTGCCTAGACATACAGTAAGTAAGGGTAAAGCCAGTACCATATACCATGTCTTCTGAATTTTGATTCCATGCTCTTTCTATTCTATCACAATGCTTCATGCTAGATTATCCTTGCCTATTGTTCATTAATGTGCATGTCTGTATTAAAAATAATAACAATAGATAATACTTAATCAGTATTGCATATATAGAATATACATTCTTCTAAGCACTTTTGTTGTAGAGATGTATGATCATCATGAGAAGTGTGCAAAGAAGGTACCATTATTATTGCCAGATTGCAGATCAAGAAAATGAGGTACAGAGACATTAAGTAAATTGCCTAAGATCACACAGACAATAAAGGATTAAGTAACTTGCTTGTTTTCAAACTCAGAGATTCTGGCCTCAGTTCCTAACACCATGCTGTCATGAACTCACTGAACAGAGTAGGAAGCCATGAACTCTCTACTCTTTTGGAAACACACTTTATTAAAATATAGACAAAATATTTATGCTCCAGCCATAGTTAATTACTTTTGGTTCCCAATTCTGGCATCTGACTCTACTGCCTCAATCCCAGAGTCAAATTTACCAGTCCCTTTCTCATCTTCACCTATCTGTCTACTACTTGGCACACTCAGATTTTATGACCCCTTCTCTAAGAAGCCTTCCCTCAGCTTCAAAGATTTGAGCAGGTGGTCCTCCTATGTGTCCCTGGAGGACACCATGCTTACACCTATCAGAGAACTCATCACACCCATTTGTAATTGCAAGTTACTTATATGTCTTCCACATCAGAGCATAAAGCTCTTAATACTAGGGACTGAATCATATTTGACTTTGAATTCCCCACAGTCTAACATACTTCTCTGTTTATGGGGTAATGCACTAAGTGTTTGTTGATTTCTTAGCACCTCACACTTCTTTTAGCACTTATAAATGTAGTTAAACAGCATTGTGTTTAGATTTGCACTAGATGCCCGTCTATGATAGACTATTAGCTCTATGAAGAGAAGAACAGTATGTTGTTTTCATCCACAAGCACAGTACCTGACCCACAGCCAGCACTCTAGCAATAGCTTTTAAGTGTACAGAACCAAGTACAAAAGTAAGAAACAATTCATAAAAGCATAAGACTCAATAATCTTGAAAGACAGCATGCACAGATCAATGTACACTTAGTACTTTGTATCTGAAAACTGAAAAGGAAATGCATGCCAATAGAAATATGCAGGGAACATACAAAAAGGTTGTGATCAGTGCAGATTTCTACATAAAATATCGAAAAATACTTTTGCAGAAAGTGAAAAAAGTAAATGGAATATACAACAGCAGATAGCACAGGTCAAAAAATTCTTCATATAGCACACAAGTATATCTTAATATAGTTAATATGTTCAATAACAATGTTGCTATATGTTTAAGGGAAATGACAGAAAGCTATCTGAAAAGAAAATATTCAAATTGTTTTTTTTTCCTTATGCTATTTATCCAAACACTCAATAGTAGAGCAAACAGGCAGAACCTAAGGAACAAAATTAAAACCAGGCCTAGAAATCTTATAGATAATATTATTAATATAGGTTCATACCTGGTTCATTCAGGTTTTAAGCAGTGAGGTGTTTTATCTCAATTATGTTAAAAAATAAATAAAACTTTGCCCTTCAACAGAATAATACATGAATAATATGACAAATACCATGTAAAATAATCGAATCAACTGATTATGTGTTTCTATTAAACATTCATTTTACCAATTTTAAAAACAACGCAATGAAAACATATATATATATGGCATTTAAAGTTTGTTTGCTTTTACCAATATATAGCCTATGCCTATATCTATGTCCTTTCTAACACTGTCCTTATGACTCCACTAAGATCAGAGGTTCAATATGGTAAATACACTGATCATCTAACATTTTCTTATACACAAAAATAAAGAACTGTGGTAAAAAGACCATGACAATTTGTATAAAGCTACATCAGAAATAGTTAAAATTTACAACTGCTCTGATAAGGCTACATAAGAAAAACAGAATTCTTTTTGTGAACAGTGCTTCACACATGTCTAGCCACATAGTTGTTTAAGAAATACTTTAAATTGATCTGAATGACTGCCTAGGGACAAATAGATATATATCTGATTGATGTTTTTAAGTAAAAGAGCATATTTTTGTTAGTCCCAAAAAGCATTGATTTTTATGCATGCGTACTCTTAAGTGCCTCTAGAATTTTTCTCACATTTCTCATCACTGTTGTTAAAGTTCTCATCTTTCTGTCCCACATTCAATGGAAGCTTCTTGTTCCGTACTTTCAATTTTCCTTTTTCCCTCATGTTCCTGAGTACTCTTAAGTGGATCGTGTTGTTTTCTTTGCCAGCTAATAGATTTGTGTTCTTTTATTACTCATATAAATCAGTGTACTGAGATGTCTTCAGCTGCACTACACAAGTTGCCACTCCTGTGATTTGACTGAGTACACATGAAAGCCATTCTCTTTCTGTTGAAGATCTGGAGGTAAATATTCTTCTCCCAGGCTTCTTCAGGTTCAGGTGGCAGCCTTCTTCTCATCATTGGAACGAAAAGCCATTGGGCTCACCAGAGAAGGTCAGCTACAGGTTTATTTGTATCAAAATAATAGGAAGCCTTTTCCAAGAAGACCAGAATAAGCCAAAGAATTTTTGGGTTCATCATTTGCTGGAGGAGAGTCACAGGCCTCGACAAAGTAATGCTCCTCAGGAACCCAGAAATCCTTGATCTCACTTTAGCGCTCATGGAAAAAGCAACCCGAGTACTCAGCTGTTTCCCCTTGAGTCTCCAAAACACCAAAGCATCAAGAAAAATAAGAAACTAAATCTGCTTTCTCTGTCACATGTGTTTGCTCTCTCTCACATGCTTGTGCCCTCTCTCTCTCTCATCTCAGTAAAAGAAAAATGATATAAAATACTCAGAAGAAGGATACAGGATGCAAAGCATATACATAATAAAATTTTCCCCCCAAAATAAAGGAATAAATAGAGGAAAAATAATGATTAAACAACAAAAAAGAAAATTATTCTAAAGAAAGACATGAGTATTGATATGGTTTGTCTGTGTCCCCACCAAATATCAGCTTGAATTGTATCTCCCAGAATTCCCACATGTTGTGGGAGGGACCCAAGGAGAGGTAACTGAATCATGGGGGCCAGTCTTTCTTGTGCTATTCTCGTGACAGTGAATAAGTCTTACGAGGTCTGATGGGTTTATCAGGGGGTTTCTGTTCTCATTCTTCATTTTTTTCTCTTGCCGCATCCATGTAAGAAGTACCTTTTGCCTCCCCCAACGATTCTGAGGCCTCCCCAGCCATGTGGAACTATAAGTCCAATTAAACCTCTTTTTCTTCCCAGTCTCGGGTATGTCTTTACCAGCAGTGTGAAACCGGACGAATACAGTAAATTTATACCAGTAGAGTGGAGCGTTGCTGAAAAGACAACTTAAAATGTGGAAGTGATTTGGGAACTGGGTAAACAGGCAGAGGCTGGAACAGTTTGGAGGGCTCAGAAGACAGGAACATGTGGGAAAATTTGGAACCTCCAAGAGACTTGTTGAATGGCTTTGACAAGGCTGATAGTGATATGAAAAATAAGGTTCAGACTGAGGTGGTCTCAGATGGAGATGAGGAACTTGTTGGGAACCGGAGCAAAGGTAAATCTTGTTATGTTTTAGCACAGAAACTGGAGGTATTTGACCCTGCCCTAGAAGTTTGTGGAACTTTGAATTTGAGATAGATGATTCAGGGTATCTGACAGAAGAAATTTCTAAGTAGCAAAGCATTCAAAAGGTGACTTGGGTGTTGTTAAAAGCATTCCATTTTCAAAGGAAAGTCGAGCATAAAAGTTCAGAAAATAGCCTATGTACAATAGAAATAAAATCAGGCCAGTATAGTACTTTTTTCTTCAAGTTGAGACTAGAAACTAGAAGACAAAAGAACGATCCACATACCATTGGGAGAAAAGGTTTTATAATTAAAGACGACTACATCATGCCAAATTATATTCATCTGCAAAGGCAGGAGAAAAAGATTTTGGTACACATAAGAGTTCATAGATTATTAAAACAATATATCCTAATGAAAGAAAGTATGTAAGAAGGTGTTCTGACCAAAAGTACATTTAGTCAGAACAGAGAAATCAAGAGAGGAGAAAAGAATGATGTAAAAGTTCGTGATAAATATATTTTGAAGTTATTTGTAATTTAGGCAAGTGTTTCTAGCATGATTGAAAATTTATAATATACAAGTTAAATAGAATTATGGAAACAGAAAAGAAAAATAGAATGGAAATGACAATATTAGCCCAATACTAATTTTTTAAAACTATCTTAGAAATAACCTGAGGTTGAATGAAGATTAGTAAAATGTCTCAACTGAGAAGTGAATATTTCTAAACATTTTAAGAATCATTTGGGGAGGAGGAAGAGACATGTGGAGGAGGAAGAGCATCTTAGTGGAATACTGATTTATCATTTTACTTTGATGTGAGTGTAGTGTGTGTGTGTGTGTGTGTGTATGTGTGTGTGTGTGTGTGTTTGATAACAGTTTTAAGAATGGAAAGTTGACCACCTGCAGAATTAAAGATATGCCAAATTTAACCAAATGAAACAAAACTGAACATAATCCTGATGAATTCACCACAAATAAGAACATAGAGGGAAAAAATAGCTAACATAAAATAAGATTACAGGAAGAAAACCAAACATACCAGCTATTGTATTTAATGTGAAAATGCCCAAACTACAAATTTTAAAATTAAAAAGTAAGATGGCATTAAAAACGATAACAACACATGATGTTTTCAAGAACCATATCTAAAGCAACATGAAAAAATATTGAAAATAAAGGAATAGATTATTTCACTACATGCAAATTTCAAATGAAAAGACAGCAGGAGTGTTACCATTATTATCAGAAAAAGTGGACCCCTTGGCCAAACAGCATTAAACATGAAAAAGATGATCATTAACTTTAATGAAAACTATAAGCTTCCTTCTTTTCATATGTATATGAATCCATATGGAGCAAAAATTGCAGCTAGCTCTTCATCAGGAGGAAATGAAAGATTGACACACAGCACTGAAGACAGAATTTAACAGTAGCAGAAAAAGTAAATATATAGGTAAATCTAAATAAATATTCACTTTTAAAATGATAATAATTGTATTTAAAGTTTAAGATGTGTTTAGATTGATAATCTGTGGCATGTGGCAACAATAGAACAGTAGTGTTAAAGGTAAAATTTAGTAAGTCAAACGTGTATTTGCAATCTCTCGAGTAATCACTAAAAAAAATTTAAAATGTGTAAGTAACACTCTAACAAAAGGAAAAACTGCTATAAACTTCCTAATTAAACCAAAGGAAGGCAAGAGAAAATTTATCAACGTCAACATGAGAAAAAAAAATTGTAAGAATGTAAGTTTAAACCCCAAACATATCAGAAATTACACTAGTACTAATGAACAAACAAGTCCAACTAAGGATAAAAAATATTTTTAATGCAAATCTAAACTCTGTATTGTTTGTGGTCTGGCTTCTCTTGTTCAACTCATGGTTTTAAAGTCCATCCACATTATTTTATGTATATGTGGTTGGTTTACTCTTACTGCAGTGTAGTATTCCATTTTGTGAACATACCACATTTTATTTATCTATTTTCCTGCTGCTTGAGCAGTTTAGGTTTTAGAAATATTTAGAAATATTTTGAATAGAACATCTACGAAAATTTTGTTCATGTCTTTTGATGTAGATATGTACAAATTTATGTTAAGTATATTACTAGGAAGAAAACTTCTGGGGCATAGGATGTGAATATAATCAACTGAGTAAATAATCCTTAAGTTTCTACCAAACCAATTGTACCAATTTATAATCCCACTAACTATGAATGAGGGTTCCAGTTGCTGATCTTACTCGTTGAGATAATCAACCTATTTAATTCTCTTAAATGTCAGGAGGTAATTACCCTTGGAAGAGTAGTGACTGAAAAGGATGCAGACAAATAGGGATTCTGAGTTACTAGTCATGTTCTTTTCCTTCACCTACTTGGAGGCTACAATAGTTTGCTTAGTTTGTAAAAACTTAAAAATTATACACTCATAGTTTTGTGCTTTTCTGTATGTATATTTTACTGCAATAAAAATTAAAATGAATAAGAACATTTTTAAAAAGAAAAATAGTTTCTGTTTGGATTTGTAAAAGCTTATGTAAGTCACTCTATAAGAGACATGTCTTAAAAACAAGATTGAAGGACTTTAAAAAATAAAACTTATGAAGTTATTCTAATATAAACAAAACAGTTTATGATAAAAAGATTTGCTACAGATAAAGAAGAGCATTTTACAATGCTAAGATGCTCATTCAACATAAATATCTAATTATCCTACATTTATATGCAATAAAAATAAAGGCCCAAAGTATTTAAAAGAAAAGCAAGCAAATCTTTGAAGAGAAATTAAAAAAACACACACACGGCCGGGTGCAGTGGCTCACGCCTGTAATCCCAGCACTTTGGGAGGCCGAGACGGGCGGATCACAAGGTCAGGAGATCGAGACCACGGTGAAACCCCGTCTCTACTAAAAATACAAAAAATTAGCCGGGCGCGGTAGTGGGCGCCTGTAGTCCCAGCTACTCTGGAGGCTGAGGCAGGAGAATGGCGTGAACCCCGGAGGCGGAGCTTGCAGTGAGCTGAGATCGAACCACTGCACTCCAGCCTGGGCAACAGAGCGAGAAAAACACACACACACACATAAGAGTTGGTTATTTAAACTTATTTCGCTCAATACCATCAATTATTGAGAACAGGCAGGAACAAACTAGTAAGTATAAAAACAATTTAAAGATTCAAAGAGAATAAAATACCTAGGAATCCAACTTACAAGGGATGTAAAGGACCTCTTCAGGGAGAACTACAAACCACTGCTCAATGAAATAAAAGAGGACACAAACAAATGGAAGAACATACCATGCTCATGGATAGGAAGAATCAATATCATGAAAATGGCCATACTGCCCAAGGTTATTTATAGATTCAATGCCATCCCTATCAAGCTACCAATGAGTTTCTTCACAGAATTGGAAAAAACTGCTTTAAAGTTCATATGGAACCAAAAAAGAGCCCGCATTGCCAAGACAATCCTAAGTCAAAAGGACAAAGCTGGAGGCGTCACGCTACCTGACTTCAAATTATACTACAAGGCTACAGTAACCAAAACAGCATGGTACTGGTACCAAAACAGAGATATAGACCAATGGAACAGAACAGAGTCCTCAGAAATAATACCACACATCTACAGCCATCTGATCTTTGACAAACCTGAGAGAAACAAGAAATGGGGAAAAGATTCCCTATTTAATAAATGGTGCTGGGAAAAATGGCTAGCCATAAGTAGAAAGCTGAAACTGGATCCTTTCCTTACTCCTTATATGAAGATTAATTCAAGATGGATTAGAGACTTAAATGTTAGACCTAATACCATGAAAACCCTAGAAGAAAACCTAGGTAGTACCATTCAGGACATAGGCATGGGCAAGGACTTCACGTCTAAAACACCAAAAGCAACGGCAGCAAAAGCCAAAATTGACAAATGGGATCTAATTAAACTAAAGAGCTTCTGCACGGCAAAAGAAACGACCATCAGAGTGAACAGGCAACCTACAGAATGGGAGAAAATTTTTGCAATCTACTCATCTGACAAAGGGCTAATATCCGGAATCTACAAAGAACTCAAACAAATATACAAGGAAAAAACAAACAGCCCCATCAAAAAGTGGGCAAAGGATATGAACAGACATTTCTCAAAAGAAGACATTCATACAGCCAACAGACACATGAAAAAATGCTCATCATCACTCGCCATCAGAGAAATGCAAATCAAAACCACAATGAGATACCATCTCACACCAGTTAGAATGGCAATCATTACAAAGTCAGAAAACAACAGGTGTTGGAGAGGATGTGGAGAAATAGGAACACTTTTACACTGTTGGTGGGATTGTAAACTAGTTCAACCATTATGGAAAACAGTATGGTAGTTCCTCAAAGATCTAGAACTAGATGTACCATATGACCCAGCCATCCCACTACTGGGTATATACCCAAAGGATTATAAATCATGCTGCTATAAAGACACATGCACATGTATGTTTATTGTGGCACAATTCACAATAGCAAAGAGTTGGAATCAACCCAAATGTCCATCTGTGACAGACTGGATTAAGAAAATGTGGCACATATACACCATGGAATACTATGCAGCCATAAAAAAGGATGAGTTTGCGTCCTTTGTAGGGACATGGATGCAGCTGGAAACCATCATTCTTAGCAAACTATCACAAGAAGAGAAAACCAAACACCGCATGTTCTCACTCATAGGTGGGAACTGAACAATGACATCACTTGGACTCGGGAAGGGGAACATCACACACTGGGGCCTATCATGGGGGGGGGGGGAGGGATTGCATTGGGAGTTATACCTGATATAAATGATGAATTGATGGGTGCTGACGAGTTGATGGGTGCAGCACACCAACATGGCAGAAGTATACATATGTAACAAACCTGCACGTTATGCACATGTACCCTAGAACTTAAAGTATAATAAAAAAAAAAGAAAAGAAAAAAAAGAATCACAACCCTGTCTCCCCAACCACCAGGCTGCGTATCAGTGCAAGGACGTTGTGGGTTCAGCCTTGATCACTTCCCCCACACTGGGATAATGACTCTTACTCATAGACTGCAGGCCACTCATTGGCTGCACAACTGTATGCTAGGGCATCAACTGTTTCCATGGACAATCCCTAATCCTACTGACACATACCTGGAAGTAAGAAGGTTTCTGTTCAAAAAGAAATGAAAAGATTATTGTCAGTGCAAAAGGAGAATGATTTGCAATAGTGATCTCAGAGTCGAGGAAGCTGGAAAATGAATGGATTCTTGAAAATTTTATTTAGATACATGTACACTGTAACTGGGCCTCGTTTGCTTATTTACATGGATTCATGACGAGAGAGATGCTGCACATGTTTAGGAGGGCTACCTTTCTTCTTATATCAGCGTATTCACTTTCTCTGTTGCCATATCGCACATAACGAAGTTCTGGAAAATTCCACCATCCAGTCGTAGGAGAATGACAGAGAAAAAGGTAAACATCAGTACATTGATAATACCACCATAAAGATAACCTAGAAAGATAACTAATAAAAGCGGCCATTTAGGAAACTGAGGAAATGAAACACGATCACGGAAACACCCACTACTTGTCCTTGGAGCAAATTGCACTACAGATATATTGGAGTTGACAATGTTTTGTACTTTGGGAAAAACCCCTGAAAAATCGCAGGATGCCACATACCACATGCCCCCCAAGCCAGAAGGGTGCCACCCACCCCACCTCCGGTGGGGTCCCCCTTCCGAGGGCCACTGGTCTTTAGGGCCACGTGTGGAAGTTTTGAACAGAGCTTTGGGTGTTCCGGGTGCTCACGTGCTCCTGAGACAGCTCACTTGCTCCTGGTATACCTGAGGGTGGCATTCGCGCCCCGAGACTCAGCGAGCTTGCCCATCTTCCCTGGTAGCAGCAGGCGCAGGGCCATCTGGATGTCCCGGGAGGTGATGGTCACACGCTTGGCATAACGGGTGAGACAACCAGCCTCGGTGGCGATGCGGTCCAGTATGTCATGAAACATAGAATCCATGACACTCACGGACTCCTGGGAAAGGCTGAAGCCCTGGTGAACCTGCTTCAGTACCCGGCGGAAATAGGTGGCGAAGCTGTCCCCGCGACAGTTGGCATGGCATCTGCGGGGCCCACGGGGCCCTCGCTTCCTCTGCTTGCTCTTCTTCTGGGCCGTTGTGGAGTTGGCCTCTTTGGGCTCCTGGGTGATCAACTGTTCCTCAGATGGCATCTCAGAGGAAGGTACAACCATGGCGGAGGCAGCAGCCATTAGATGGCACCACCAGATAATGGCCGTTGTGGACCTAGAGAATGGGAGGTACTTTGGTACGCCCACACGGCTCTACGTCACAGACCAACTTGACATGTGATTGGATGAAGTGTCACCCAGGGAGACTGTCAGCAATCCTCCCTGCATTGAAGGTGATTGGATGATCCTGTTGCTTGGCATCATGTCAACCAATCACAGTGGGCATCTGCGGGCCTAAGTGGGCCCGGTTGCCTACCTCAAAGGTACAGAGATAGATACCCCCCAGGGCAAAACCATATCATTTCTCCCCAGCTGATCCATGCCACACCGTGAGCACTTTGAAGGGTGTCACTAAAAACTCCCAACATTTAGCAATTTCAGCTCATGCTCTTGAAGAGGGCTTGATCTCCTGAGCCCAAGTCCATTATTTCAGAGAAATGACGGTGGCCATGTCTGTATCATTTCTCACCCATCACAGAAAGTAGTGTTATCCTGGGCTAAGCCACCCTGGCTTCAGCAGGAACTCCCTGACATGGCCACCAAGGGCTCCTGGGCATCAAAGGAAGGACCTGGCCGTCTGGCTCCTGTCTTCAGTGCTGATCAACACCTTCAGTGATTGTGCATAAGGAACAATGTCCAAACCATATCCTCCAAGCGGACTACATAAACAGAAATTGAGACGCTGGTAAAAATATTACAAATCCTTAACAATGTACGAAATTTAAAATTGTTTACTTAACAGTATTTTGATCTCCAAAATACTCTGAATGTTAGTGTTGGTGAATAAGTGGTGTTGGGTGAAGAAAACATTACCCCAATTCACTAAGAAACCTCACTCAGCTCACTGCAACCTCTGCCTCCTGGGTTCAAGTGATGCTCCCACCTCAGCCTCCTGAGTAGCTGTGACTAGAGGTGCACACCACCACAGCTGGCTAAGTTTCGTATTATTATTATTTTTTGTAAGGACGGGGATTCGTCATGGTTCCTCAGGCTGGTCTCCAACTCCTGGACTCCAGCAATTCTTCTGCCTTGGCCTCCCAAGGTGCTGGGATTACAGGCATGAGCTATTGCACCCGGTTGACAAAATTTATTTCAAGAAAATATAACATGATGTTGATACCCATTGAAGGAAGCATTCTAAAAAAAATCTGAACAGCTCATTTATAAAAGTGGTTACAAAAAAAAAAAAAACAATTTAAAGAACATATACAGCAATTTTGACCTAATTAAGATATATAGAACATTGCACCTAGCCATAAGAAATTCCACATTATTTTCTAGTGCATTTAGAATATTTACTATAATTGACTATATGTTTGGCAATAAGCAAGTCTCCACAAGTTTAAAAAGACTGAAATCTGGCATTGGTGCTAGGGGTCTCCTGGACGCGACGCCAGGAAGTGGCGGCGGCACAGTGCATAGCGCGCCTTAGCAGCAACAGCCGCATTGGAGGCACACCCTCGCCATCACAGTCCCTGCGATGGTGCAGCCACCCTCGCTCCCTCTCCTCTTCCTTCCTTCGCTGACACCATGTCTGATCAGCTGACCGAAGAACAGATTGCTGAATTCAAGGAAGCTTTCTCTATTGGATAAAGATGGTGATGGCACCATCACAACAAAGGAACCTGGAACTGTCATGAAGTCACTGGGTCAGAACCCAACAGTAGACGAATTGTGGGATATGATCAACGGAGTGGATGCCAATGATAATGACACCATTGACTTCCGAATTTTTGGTTATGATGGATGGCTAGAAAAATGAAAGATACAGATAGTAAAGAAGAAATTAATGAGGCATTCTGAGTCTTTGACAAGGATGGTAATGGTTACACCAGTGCCAGCAGAAGTATGTCACGTCATGACAGACAGGAGAGAAACTAACAGATGAAGAAGTAGATGAAATGATCAGAGAAGCAGATATTGATAGAGACTGACAAGTCAACTATGAAGAATTCATACAGATGATAACTGCAAAATGAAGACCTATTTTCAACTCCTTTTTCTCCCTTCTAGAAAATTCAAATTGAATCTTTTACTTATCTCTTTAAAAAAAAAAATAGAAAAAAGAAAAAAGTTCATTTATTTATTTCTACAGAGCAAAACTGAATGTCAAAACTACCTTCTGACCACACACAAAATCTGTATGTATTGGTCGATGGTCCTGTCCCCTAAAGATCAAGCTACACATCAGTTTTACAATATAAATACTTGTACTACCTTAATGATAAGGACTCCTTAAAGTGCCAGCTAATGATTAATACACTGTTCGGGGCGGCCAGTTTTTTACGCATGCAGATTGATGATTGAGCACAGTCAGGCATTTGTATTAAAAAAGAAAAGTGGAAAAACAAATTAAAAACCTATTCAAATGTGTTCTAGTTCAATTTGTTTAGTATAAATTGTCATAGCTGGTTTACTGAAAACAAACACATTTAAAATTTGTTTACCTCAGGATGACATGCAGAAAAATGGGTGAAGGATAAACCATGAGACGTGGCCCCACTAGTAGGATCGTCCTCTTGTACTTCATGTGCTCTGACCCATGGTGACAATGACACTCTGGTGGCATGCCCGTGTATGTTTGTTTAGCATTGTCTACATTGTTCTAGAGTGAAACAGGTGTCAGATTGTCACTGTCCACACAAAATTTTAATAAGAAACCTTTACCAATGGGGCATCTTTGGACTCTCTCTTTTTAAAACCTTCTGAACCATAACTTGGAGACGGCAGAATAGGCTGTGGCTGTGGACTTCAGCACAACCATCAACATTGTTGTTCAAGAAATTACAATTTACATCCATTCCAAGTTGTAAATGATAGTATTTTTTCCAGTTAAAAACACCATTAACTTAAAAATAAAGACTGAAATCATACAGTGTCTTCTTTCTGATGATAGTGAAATTTAGCTAGATACTAATAACAAAATGCAAAACTTCAAAACTCATATTTTTGAAAATTAAAAGCATTTACTTCTATTAATCCTCAAATCAAAAAACCCACGATATATTTTTGAAAATTTTTGAAACAAAAGAATATAAAATGTAATGTTTGAATATATGCAGGATGCAGTAAAAACTCTGCTGAGAAAAGAAGCAAGATTAAAAGGAAACATTAAACATGTAAGAGAAAAAAGGAAACATTAAATATGAATGATATAGGACATAAATATGAGACCAATGGACACTGTGGACTGCTGAAGGGAGGAGAGAGTTGAGTGGGTCAAAAAGCTACCTGTTGGATTTTCTGCTCGATACCAGGGTGATGGGATCCATACGCCAAACCACAGCATCACACAATGTTCCCATGTCATAACTCTACACATGTACCTCCTGTACATAAAATAGAAGTTGAAACTTTAAAAAAAAGATGTAAGCCTCCACCTCATGCAGTTAAAAAATAACAGCAAATTAGCTCCCTCAAAAAAGTAGAAAGAGGAATTAATAAAATTATATATCAGTTAGGGTTCCCTAGAGGGACAGAACTAATAGGATATATATATATATGAGTTTATTACACAATCACATGGTCCCACAGTAGGCTGTGTGCAAGCTGAGGAGCAAGGAGAGCCAGTCTGCATCTCAAAGCAGAAGAACTTGGAGTCTGATGTTTGAGGGCAGGAAGCATCCAGCACAGGAGGCAGATGTAGGCTGGGAGGCTAGACTAGTCTCATATTTTCACTTTTTTCTGCCTGCTTTATACTCGCTGGCAGCTGATTAGATTGTGCTCACCAGATTAAGGGTGGGTCTGCCTTCTTCAGCTCACTGAGTCAAATGTTAATCTCTTTTGGCAACACCCTCATAGACACACACAGGATCAATAATTTGTATCCTTCAATCCAATCAAGTTGACACTCAGTGTAAACCATCATGAAATGTAATCAAAATCAATGAAATAGTAGACAAAATAAAGAAAATCAATAAAGACATAATTTAGTTCATTGAAAATATGAATAAAACTGATAAACTCCTAACAAGCCAAATCAAGGTGAAGAAAGGGAAAGAGATGTCATAATGTATTGAATCATGAAATAAAAAGAGGCAGCATTACCAATCACAGAAGCATTAAAAAGATAATAAAAGCATTATGAAAAACATTTTGCAAATAAAATTGAAAGATACGGAAAAAATCATCGAAAACCATACCTTGTTAAAGCTGATATAAGAAAATAGGACATATAAATAGTCATATCTATTAGATAAATTAAATTCTTAAATAAAATCTTCCCACAGAGAAAACTCAAGCCTCAGATGGCTTCACTGGAAATTTTTTCCATATTTTAGTAAAGAAATTACACCTATATTACATGCAATTTCAATAAAAAGAAAAAGAAACACTCTCCACTGATTTTATGAGCCAGATAACATCTATTTAAATCTGATAAGGACGTTTGAAAAGAGGGGAGAAATACAAGTCAATGTATCTCATAAACTTAGATGCAAAATTCATAAAAAGATATTATTAAATAAAATTTAGAAATATATACATAGGTTAACATTAATACCCAAATATCTAAATGTGAAGTATTTGAGGAATACAATATTTGTCTTTTGTATGTTTTATTTATAACTAATACATAATCATTGTACATGTTTATGGGGTACAGTGTGGTGTTTCAATACAGGTATACATAGTGTAACGATCAAATCAGGGTAATTAGCTCATTGATCACTTTAAACATTTTTCAAATTTGTGATAACACTCAAAATCCTCTCTTCTAGTTATCTTGAAATATACAATTCATTATTAGCTATAATCACCCTTTCATGTAATAGAGCACAAGAATTTAGTCTTCCTTCCCTGAGATCAACGATTTAGATTCCACATATAAGTAAGATCACATGGTATTTGTCTTTCTGTGCCTGGGTTATTTCACTTAGCATAATGTCCTCTCGTTTCATTCACGTTGCTTCAAATTACAGGATTTTATTATATTCTATGGCTAAATCATATTTGATTGTTACATATAATATATATATAACAATGGTGTATATATAGGAAACAATGTTATATATAAGCAATGTTATACATATAAAACAATATATGTGTATATATACATATACATATGTGTGTGTATATATGTACATATCATCTTTTTTATTCATTTATTTGTAGATGTGCACTTAAGTTGATTTCATTTCTTGGCTATTGTAAGTAGTGTTGCAATAAACATGAGAATGCAGGTATCTCTTTAATATACTGATTTCATTACTTTTAGATATATACCAAATATTAGGACTGCTGCATAATATGGCAGTTCTATTTTTCATTTTCTGAGAAGTCTCCATAATGTTTTTTAAAATGTCTATACTAATTTACAGTTGCATATAGATCTTATTCCAGATCTTAGAATAAAAGCTTTTAACTTTCCACAATTCAGTAAAACATTAGCTGTGAGTCTGCCACATATGGCTTTTATTTTGTTGAGGTATGTTCCTTCTATACCCAATTTGTTGGTAGTTTTTATCATAAAAGAATGCCGAATTTTAACAGATGCCTTTCAGCAGTTATTGAAATAATCATGTGGCTCTTGTCCTTGATTCTGTTGATGTGATGTACCATGTTTATTGATTTGTGTGTGTTGAACCATCCTTGTATCCCTGGGATGAATCCCACTTGATCATGGCAAACAGTCTTTTAAATGTATTGTTGAATTTGGTTTGCTAGTATTTTGTTGTGTATTTTTGCATCTATGTTCATTAGATAGATTACCCTGTAGGTTTCTAATTTTTATTGTGTCTTTATCTGGTATTGGTACCAATGTAATGCTGTCTTTGTAAAATAAGTTTGGAAGTATTTCATCCTCTTTAATTTTTTGGAATTTTTTGAGTATAATTGGTATTAGTCCTACTTTAAACGTTTGGTAGAATTCAGTGGTGAAAACTTTAGCTCTCGAGCTTTCCTTTGATAGAATTTATTTTATTACTGCTTCAGTTGTGTTACTCATTATTGGTCTGTTCAGGTTTTCTATTTCTTCCTGACTCAATCTTCACTGGTTGGATGTAGCCAGGAATGTTTTAAATTTCATTTTTAATGTTTAAATTGATTCATTGGTTGTTCATGCTTGTGTTAATTTTCATGTATTTGTACAGTTTCTGAAGCTCTTCCTGTTATTTATTTCTTGTTTTATTCCATTGTGGTCAGAAAAGATACTAAATAAAATTTTGATTTTTTAAAATGTGTTAAAACTTGTTTTCTGGTCTAACATATGATATGTCCTGGACACTGTTCCACGTATTGTCGAGAAAAATGTATACTCTACAGCTGTCAGATGGAATGTTCTCTAAATGTCTGCCAGGTCTATTTCATTTAGAGTGCAGTTTAACTCTGATATATTTTCTTTCTATTTTCCATCTGGATGATCTGTCCACTGCTGAAAGTGGAGTGTTGATGTTCCCTACTATTATTGCATTGCCATTAACTCTCTTTAACTCCCTTTAACTCTATCAATGTTTGCTTTATAAATTTAGGTGCTCCAGTGTTAGGTGCATACATATTTTTAATTGTCATATCTTCTTGCTGTATTGACTACTTAATCATTATATAATGATCTTATTTGTCTTTTTTACCGTGATTGATTTAATGTCTACTTTATTGGTACAAGTATCTCTTGCTCTTTTTATGCTCATTTCCATAAAGTATCTTTTTCCGTTTTTTTACTTTCAGTTCATGTGTGTCTTTATAGGTAAAGTGAGTTTCTTGTAGGCAGCATATAGTTGAGTTTTATTCGTTATCCGTTCAACCACTCTATGTCTTTAAATTGGAGAATTAACCTATTTGCATTTAACATTATTATTGATAGGTAAAGTCTTACTACTACTATTTTGTTATTTGTTTTCTGGTTGTTTTGTAAATCTCTTTTTTCTTTCTTCCTCTCTTACTGTCTTCCTTTGTGGTTAAGTGCTTTTCTCTCATAGTATTTTTTGGTTCCTTGCTTTTTATTTTTAGCATGTCTATTATAGATTTTTGCCTTATGGCTACCATGATGCTAATAAAAATATGGTTATAAATTGTTCAAAATGCTAACAACTTAACTTTGATCACAAATAAAAGATGCAAACAAAAAAAAAGTACATTTTAATACTTTCACATTTTGAAGTTCGATATTTCAATTTACATCTTTTTAAATTGTCTTCTTTAACAAATTGTTGTAAGCATTAATCCTTTTAATAGTTTTGTATTTTAGTCTTTTAAACAAAATTTTGTAAACACCTAGGCTCAAGCAATCCATTCATCTCATCCTCCCAAAGTGCTGAGATTACTTCATTCTTTATTTTTCTTTTATCTCTTCTGACAGTATTTTCAAATGGCCTGTCTTTGAGATTACTGATTATTCTGCTTGGTCAATTCCTTTGTAGAGACCTTTTCATGCATATTTTATACATATAATTTTTTTACTGTATTTTTCAGGTTTAGAATTTCAGTTTCATTTTTTTTAAATTTCAATCTCTCTGTTAAAGTTATCTGATATGTTTCTGTATTATTTTATTTCTCTGTGTTTTCTTGAAGTTTGTTGAGTTATTTCAAAATGCTTATTTTAAATTCCCTATCTAAGAGATCTAAAAGATCATGTACCTCCATCTCTCCAGATTTGATCACTGGTGCCTAATTTATTCTATTTGGTGAGGTCATATTTCTGCGAATATTCTGGATGCTTCCTGACATATATTGATACTTGGGCAGTGAATAATAATTAGGTGTTTACTACACTCTTCTCAGTCTGACCATGTTTATACTTGCCCTTTTTCAGAGGGTCTTTCAGGAATTTGTAGGGGACTAATTATGTTCCCCAAGCCTGTGCTCACTGCAGCCATTTCAGCACTAGAGGGCACCCGATGCATAAGTTTGCCATTCTGGCACTAAAATTTATTTGCACTGAGCCACTTAAATCAGCTGGTGATGGTGTGGGCTGGGACTCAACTCTATTCTGCTTGGGTGGTAGATTCCCTTCTGACATTGAGGCAGGTCTGGAAGCTCTTTTCGTGATCACCAATCTGAAATCAAGAATGATGGAGTTTCTACCCAGTGCTGTGTTTTACTGTGGCATACCTGGCACTGGCTTCCAAGGCACAGTCTCAGGCACACTTCCTTCTCCCTCCTCCAATTGGATGGTTTTTCTTTTCATTATGCCTGGTGTTGAGGCAGTATTGATGCAGGCAATGCAAGATTGTCCTTCCTACACTCTTCAATGCATCTTTTTTGTTATTATGCTAAAATCAGGTACTGTGATCTTTCACCTGTTTTTCTTAGCTGTTGGGAAGGTATTGTCTTGCATTAAAAGCCATTCAAATTGATGTTTCTTCCAATCACTGGAGGATCCTATTGCACCATCTAGCTCTGCTTCACTTCTACAGTGTTTAAAAGAAAATCAATCAATGTAATTCCACGTATGGATAAAATAAAGATGAAAAATAATTACAAACAATACAATAAAAATATTGAATTTAATACTTGTTCATGATTTTTAATCTTATAAAGGGCATCTGTATAAAACTTATGGCAAGGATCATACTTAAAAGTGAAATATTGAAAGTGCTCTTCATGAAATTAGGTATGAGGCAAAAATATCTGTTATCATAGCTAGACAACATTATACTGGAGATTCTAGCCAGTATATAAATTAGAAAGGCTGATACAGGTTGAGTATACCTGATCAAAAATGCTTGAAACCAGTGTTTCAAATTTCAGATTTTTTTAAATTTTAGAATATTTGCATTATACTTACTGATTGAGCATCCCTAATCTGAAAGTTTGAAATCTGAGATACTCCAAGGAATATCTCCTTTGAGTGTCACATCAACACTAAAAAATTTTCAGGTTTTACCATGGTTATGGATTAGGATGCTCAATATTTAAAATATACTAGCTGTTCTTTAATTAATTTAATATTCAATGAAATTCTATTCAAAATTCCAGCACCTAGTTTTATGTTAACTGATGAGCTGATTGTAATATTTATATGGTAATACAAATGGCCAAGAACAGTTAAGATCCTCCTGAAAAAGAATACATCTGGGTTGCTTAAACTACCAAATAGACTGAAATGGGAGATTTGGGTGGCATACCACAGGACCTACTACAAATATTATACTAAATGGTGAAATGCTAAAATCATTTTCATTAAAACCAAGAACAAGACAGAGTTTGTGATGTCAACATTATTGAAGATTTGTGTATTTTAAGATAATTTTAAAAATTCTAGCTAATATATTAGGTTGCCATTACTTTCAATGGTAAAGACCATGATTACTTTCACACCAACCTAATAGGATTAAAAACCTCTTGATAAATAAGAAAATATGAGAAAACATCTTCATTGGTGAATTATATGGTTACATACTTTTAAAAAAGTGTAGCTCAAGGAAAAGAGTTATTGGAATTAAGAAGATAATTTGATAGATTAATGGATAAAGAGAAACATACAAAAACAAGAGCTTTTCTCCATGCTATCAATAATCAACTAAAATGATATTAGTATTACACTGCCTACAAGTATGATTAAGGTTATAAAATACATACAAATATATTTCACAGGAAAAAATATATTTACAATCTATTTAAAAGTTGAAAGAAATATAAAATATGGGGAGATATATGTTTATACATGGAACTATTTATTAGCACAAAATTTCAATCTTTTCAAAATTTATGTATTTAATTCTATTCCAATTGAAATCCTAATAGTTGTAATTTTATTTATACACGCTAAACTGAGGTTCCTATAAAAGAATAAAGTTCCTATAAAAGAATAAATTGGAATAATCAAGAAAAGTAAGTATAAATATTTATATATTAATCTACAAGTATATGTGATACATATTATATATATTCAGTGTAAATGTAAATATTATATTTTATATGTATATAGCTATGCATTTATAGCACATGTACATACACACACAAAACATTCATAATTGAAGAAGTATATTGGTGACACAGGACTAGACACACGAGATTTGTCTTTCTTTGCCTGGCTTATTTCACTTAACATAATGGCTTCCAGTCCCATCCACGTTGCTGCATATGACAGGATTTTATTCTTTGTATGGCTGAATAATTTTTCATTGTGTATATAGAACACATTTTCTTTAACCATTCACGCAATGATGAACACTTAGGTTGAATTAGTATGATTTATCAAACATTTTGAATAAAAAAATGGACTCTTCTGTAATACAATTAAAAAGTAAATTCCAGAAGAATGTAATGTGTGTGGATGTGTGTTTGTATAACATAAAATTTAAGTCGACGTTTTTATAATCTTAGGGTCGAGAAGTTCTTCCTAAATAAAACAGAAATACCAGAAGACATAAAAAAGAAAAAAGTATTTGATTTCATAATAAAAAATAAAATAAAACGTTATAAAGAACAGTATAAACAAAAGATACACACACCTAAATGCATGTAGTGCATATAATGTGCAATGGTTTAATTTCCCTAATATATACAGTTCCTATATATTATTAAGAAAAATAAAGACCAAATATAAAAAGGGCTAAGCCTATGTATTGATAGAAAAAACATAACTGTCTTGTATATAACAATATATAAATGGTGTGTGTGTGTGTGTGAATACAGAGTAATTCACTAATAGCCAGGTAAGTGCAAATGAAAACAACTATAAGAACCACATTTTATTCATCACATTAGCAAAATCAAGAAATCAATGCCATTTATTCCGGTATTGATACTGGGAAATAATTATACTTAACATATTGCTTTCAGGAGCTATAAATTGCTTTAATATTTTTTAAGATCCTGGCAATATCTCCTAAAGTTTATATACCATTTGCCCCTAAGAAATAAAAGCATATAATTATATGTGTACAAGCATGTTTACTTTGAGTGTATACAATGCCAGAAAAAGGGAATTAATATGTGTTCATCAGCCGAAGAGTCATTCAACTGTGGAATGTCCATATTATTAAAATAAATGTTTGGCCTGGCGTGGTGGCTCACCCCTGTAATCTCCGCGCTTTGGGAGACCAAGGCAGGTGGATCACGAGGTCAAGAGATCGAGACCAATCCTGACTAACATAGTGTAACCCTGTCTCTACTAAAAATACAAAAAATTAGGTGGGCGTGGTGGTGGGCACCTGTAGACTCCGGAGGCTGAGGCAGGAGAATGGCGAGAACCCGGGAGGTGGAGCTTGCAGTGAGCCGAGATCGCGCCACTGCACTCCAGCCTGGGTGACAGAGCAAGACTCCGTCTCAATAAAATAAAATAAATAAAATAAAGTAAAATAAAATAAATAAATAAAAAGTCTTAGATCTAATCTAGTGTTCTGGGGAATATCAGTAATGTATTGTACAGTGAGAAAAAGCAAATTACAGAACGACGTATTTGTTATGATGATGTCTTTTGAAATATAAAAGCACAAAATCTCATGCAGGTGTAATTGTGTATTGCTTGTATGAACATGAAGAACTGCTTGGAGAGAAGATGAGAAAGACTGCTGACATACTTTTCATGTATTATTGCATTGTTTTGCAAGTTTCAATGAGCACATATAACTGTTGTGCTTAACACAAATTAATAAAGAGAGTAAAACCGAAAAGTCATTGTCCTATGTGAAAGACTGCACTGCTAGTTTTGAGTTCCCGCTGCTTTAAGATTCATTCAGTGATGTAGCAGTCTGTCTAAAATGTCTACATTCTAAAATAACATTGCAGCACTTTACCTCTACAGTCACTGTGAGAGTTGATACTTCATTAGAAACTACCACAAGCAACTTGTGAAACTGAAAATTCATAAAGTTCTGGGTTATGGAAATTCAACAAATGTGCAATTTCAAGAAGAAATTTTCTATTTTTTTCTTACCAATATAATTATTTAGTTTCAATGCCTTTAAAAATTGCAAGGAGTTTTTTTTAAATACTTAGAATTTCAAAAAAATTAATTTACTTCTTATCATTAAATACCTGTTTTCTCATTTGGATATAGAATCTTAGTAATTTATATGTCTTAAAAATAATATCCCCTATACAAATTATGCATAATATAATCAAATAACTTTTATATTGGGTAATATAAATATGATGATAATTCTGTTTCTTCAGTATTCTAAATATAGATATTGCTTTAAATAAGACAGTTGCTTCAATATTTACTGCAGATCAGAAAATTAATAAGCATGTGGAATAGCTGTATTGGTGTTAAATACTTTCATGAACTCAAGTCAACAATTCAAAAATTTCAATAATCTGCTAATAGGAACTAAGTTTTTTGAGTATATGATATAAGTATGCATAACAATCTAGGTAAAAAGAGAAAATATAATGCACACCAAAATCAAATGTGAGTTTGTGTCAATAACTCACATTATGAAGCTGACAATTAGGTTTTGACAGATTACTCAAGAGTTCAAATTAAGAGGCATGATCAATTCATGATGATTCATCACTTCTGGAAGAGGTATTTAAGATTTTTAAAAGGCTTATTTTAAAGGACCACCCTGTTCAGAAGATAAATTTAAAACTTTCTTGGATTTTATTATTATAATGACAGAAACACTTTAATAGATTTCATTAATCAATATAATTTTATGGTTGATTATATAATTTTGAAAAGCAAAGCTAATTGTAATTGTAATTATATCCATAAAAACTCTACTTTTTTCTCTACATTCATTCAAATAAGATCATTACCAAGTTTCATGATTATCACACAGCTTTAAAAGAAAGGTGCACAGCTCCTTATTTCTCAAAAGTCATTGAACAATTTCATCCATTCAACAAATATTTATTGAGCTTCAAATATGCACCAGGTGGTATGTGAGAATTGCTAGAAATAAGAAACTTTTTTTTTTAACAGTATAGTATTTATTCTGAAGACGAAGAGGTTCCCATGGAAATCTGCCAGAGTTGCAAAGCTAATAAACATCTAAATGTATACAAACCTAATAAAGCAGTTGATATGAACCATGAGAAATCTATATCTTGTCTTATTTGAATAGCATCCCAGTAATTCCAAAGTGACCTAACCATCCAACTGTTTAATCCAACCACATAGATTCAAAAACTAACACGGCTTTCTAGGAAGAATTTCTACTCCCTACTATCTAAAGGATTTAAAGACCTGATTGGGCTCTAGCTACACTACACCACAGTCAGACTGACTAACTGGATCAAAAAGAGACCCTAAAGCCAGAAGGGGTGTAAACAAAGGCCTGCAACATGACCCCACACATTGGAGTGTGCTTTATAAGAAGCCATTTTTTTCAAAGTCTTTATATATCAAGGCATCTGCTCATCCTAGTAAATAAGCTCAGATATCAACCTATCATTTGTTGCCTGTCTTAATAATTCAGTGTCAGTGTTGATACATAGCATGCTAGAGTACAACAGACTGTTATCCATGTCTGATAAAATTTTCTTCAAACAATAAAGACTGTACAAGATGCAAGATTCATGTATAATTGCATCTGTACACTGGCAAACTGAAGAGCATGAAATGATCCCTCTCCACCTCAGCCTTCTTCTAAATAGAGGTCACTAAGTTTACTCAATTTTAAACTCTAACAGCATTGTAATGGGGGTATAAAAAATGCCTTCAATTGCTGCAGGATGTCAAGTGTGCCATTTTAACTGTTCCAATTATCTAGTATGCATTCAAACAGAAATCCACGTAAAGAGAAAGAAAGATTTACATATTTAGGAGGGCTCAAAAGGAGATTCAAATTATAAGGCTGATTGCAACTGGTCTCGTTGATTATGGATAAGGATGGATTTAAATAAAACACCGTCTATGCTAACTCCTGTCCTGAGATCTTTATCAAGGCACGGATGAGCAATTTTTCAGGCAAAGCTCATTATTTAAAAGTCAGTATGTGGTCACTTGCTATATAACAAAGGCATGAGAACAATGATAAATCCTTGCAGGTTTGACATTCATTTCTAAATGAGCACTCTGACACATGAACTTGATCTAAATGAGTAATGGATACATGATCACTGTATTATAATGAGGCTCATATTTTACAATTCTATATACTTTACCAGTGGTGAGTTTCTAAATTGGCTGAGTTCCATTAGTGGAGAGTGTTGATGAGCACCAACTGGATTTACAGAAAATAGAAACAATTTCCAAAACAAGTTGCACCTACATCTGTTACGCCTGAAGCAATATAAGTACAATGGACTTGAGTTTGGCATCAATGACCACTACTGGGTGCCAAGCCTAGCCATGCACACCTGCATCTCAGCACTTACAGGCACTGTGTTTGTCAAATATTTGGCCCAATAAATCTCTGAAAAGCAAAAATGGAAACTGTTTGGGGTATTATACAACATCTGAATTGAGAGCACAGGGAGGTTCAAAACAAAGTTGTTGAAAATGAGAAAGGTTTAATGATTCAAATGAAAAGCTCAATTACTTTTCAATGCAGAGACCTTGCTTTTCAAGATGATATTTTGGCTTTTCTTTTTTTTTTTTTTGTATTTGAAGTAACATGTCTGTTTTTTTACTGATGAAATCTTAAATCACATAAAGATGAGAGAGAATGAGAAAGTGCTGTCTTTTAAGTTCAGACTTTATGTTGCTTTCCCAGAGAGGACTAAATTTTGTTCAGAATGGTGATATTAGATAATTCTTTTAAAATTTCCATTTCTTGTAAAAAGGGGGGCCTCTCCTACTTCCATGTAAGCAACCAAATTATAAATTAAGATTTGAAAACTGAGAACACCAAATGAAGCCCGCTGGAAAATCGCACAATGGTACAATGTAATATGAATATGTATGGGGGTTGAAGTCTAGTTTGCCACTCCAACTACACTATGCTCTGACTATGAACATTTTGTGTTATTATATGTGCCCTTACACATCCTGAATTGCAATCAAAATGCTAACCAAATAAAGTTTTCCGTTTGGTGCTTTCCAGTTGAAAAAAATTACAAATTTAAGAAAATAACCCCTAGTGTGTTTTGCACAGTCCAGTTTTGCTGATACCATCAGCAAAATCTTTAGAATAGTAATTAAAATTCCAAATGCTTCACACAACTAAACATACCTTGGTTTAATTATTTTGTAATTATGAATGTAACACGTGTAAGATAATTGAAAGATGACCCTTAGGTTTAGCTTGAATACAGTATTTCTCAGGGGACTTGATAGATTTTAATGCTTCAATGAAATTGATGACCCCTATATAATGAAAAGAGAAAACTGATCAATACCAAGAGTAAAGTCTTTCAACTTACATCCTAAATGGGCATTAAACACTTCCAAAGGCTGACTGGCAACCAAGAATAGAATGGCTAGAGTAGTTTGAAGTTCCCCAGTCTGTAATGTAAGCCTGCCCACTCTTGTGAGGTATCATCATGATGAGTACTACTGTCAAACGAGTTTCCTTGACTCTTGTAAAATACGGAGCATAATCTTCAGTAAAATGAGCATTCTGGCTTGGTGACTCAACTTGCATTTCACTTAAGAATAACTGGAAAAAATATATATGTTTATGTCCTCTTATGTGCTTCCCTCATGATGCTCAGCAAAAGAATACTTGGATTAAAATAACACATCTTGAAAGGACTCTTTATAATTGAGTGAGTCTAAAAAGCTGAGATTAACTCTTTAATAATTTCAACAAAAATCACATGAGGAATGTTTCCTTCCAGGTGTATCTGGGCTTTCCAATACCTAAGGTATTAAGCATTATTAATGCAAAAGAAAATGACAATAATTATAAACATACAGTTTATACATATACACTATTTGATTTTTTCAAGTATTATTCTTAAACACTAGGCGGATTTTCCTGTATAATTATACTATTATCCTCATTTTATGGTGAGAAGGCATATTATCATAGTAGAAAAAGTGTGCATAGTCAATCAGGCTATAGTTCATATTTAATGCTTACTAACTGGGTGAATTTGGGCAAGAAAAATTAATCTTTCAGAGATTATGTTTCTTCATTTATGAAACAGGATTTCTATGTGAAAAATATATTCAATCACGGAAACAATGATAATAACCATATTAATTATAGGACTCCACTATGCCAATCAGTGTGCCTAGATAATTTGGGATATAATGTATTAATTGAGAGAATAGTATTTGGAGTCAGACCTGATTTCAATTCCTAATTCTACTACCTGCTAGATGTGTAATACTGGGCATATTACTTGTCTTCCCTAAGCTGCAATTTCCTCAGCAACAATATGAGAACACAAATGCTTATCTCATAAGGAGGGTGTTTTTATGATCAAATAGAGTGTTTAAATTTTAATCTTTCACCTTCCTATCACTGTTTATCCTCTCAAACTGCTTTTATTTTTTCTTCATAGCATTTATCATTATTTGATGTTACATCACATATGTTCTTATTTGTTCATTTTATGTCCTCCCACTAGCATGTAAGCTTTGGGAAGAAAGGGACTTGTTCTGTATCACCATTTCAACAGCATCATGGTTTAGCTCATGAAAGGTTTTCAAATATTTATCATATGAATAAATTCAGAGGTTTGGTACCCATATATCAAGAAATAAGAATTCAATAACTGTTCAATGTTTTGTATACATGAAGAAGGTAAGTGCCTGGTGTAAGGATGCACATATTCTCAGTGACTGAAATAGATTAAGACCAAGATTTCTTTACTTCTGGTCCTTCTTTATCCTATTCCAGTGGTTCTTCAAGTATATTTCCTGGGCAATCAGCATCAGTATCACCTTGGAACTGTGTTTAGCAACAAAATTCTTAGGATCCAACTGATACCTATTGAAGCAGAAATAATTGGATCTGGGTCAAACAATCTTTGTTTTAGTAAGCATTCTTAATAATTCTGATTCATGTTAAAGTTTGATAACCACTGTACTTATAAACCCCGACACTTTCCAACACTCTGACTGCTTTCTAATAATAAACCTTCTTCAATGCCAAATGGAAAAAGTGATTATCATTAAGTTTAGAGCAAAGATTTATTACTTGTTATAAATGTTAATTTATTTACCTTTAGATAATTTTTTTCTATTAGCACCAAACAAAAAGAGGTCTAACTTTAGCTAATCCTTGGTTTCAGCAAAGCCAGAGAGTAAACTTCTGCAAGACTATGCCACATAGATTTGGCCTTTAAAGTTGATTTAGAAGTCCTTCCGCAATTGAAGATAAATACCATAAATCATGAGAATCAATTTATTTTTAGATCCTACTTAATCAGATATACCATCTGGATTCAATATTTTTATATTCAGTATTTTTAAAGACCTTCTCATGTAAATAATTCACAAGAACTACCTTGGTTTAGCTTCTCTTCTCAATGATTCCTAGATTTTGGGTTGATTTTGTTTCATCTTATTTTTTCTTTAAAGATAAAAAAGCAGCTTGAGGATCTTAAAATGTCAAAAGGTAGGAAAAAACATACTTATTGATTGATTCTCAGCTCTGATTCTATGGGGGAAAATAAATATTTTACTACATCTTATTTTTCAATTAATTGATTGCACTGTAAAAATTGGTTGTGCTATATTATTCTTGAAAATATTAAATAACAAGCAAGGTAAAATTTAGAATATTTTGTCTCTGTGATGATAATTCAAGCCTTCATTTATTAGGCTTTTGATCCTTTTTCCTTCATAAATCTTGATCTTACATTGACATCATGGCATGTTGCAATAATTCAACAATGAATTTTCCACTTTCTTGCAATTTAATAATATCACGATGTTGAAAAGCATAGTTTTTATTCTAGAGACCAAAAAAAGAAAATAATATTTTTGTCTATGTAGTTCATGCTTGCAATAATGGAAAGTCACAATTTTCTCCTTGAACAACAAAGTGTATTTATTTTTATTGGAACAATTTTCTTTCATGTAAAGGCTGAATCAGTTTCTTCTTTGTGACGTGTAAAGCAGATTATAAAAATTACGTGAAGAAAGTCAGAATATTCAGGGTCTCAACCTAGAGATCAATAGAAGAAAATATCTTAATTAAATCTGAATTAATACCTCTTCATTCATGATGGGCATGGTTCCTCATACCTGTAATCCCAGCAAATTGGGAGGCTGAAGTGGAAGGATCACTCGAGGTCAGAAATTTCACACCACTCGGGGCAACATGTCTCCACAAAAATTTTAAAACTTAGCTGGGTGTGGTGGTGCACACCTATAGTTCTTGCTACTTGGGAGACTGGGGTGAACTTGACAGCAGGAGTTTGAGGCTGCAGTAAGCTATGATTGTGCCACTGCACTCGGGCCCAGGCAACCTAGCAAGACCATGCCACTAAAGAAATTAATAGAGACATGGATGCAGCTGGAAACCATCATTCTCAGCAAACTGTCGCAAGAACAGAAAACCAAACACCACATGTTCTCACTCATAGGTGGGAATTGAACAATGAGATCACTTGGACTCCGGAAGGGGGACATCACACACCAGGGCCTATTGTGGGGAGGGGGGAGGGAGGAGGGATGGCATTGGGAGTTATGCCTGATGTAAATGACGAGTTGATGGGTGCTGACGAGTTGATGGGTGCAGCACACCAACATGGCACATGTATACATATGTAACAAACCTGCACATTGTGCACATGTACCCTAAAACTTAAAGTATAATTAAAAAAAAGAAATTAATAATAAATAAATAATTAAATATCTCTTCATTCTTGATAATGAGACACTCCAGCATAGTATATTATAGATTTCTGTGTTCATGCAACCTCAAGTATCAGTGTCAACTCTGCATTTGCTAAGTCAAGGTAACTCTGGCCTGTTTTAAGTACAGAAGATTTCCAGAGATGATGATAATCTAAGGAAATTGTTAGCATGAATGATTTTGGTAATAGTAAGAATTTACCATTCCAGATTTCTTGTACAAGCAATTAATTATCTTTGTATGCTAATTCACAATAAATCCTACCCCCTATAAACAATGAAAATATTTCTTTAACATGGTTGGCAACAGAAAAAATCATGCAAATTTAAGACATTTATATCACTGAAGACCCTATTTTAAATTAAAAGCATCACTGAGAGGGTTGGGACATTAGGCTGGAATAGTCACTGAGGAATACCCTAATGAATGTTAGCCTTCTATGAGTATTACCTTTCCGGTGAGCTAGAAAGGAGGTGAAAAGGAAGAACTAGTGATAGCAGTAAGATTGCTTGGTAAATTTAAATCAATAGTAGTTGTTTGTGATGAAATATCAAATATGAGTTATGAAATTGCCATAATGTTGAGAAAATAAAGAGTAAGTAGGGAAAAGTGGACTTTGAATATTTCCATGCATGAACAGCAGTAGTCCTCAGGAGACAGTTATTGCATAATATGAATATAGACAAGTGCCTGAGCTGACAGGAATTCTCACGTAAATGCCATTGTGCTTTGGGAGCTTGGAAGAAATATCGTAGAGGAGTTGGAAATAAATAATACCGCCTCTGCCCTCATATAATGCTTTGTTTCCAGATGGAGAAGGGACAATCAAGCTCATTGCTGCAGTTGGCCAAACAAGATCACTTAAATGTCATTTGGTTTACACCAGATCGATGCTATCATGGTGACCTCTGTTGTGGGAAATGTTTTTTAAAAAAAAGCGAATCTGAATTTCAATCCCTGCATTTTACCCTTTTAGTTGTCTCAGATCAATAACCATTCATTGGCTTCTGTGATTCTCACATGGAGGAGGGAGCTGCACATTTTTCTTAATGACAACAACCATTAAAATTTAGCTCTAAACAAGTTAGTGTGACAGAAAAAAGAACATTACAGCACCACAAAACATTTCAACATTGTATTGTATATCTTTGTGATACTACTATATTAAAACTTGCTTACATTTTACGATAAGAACAGTGGTAATAACATGTTGCAAGGTGTTTTTCTAAAAATGATAAATAAATACACACATTTTTTTTTTAAATCTCTTTGTCCTATGACAAGTCTCAAATTCAGGAAGTGAAGAAATTGGTATTCCAACACCGGTACTGTCCTCTAATAGTTATTCAGTTG
Organism: Piliocolobus tephrosceles; assembly: GCF_002776525.5. Lineage (NCBI taxonomy): Eukaryota > Metazoa > Chordata > Mammalia > Primates > Cercopithecidae > Piliocolobus > Piliocolobus tephrosceles. The sequence continues at coordinate 58,398,647 of NC_045445.1, read as the reverse complement.
GATTTTATTTAGTAGACAAAATCAGAGGGAATGAAAGAGGGAATATCTTGTCCTTTTAAATCATTAAATACCTGGCTTTATGTCTTTTCTAATTCTATTAACACATTCCTGGTTGGTTTGGAAAAACTGTTTGCCAAACAAAATTTAAATGATTCATTTTTTACTAAATACGGAGAGGAAGGTATAAAAGGAGATTGAGTAACATAGTGGTATACATACATGCTCTCGATTCAAACTTAATCTCTGATGTCTCATAAACTTAGAATACTTGAATTTACACTTACGTTACTAGCTAATTCAATGTCCAATTGTGTATATGGAGTAACTGATTTCTCAACTTCTACATATTTACATAAAGTTCTTAAAACAAACAAAAACTAGATGACCAGTACTATTTTTTTCTTTTCCATGACACAAAATTCTAATATGGGTATTTACTTATTGTACAACGAGAACAGAGAAGATATATCAAGTCATTTTCATACAGGGTTCTCCAACTATTATATTCACTTCTGGTGGTGTGGTGTGGTGTGTGGTGGTATATAACAGAGTGGTGAGTTTATTGATCCATTTTGTTTGAGTAAAAGAATCATTTTAAAAGATCTAGCAAGAGATATAAACTAAATATGGTTGACAAATGAAATGGTAATAAATGAGATCAATCTAACAAACAAAGAAGTAAGAAGTAAGTCATGAGGGAGGTGAAATTAAAGAAAGATAATTTAGAGGAGCGAGACGACTCATGTTATTGGATGACAAGTAGGGCATCACTATAATGTAGTGGAGAAAGCACAGGGGATTTGAAATGAAAGGGATCTGTGTTTGAATCCTGACTTTTTTCAATTTACTAGCTGTGTCAATGACAATATACATAAATTCTACTGCTTCAGTGACAAAGTGGCAAGAATAATCATTACCATGGATGATTGTTGTGATATTGATGGCTATTATATACAAAGTGACTTATTCATAGGAAACTTTCAGTAAATGGTAGCAATTACTGCTATTTTGTGACTGTTGGGGCAAAATTTCTAAATGGGTGAGTGCTTAGCATAAATCATGGCTGTTTCCTTGTTGTCCAGAAAAAGGCAACCCTCAGGATGTGCGGTTACAAACCTTAAGTTTAGGGACATGGATGCAGCTGGAAACCATCATTCTTAGCAAACTATCACAAGAAGAGAAAACCAAACACCGCATGTTCTCACTCATAGGTGGGAACTGAACAATGAGCTCACTTGGACTCGGAAAGGGGAACATCACACAATGGGGCCTATCATGGGGAGGGGGGAGGGATTGCATTGGGGAGTTATACCTGATATAAATGATGAATTGATGGGTGCTGACGATTGATGGGTGCAGCACACCAACATGGCACAAGTATACATATGTAACAAACCTGCACGTTATGCACATGTACCCTAGAACTTAAAGTATAAAAATAAAAACTAAAAAATAAATTGGACATAATTATTTTGAACTTTCTGATAGAAAATGGATAGTTAAGAAAAATGCCACATTATTCTAGCAGATCTGTGGAAGAATAAACATAATACTCTTCTAAGGAATTTGATGCAATTAAAGAAAACCTTGGTTTTGCAGATGCTGGCAAGGTTGCAGAGAAAAAGGAAGGCTTATATACTGTTGGTGGGTGTGTAAATTAGTTAAAGCATGGTAGAAATCAGTGTGGCAATTCTTTAAAACAAACAAACAAAAATGGACCCAGCAATCCCATTACTGGGTATATACCCAAAGGAATAAAAATTATTTTATTATAAAGACACACATACATGTTTATTGTAGCAACATTCACAGTAACAAAGACATGGAATCAACCTAAATGCCCATCAATAGTAGACTGGATAAAGAAATTGTGGTACATATAAACAATGAAACACTATGCAAACACACCAAAGAATGAGATCATGTCCTTTGTAGCCCCATGGATGGAGCTGGAGGCCATTACCCTTAGCAAACTAGTGTAGGAAGAGAAAACCAAATACCACATGTTCTCACTTATAAGTGGGAGCTAAATGGCGATAACACATGGACACACAGAGGGGAACAACACACATTGAGGACTTTCTAGGTTGGAGGGTGGGAGGAGGGAGAGGATAAGGAAAAATAACTAATGGATACTAGGCTTAACACTGGGAGATGAAATATTTTGTACAACAAACCCCCATGACACAAGTTTACCTATATAACAAACCTTCATATGTACCCCTGAACTTAAAAGTTAAAAAATGACACTTGATTTTGGAGACCAGAGAGATGGGTTTGGATTCAACATTTACAAACTTAATTGTTGTTAAGTCTCTGTAAGCCTCAAATACTCCATTTTAAAAGTGGCAATATGGTACTTGTAAAGAATCAATGAAATAGTATAATAAAGCACCCAATAGAATGTCTGATATATAGCATATTCACAATAACTGTTGATCTCTACTCTCACACCCTAACATCATCACATTTCTACAAAATCACAATGTTTGCCCAGGAACTATGTATTAAATATAGCTAATTTTAACATACCTTGATAATTGAAATATCCATGACCAATAGAACCTCCTGAGACTACAATAGGAGACATATTTAAGAGTCCAACAATAGCATCAGAATTACTAATGGGGAAAAAAACTTGTTTCTGTTGTGTAGAACACAGAAAATCAATCAAGTTATCTTCGTGTTTCTGGCTTTTTATTTATTTATCTATTTATTTGTATTTATTTATTTTGAGATGGAGTCTCGGTCTTTCGCGCAGGCTGGAGAGAAGTGACAAGATCTCAGCTCATTGCAACCTCTGCCTCCCAGGTTCAAGCGATTCTTCCACCTCAGCCTACTGAGTAGCTGGGACTACAGGCACCTGCCACCATGCCCGGGTAATTTTTGTATTTTTAGTATAGACGGGGTGTCACCATATTGGCTAGGCTGGTCTCAAACTCCTTACCTAGTGATCCGTCCACCTCAGCCTCCCAGTGACTTTTTATATAAAGAGTAAAATGACATGACAGTGTTTAAAAAATCGAATTCTAGATATCTAATACAGTAGAAATTAGCTGAAAGCTAACAAAGGCTGGAAAGCTAAGATAAAAGACGTTAAAGCACCCTAAGATAATTTGAGAAGGTTTCTTTATTTGGCAAGAAAAGAAGTGTGTTAGTTCGTTTTCATGCTGCTATGAAGAAATACCCAAGACTAGGTAATTTATAAACAAAAAAGGTTTAATTGACTCACACTTCCACATGGCTGGGTTGGTCTCAGGATATCTACAATCATGGTGGAAGATACCTCTTCACAGGGCGGCAGTAGAGAGAACGAGTGCAAGCAGGGGAAATGCCAGATGTTTATAAAACTATAAGAGCTCGTGAGACTCACTCATTATCATGAGAACAGCATGGGGGAAACTCCCCACATGATTCAATTACCTCCACTTGGTCCTACCCTTGACATGTGGGGATTATGTGGTTCAAATAAATTGAACCATTTATTTATCACTTTGTTTATTTTCAGTTTTAGGTTTCAGAAAATCAAATTCAAACTGGCTTAGGGTTTAGATGGAAATTTATAACCCTAAATTCCTTTTTAGAATAGTAGAAAGGGAGAAAAGGAGGAACAAGATGGCAGAATAGAAAACTCCATGGATCGTCTTCCACCCAACCCCTGGCAAGGACACAAAGTTTACAACTAACTATAAAGAAAAAAATACCTTCCTAAAAACCAAAAGTCAGGTGAGCATTCACTGTACCTTGTTTTAACTTCATATCACTGAAAGAGGCACTGAAGAGATATAAAAAACAATCCTGAATCTCTGATGCCACCCCTCATCTCCCCTCACCTGTGGCAGAGTAGTGCAGAGAACATCTCTGGGCGCTGGGGGAGGGAAAGCATAGCAATTGTGAGGCATTGAACTCACTGCTCTTTTGTTAGAGCAGAGAGAAAAACTGGACAAAACTCAGCTGACACTCATCCCTGGAGGAAGCATTTAAACCAGCCCTAGTCAGAGGGGAATCACCAATCTTATCGGTCAGAATCTGAGTGCCTGCAAACTTTGCCACAGAGCAGTACAGTACTCTATATCTTCAAATAAACTTGAAAAGTAGTCTAGACCATAAGCACTGCAACTCTCAGGCAAGTCCTAGGGCTGAACTAAGCCTAGAGACAGTGGACAGGGGAGACACGCAACCTACTAAGAAACCAGTTGAGACAGCCAAGGGAGTGCTGGAATCACCCCTCCACACTGCAGACTGCATAGCTCGCTGCTCCAAAATAAAAGACAATTTCTTTCCACTTGAGGAGAGGAGAAGGAAGAGTGGAGTGGACTTTGCCTTTTATATTAAATACCAGCTTATCCACAGCATGATAGGATACCAGTCAGAGTAGTGAGACCTCTGTCCCAGGTCTCAGCTCCAAGATGACATTTGTAGACACACCCTGGGCCAGAGGGGGACCTGTTGCCTTGAAGGAACTGTCCCAGTCATGGCAGCATTCATCACCTGCTAAGTAAAGACCTCTTGGGTCCTGAATAATCAGCAGTGATACCTAGGTACTACATTGATGCCCTTGGCTAAGCTTCTGAGACCTGCTGGCTTTAAGTGAGACTCAGTACATTACCAGCTGTTGTGGCTGCATGAAGAAACGCTATCTGCTTGAGAAAATTTGTACAGGGAAAAGTAAAGGTGACTTTGTCTTGCACCTTAGGTACAAGCATGGCCACAGAAGGGTAGAGCATCAAAAGAATCCTTGGAGTTCCTGATTCCAGGACTTGATACTTAGATAGCATTTCAGGACCTTCCCTAGGCCAGAGGGGAGCCAACTCCCCTGAAGGGTGAGTCCCAGGCCAGGCAGCATTTACTACAAGTTGACTGAAGAGACCTTAGGCCTTATGGGAATATTGGCTGGTATTCTGGCAGTATTCCTCATAAACTGGAGTGGCAGTGATTATAGGGTGAGGCTCTTCTCCTTTTGAAGAGGACAGAAGAGTGGGAAGGGATGCCTCTTGGGTTTTGAGTGTCAGCTCTACCTCAATACAATAGAATACCATGTAGACTTCTATGGGTTTTTGAATCTAGTCCCTGAGTCCCAGACACTATCTCTGGACTCACCTAGGAAATGGGGAACCTTGCTATCCTGAAGGAAGGACACAGGCCTGGCTGGCTGTACCACACGCTGATTGTAAAGCCACAGGGCCTTGAGTGAACATAGGCAATAGCCTGTGAGTCGTTATAATAAGCTTTGGGTGAGACCCAGTGCTGTGCTGGCTTCAGATCTGACCCAGTGGTGTCATAGTGGTGGTGGCCACAGGGGTGCTTGTGTAACTCCATCCCCAGCTTGAGGTGGGAGAAAGTAAGGGAAGAAAACAAGACTCTCTGCCTGGTAATCCAGGTAGGAGAAACATACCTCAACATAATAAAAGCCATATACAACAGACCCACAGCTAGTATTATACTAAATGGATAAAAAACAAAAGCCTTTGCTCTAAGATCTGGAATACAACGAGGATGCTCACTATTACCACTGTAATTCAACATAGTACTAGAGGTACTAGCTAGAACAATCAGAAGAAAACAAAGATAGAAGCGGCATTTAAATTTGAAAGGAAGAAGTCAAATTATCCTTGTTTGCAGATGGTATAATCTGATATTTAGAATAACTTAAGGGCTCCATAAGTAAACTATTAGAACTAATCAACAATTTCAGCAAATTTGCAGAATATAAAACCAACACAAAAATTTGTATGTACCAACAGTGAACAATGTGAAAAAATAAAAATTAATCCCATTTATAATAGTCACACATAAAATTAAATACCTCGAAATTAAGGAAGTGAAAGATCTCTGTAATGAAAGCTATAAAACACTGATGAAATAAATTTAATAGGACACAAAAAATGGAAAAATATTCTATGTTCATGGATTGGAAGAATCAATATTGGTACAATGTCCATACTACCTATAGAAATCTACTGACTCAATGAAATCCTTACCAAAATACCAATGAAATTCTTTACATAAATAGAAAAAACAATCCTAAAATATATTTGGAACAGCAAAAGACCCAGAATAGCCAAAGCTATCCTAAGCAAAAAGAACAAAAATGAAGGAATCACATTACCTGACTTCAAATTATACTACAGCACTATAGTTGCAAAAACAGCATGGTACTCACACAAAAACACATAGATGAATGGAACAGAACAAAGAACCTAGAAACAAATCCACATATGTACAGTGACTTTGTTTCTGAGAAAGGTGCTAAGAACATACACTGGAGGAAAGATGGCCTCTTCAATAAATGATGCTGGGAAAACTGGATGTTCATATGCAGAAGAACAAAATGAAACCCCTATCTTTTGCCGTCTACAAACATTAAATTCAAATGGATTAAGGACTTAAATCTAAGACCTCAAACTATGAAACTACTACAGTAAAACATTGAGAAAAATCTCCAGGACACTGGCCTAGACAAAAATTTCTTGAGTGATACCACAAACTCAGGCAATCAAAAAAAAATTTTATGTGACAAAAGAGGTCACATAAAGTTTAAAAACTTATGCACAACAAAGAATACAATCAAAGACATGAAGAAACAACTCACAGAATGGGAGAAAATATTTGCAAACTATCCAGCTGAAAAGTAATTCATAATGAGATTATATAAGGAGTTCAAATAACTATAGGAGAAACACCTAATGATTTGAGCAAAACATGGGCAAAATATTTGAATAGATATTTCTTAAAAGAAGACATACAAATGTCAAACACACATATGAAAATGTGCTTAACATAATGGATCATCAGAAAAATGCAAGTCAAAATATAATGAGATGTCATCTTATCCCAGTTAAAATGACTTATATCCAAAAGACAGGCAATAATAAATACTGGTGAGGATGTATAGAAAAGGGAACTCTTTTACACTGTTGATTGAAATGTAAATTAGTACACCCATTATGGAAAACGGTTTAGAGTTTCCTCATTAACCAAAAATTGAGCTACCTTAGAATCTAGCGCTTCCACTGCTGGGTATACACCCTAAAGAAAGGAATTCAGTATATGAAAGTGATATCTGCCCTCTCGTGTTTGTTGCAGCACTGTTTACAAAGGCTAGGATTTGGAAGCAACCTAAGTACCTATCAACAGATGAACGGATAAAGAAAATGAAATACATATACATATTGGAGTACCAGTCAGCCATAAAAAAGAATGAGATCCTGTCATTTGCAACAACATGAATGAAACTGGAGATTATCATGTTAAGTGAAATGATCCAGGCACAGAAAGACAAACAACACACTTTTTTCACTTATCTGTAAGTTCTAAAAGTAAAAACAAATGAACTCATGGGCGTGGATGGTAGAAGCATGGTTACCAGAGGCTGGGAAGAGTAGTCAGGGGCTGGGGACGGGGAGGTGGGGATGGATAATGGGTACAATAAGTAGTTAAAAATAATAAATAAGATCCACTATTTGATAGCACAATAGGATAACTATAGTGGATAATAACTTAATAATACATTTAAAAATGTATGAGTATAATTGGATTGTTTTTAACTCAAATGATAAATACTTGAGGAGATGAATACCCCATTCTCTATGATGTGCTTATTTCACATTGCATTCCTGCATCAAAACATCTCATTTACCTATAAATATATACAACCACTAAGTACCAACAAAAGTTAAAAATTAACAAAAAATAGAAAATTTTTAAAAAGTAGAAAAATTGCAAACTAAAGACTTCACCTTCTACTTTAGAAAACCAGAAAAAGAAGAGGAAATTAAACCCAAAATAAAGCAAGGAAGAAAATAGTAAAGATCAAAACAGGAAGCAACAAAATAGATACCAGAGAAATATTTTTTAAAATCTCCATTAAGAAGACCAATAAAATTGATGAAAGTCAAGTATAATATAACATGACCAAGTGATATTTACCCCAGGAATGCAAGATTGGTTTAACATTAGAAAAACATATTATTATATTAAAGGAAGCAAAATCATATTATTACCTTAATAGAATTAGAAAAAGCATTTGAAAATATCCAGTAACCACTACTGATATTTAAAAAAAAACAAAAAACAACAACAAAAAAAAAACATTTCTCAGCCAATTGAGAATAATAAAAAAAAAATCTCTAATGTGATAAAGAAGGGCACCTCATAAAAACTGCAGCTAACATTGCATTTAATGGTTAAAGTCTAAATCATTTCATTCTCAGACCAGGAATGAAACAAGATATCTGCTATCCTCACTTCTATTCAACATTGTACTGGGTGTTCTTGCCAGAAAAAAAAATAAGCAAGAAAAAGAATTAAAAATAATACAATATTGGAAAAGAAGAAGCAAATCTATCTTTCTTTGAAGATGGTATGAATGTCTCTGTAGAAAAGCTGGTGGCATTCACACAAAAGTAGTTACTAGAACTAATCCATTAATTTAGTAAGGGCACAAAGTAAAAAAATCTATTGTGATCAACTGCCAGACTGTTGGAGTAAGAAGTACAACATACTGTCTTACCAATAAACAACAATTTAACTGGAGAAAATGATTTTTAAGTTATTTAATATTTCCAAAAATTGTCCTAAGAGCATACAGATGGAGAAACATGCATTCAAGAAAATCTACTAGGTATTAGTAAAATTCTGAGAATTTTTACATTTGAGCCATGGACAATTCATTGCCTCCACCTCCAGCTCCATGTTATAGAAACTGTTCCCCATGCTTTTGTATCCAAGAAGATGGGGCTCACTCTCCCCCTATTCCAAGGTCTAAGTCTACATTTTCTCTTAGAAAGGCGTAGGTCATTGGCATTTCCCACCTTCTGGTTCCATGTTGCAGAAGCTCTATTCCAGGCAAACCCAAACAAGAAGTCTGAGGTCTCTTCTTCTGCAGAAACTTCACTTTGAGGGTGAGAAGCTCTGCCTTAAGGCAGAGAAGACAGGACTGGGCTTTAATAACCCCAACCCCAGATCTCTGACAAGGTAGAGGTTATATACTGGGAGAGTCAAGAAAAGAAGACCAAGGTTTACCACAATCCCCAGCATCTGATCAAAGAGCAGGGTGACACTTTAGGAGAAGCAGGCTGCTGTCCCCACCCCCAGCTCGTTCCATGGTGCAGAGATTCTTCCTAGGAGGAAAAATAGGGCATAAGGAAAAAGAACTCTGCAGTTATGCCTGAAAGTACTGACTTTATATGGAACCGAGGAGGGAGAACTTCATGCCTAGTGGCATTGTCAAAAACAATGTAGATCTCGGTGGAGAGCAGTTACAAGGGCAATCCTATCTCCATTATACTAGCAGCAACAAGTCAAATATCATATGAACAAGAAGTTTAATAGGGGGAATCATGGAAAAAGACAGCCAAGAAAAGCCCTCCTGGGACCACAGGCAATGCTGGGAGTCAGGAAGTCTGTGCACAAGTGATAGCTAGGGTACACCCACTAAGGGCCAATAGAAAAATTATGTGGGCAGACTTGAAAATATTTCCCAAGTCATACATAGATCAGTCAACGAAGGTTGAAAACTCTCCCTGGCACTAGGCACTTAAGCCACAAACATTTATCAAACAGTGCCTGAACAATAAGCTCCTTGAATTTAGAAGCAACTTCAAGAAAGCCAAATAAAAATATGAAATCAGATGCATCCCTGGCTGTTTGGAAAACTGTGTGATGCCTGAAGTTGCACCCTTTCATGAAAAAATAATTTATTGGCCTATTACTGAACATGGGGCAAAAACCATAAACACCCTGAATAGCATTCTGCAACCTACTCACATATCCAAAAGTAAAGGACAAAAATATAACCAGAAAGGCAGCTTAAGAAGAACCTTTGACCAATAAGGGGCTTATGGTGACACAGTGCTTAGGTAACCAGGATAAAATATAAAAACAACAAAAAACATTTTGAACATGGTTGTCAGAGGCCACATACTGTGAAGTAAATTGATTTCACAAAATTAGTTAAGCCAAGTCATGAAACAAATAAATAAATATCCAATCAAACAATAACAACACTCTCCACTGGGGAATGGGAGGGACCAGTATTCAAGTTACTAAAATATCCAGTATTCAACAAAAAAGTATGAGTCATGAAAAAGAAACAGGAAAGTATGGTCCATACAGAGGAAAAAGAATAAAGGTTAATAGAAATTGCCCAATGAAGAAGTCTAGATGTTGGGCTTAGAAGATAAAGACAGCTATCAGGTGTCATAAATATATTAAATAAACTATAGGAAACTATGTCTAAAGAAGTACAGTTTGAGAACAATGGCTTAGCAAATTCAGAATATAGAGACACAGATAATGCAAAACAATCAAATAGAAACTCTGCAGTTTAAAAACTCAATGAAAATTCACCAGGGGAGCTCAACAGCAGATATAATTATACAGAAGAAAGAATCAATAAACTGTAGCCTGGGAAACATGACAAGACCCTTTCTCTACAAAAAAAAAAAAAATTGAAAAAAATTAGACGAGTGTAGTGGCACATGCCTGTGGTCCCAGCTACTGGGAGGATGAGGCAGGAGAATCACTTGAGCCCCAGAGGTCAAGGCTGCAGTGATCTGTGTTCAACGCTCTGTACTCTGCTTGTGTGACAGAGTGAGACCCTGTGTTAAAAAAAAAAAAAGAATCAATGAACTAGGTAGATCAATTGATATGTAAAAACAGAAGAAGAAATATAATGAAAAATGAAGAAAAGATATTATTATCAAACTTTTGAAAACCAACATGTACAGTGTTAAACAAAATTATAGGAGGTCATTGTTTTGGACCAAGCTCATGTATTAGGCCAAAACAGACCAGATCACATCAAAATGGAGTCACTCATGCTAAATGTGACATAATCAAACTGAAACTTTAAAGAAACACATAGGTCCTAAAACAGACCAGGTTTTGTTTTTCTCCTATAAACAGGAGATTCCGACATAAGGAGGTCCTCTAATTCTTATTAAAGATTTATCTAATGTCCTTGTTCCCACCTTATAAAATCCATTGTTCTGCTATTTTACAATGGAATTTGAAACAAAATAAGTACACTTACAATAGTGACAGGGTGACAAAGTAACATCAATGCCTAAATATTTGGTCAATATATCTAAATTGAGAGGATGACCAAAAGGGAACACCTAGTAAATTAAGTTTAGCCTAAAGCTGCCTCCTTACATATTCTAAGATCAGCCTAAATGTTACTTTGTACATTGAGGAGGGTAACCTAATTGTCTGTGTAAACAGACTGTAACTGTGCCAAGCACTGAGTTTTGCCAATTGAAGGCAGCCAGTTGTTCAAATCATGTTCAAATAAGGCAAACAGCAGGCTGAAACCAATCTCGCTGTTTCTGTATCTTACTTCTATTTCCTGCACATCACTTTGCTTTGCCTGTCCATACATCTTCCATCATGTGGCTACACTGGAGTTTCTCTGAGCCTACTCTGGTTAAGGAGGACACCTGATTCATGAATTGCTCCTTGCCGAATTAAACTGTGTTATATTTAATTTGCATAAAGCTTCCTTTTAACATATTTCACATAGAGAAACACATTGGGTATTGTAGTGATTCATTTGTGGGGGAAATAATGAGCAGTCTCCTTGGTTAAAGCGAATATATCTAGCTCATTCTTATTAGTTGTTTTGGATCATGGGAAGCCGAGCTAAGGAGCATACTTCAAACTCTTGGTACTATCCTCCTGATAGTCATAATAATAGTCTCCCTGGTGCACTGTACTCTCTCTAAAGTTTCGAATGTTTGCATGCAGTCATCTAGAACGTCAAATGGACTCTCTTCAACTGGAACGACAAAACTCAAAGAAATGCATGACCGTGACAACACTATAACCAGTGAATTACATGCTGAGACCAGAAACCCAAAATGAGGGTAAACTGAGAATGGTGTGAAGGCTCTAAGTTTGGTCACACTCTCACCTAAGTAAGAACTGGAACAGGAGAAGGAAATTGTTACACAAAATTATGAGATGCCATTGTTTTGGATGGAGCTCATGCACTAGGCCCTGACAGATCAGATCCAACTGAAATGGAGTCACTCATGCTAAATGTGACACAATCAAACTGAAACTCTAAGGAGGCAGATAGGTCCTAAAACCAACCAGGTTTTGTTTTTCTCCAATTTAGGTACATAGCACTGATAAAATTTGACTTGAGCCATGAAGTTTATTCAAATTGCATATCCAAACAATTTCAGTACTAGATGATTTAGCATGAAAATCTGGCAAAGTATTTTGTTGATGTTTAAATACTTTGCCAAATTTTCATCTGGCTTTGCAGTTTTATAAACCAGTCAATCTCTTCATAAGAGTTCCAGGAATCTTTACCCAGTCCAAATAATATGATCCTACAGTTATGAGAAACCTGTGTTTAAGAGGGCTTGTCAGGGTCCTTTTCATCCTTTTCATGAACCTCCTTGAAGACACAATAATCTAGCATTTTGCTTCCTTGTGAAGTTTTCAGAAATGGCATCAGAATAACCAAATAACAAGCAATTAACTGTGGAAATAAATTAAAATAGTCATAAAGGTAGAATTGACAAGGAAATTTGGTTATTTCTGTGGCCTACAAAAATTTGGCATAACCATAATTCTGAGTGATAGCATATATCCAGACATATCAGAATTTCAGGAATCTTATATAGTATTGGAACATATATTAATAACATTCATTAAAATATAACTCAAAGAAGGTTTAACATTATTTTTATTTGACAATGCTTCCCATGAATCTAACATAGTAAATAATCCTGTTTATCTGTCTTTTGAATGCTGCAGGGGCCCTCTGTAGCATTCCAAATTTAATGGTCAAAAAATGATTTAATTTTGAAGTTGAAATATCATTTTGGGAAGCCTGTCAAATATGTTAAAGGTTTAAAACACTTGACCAAAATAGGATTGTAGGTCACCAAGAAACAACAGTCATTCATTTAGCTAAACTGATAATAAGATTTTTAAGAGCAAAAACCTTTAGTCTTTGATCGAAGAGAAACAATCAAAGCACCTGAGAAAAACAGCATAAGATATAATTTTTCTCTTTTTCTCTCCACTCACTCTTTTATTTCTTTTTGTAATTTACTCAAAAGGTAAACAAAATATTTTACCTTCTTATTACAAATGCATGAAATCTTTGTTCGAAAGATAAAACCAAATTTTACTTTTGTATTATTACATTATCAATACTAAGGCTAATTTTAATAAAAGCTTATAAATAAATCTATCAAATCTGTCATCTTTTGACTACACAAGATTTCCATAAATCTTTTATACTCTCTTATACATTTTTTAAACTCTCCTTTTTTAACTTTATATATTTTAGTTTTATCTATATCATTTTTATTCATTTGATTTGAAATAATCTTCAAGAAACTTCAAAATAGACAAAATTTTTTAACAAACACCTATTTTCATGACTTTATAATTTCCCTCACCAAAAGCATTTCTTGCTTTTGTTTATACACTATGTAGAATTTTCTTACATCTAGCAGTTTTAATTAAATATATCAACTACATTAACTGTTAGTAATCATAATTTCTCGTGAAATTTCTAGAAAGTAATTTTGAACTGTTTTATATCACTATTTGTAGAGAAAAAGCATTTCAAAACTTATTTGAAATTTATTTTTGCAAATTTTTGTTTGTTAACAGATTTAAATATAATTAGCTTTTATATACAACAGTAAAATAACCTTGCAAGGTATACAAACTTAAACTCATGTTTAATAACTAATATTTCAGTATTTTAACTTGCAAATGACTCAGATATTTTATGATTATCTATTACTTAATTTAATATACCATGACTTTAATATTTTAAATTACTGAAAAGAATCCTGAAAAATATGATGCAGGTACCCTCCTTAATGTCTTCCCCAGTCATCCTGGGTCTTAAGTAGCCATGTGGCATCCAAGATGGTTGGGAATGACAGGACCTGTCTTAGTCATGAATTTATACATCTGGTGTAGAGCTGATGACAGAAGACAGAGCTGAAACTGATACCTGGAAGATCAAACCCCTCTCAGAATAGCCAGGAGGCAAAGTTGGGGCAGGGAAGAAGGAGCCATATTAGGCCTGATTCTGACTTGTAACTGCTGGTCTAGCCACTGTGAACATATCTCCAGACCTCACTGTAGCCACATATACAGGTCCCTGAATCCAGAAGCTCAAAACCAAAAACTCACAGTCATGTCAAGAAAGTATCAGATTATATTTAATTGATAATTTAAAGCCGTTCTTATTTTACCAAAAACTTAAAAAACTAGCTTTATATACCAAATATTATCATATACACATAACATATACAGACCCGCAAACACACAAACTGAAGCAGATCTTATAACTTTCATAAAGGATTCTTATTTTCCCACTTTGAATAGGTTTTCCCCCGTTCAGACTATCAATATTCCAATTACATGTTTCATTGCTCTAAACAATAGTTAGCTAAGCAATCCTAAATTTGCATTTCCATTTGCAAGACCATTCTTAGGTGAAACAAGGTAGACAATTTATATCTCTCAAAAGCACAGAGCTAAGACGTCAGGCCTAAAAATTGTACCATCATTTGCTCAAAACAACTAGAAAATAGCATAAGTAAAATTTTAGTTACAACAAAATGGCCAGAAAATCACCTTAAACACTGTTATGACTTGATATGTAAATTTAAAACAATGATAAGAGTTAGAATTCTAATACCCTTACCATTAAGGGTATTAGAAACTCTTATGGGTGAAGGTATAAGAAATATCTTGTAGGAATTTACATCTATAAAGGAAATCTCTGCTTGTCAAATACCCTTACAAGTGGAGATTTCCTTTATAGATGTAAATTTCTTTTTCAAAAGGGCTTAAAGATAGCCAGTTAAATAGCAGAGAAGTGTATTTTTGTTTGCTAGGTTGTCTTTTTAACTTTGCTTCTGATTCTTAGCTAAAATTACTGAGTTCAGAATGGGGCCCATTAAAGAATAGGGCAAATAAAGCATTCTCTATGCCAGGATGTTACACGGATAGATTTGAAAAAGAAGCAAGCTTACTTTGTCTGAGGGCCTATCTTTTATAAACACTTTATCTAGGATAGCTTCTCTTCATCTTTGGGGAGGGATAGTAACTAAGCCAAAAGATTAGCATTTAATTTTTCTTCTCAATTAGTCACTTAAGCTTTTTACTTACCTTTTTAAAGTATTTTTTAAAGTAGTATAAATATTGTAATCTTTTTAGAAGCTTTTGTGCATCAATAAGCATCTTTAAATGAGATTAATTCAGGAGCCCTTATTTTCAAATTCACTTTTTAAAATGCAGTGTTATTCATATGTTCATATGAAGTGCTCCAGTATAATGTTACATTCAGTAAGATTTTGCCATTTATGTAAGCATTTGCTGCTTCCAGGGACTAATACTAACACACATGTAAGCCAGAAGATAGAGTACTAAGTTCTTTAAAAATTAAAGACCTCATTTTATTTGAATATTCACTTTGACTCTCAGATCTCCTTGATCAACTT
The DNA here is from genome assembly GCF_002776525.5 of Piliocolobus tephrosceles. Lineage (NCBI taxonomy): Eukaryota > Metazoa > Chordata > Mammalia > Primates > Cercopithecidae > Piliocolobus > Piliocolobus tephrosceles. The sequence goes on along the minus strand of NC_045445.1, from coordinate 58,383,156 downwards.
AGCTAATATTTTTTTCCCAACTCAAGCATGTAAGAAAAAGGAACAAGGGGGTAGAATACAAAAGTGTCTGTGAATTTCCAAAAGGTAAAGTTTGTACTCCCTGCAGGATTACTATTTACTAAGCATTTCTGTATGACCCTGTCAGATATTTGAAGCCTCTAACTGGATTCAAGTCAGTTAATTACTGGATAAAATTCAATCCTGGACCCAGTCCAGTTTCTGTTATAACTTTTAAACCCAGTTGGGATAAGAAATTTGCTCAAACAAACTCAGATATCTCAAACACAAATTGGTGAAGCTTCACAATCTAAAATAATTTATCCACAATCCCCCATTGCTACAAGAAAATAAGGAACACATTGGGCCTGGCAAGCATCTCATTTGATCACTCCATGCTTCTAGTGATTGCTAGAATCTTTACTTCAGATCCCACTTCTGACACCATCTGTTAAAAAAAAAAACCCTAAGTCAATCAAATTTAACAGGGTTTAATTGAGCAAAGAATAATTCATGAATCAAGCACCCTCCCAAATCAGAGTAGGCTCATAGAGACTCCAGTGTAGCCACATGATGGAAGAAGATTTATGGACAGAAAAAGGAAAGTGATGCACAGAAAATGGAAATGAGATAAAGAAAAAGCAGAATTGGTTACAGGCTGGGGTTGCCTTATTTAAAGATGGTTTGAGCAGTTGACTGCCTTTGGCCAAAACTTGGTGATTGACACACGAATACGTTACAGTCTGTTTACACATCTACTTAAGTTACAGTTCACTATGTACAGAGAAACCATTAGGTAGAACTTAGAATATGTAAGGAGGTAGCTTTAGGCTAGAATTAATCTAACAAAAGTAAACTTATAAGAGTAACAGCTGGTCTGTCCTTAAAAACAATAGAGATTAGAGTGAGTTGGACGACATATTGAAAGTGCTGGAAACAAACCAAGAATATTATATCCAGAAAAATTATCTCTCCAAAATAAAGGCAAAATAAAGACATTCCTGGATTAATAAAAGCAAGAAAATTTGTTTCCAGCAGATTTAGCTTTAAAAAGTTAGTAAGGGAAGATTTCAGGTTTAATGCAAGTGATGACAACCATTTATTCAAATCCACACAAAAACCAAAATGCGCCAGCAAAGGCAATTATGTAGGCAATTAAACAAGATGCTATAATTGCATATTTATTCTCCCGTCTTAACTGATTTAAAAGAGTAACTTCATAAACAACAAATACTAAATTGTATTAAAAAGCTAAAAACATATAAAAATATATATTTCACAATAAAATAACAAAGGAAGCAGGTAGCAGAACAACTGTATTGAAGTAAAAAAATAACATAAGCTAGTAACTCCATAGAACTAGAAAGTTTAAATAAGAAGGTTAATATAAAAAAACTATAAATTTATACTTGTTTTCCTTCACTAAACTTCGTCAAATTACATAGAGAGAAATTATGTAAAGTAATAATAAGATATTATTGGGTTTGTAACATATATAATTATATATAGATAGCAATAATAACATGAAAAGGGAAGTGAATAGAGCTATGTGCTATTAAAGTTTTATTATTTCATTGGAATTGTTAGTATAAAGATGAAATAGATTCTGATAAGTTAACTTGTATATTGTAAATTCTAGAGAAATTACTAGGAATTCATTTTAAAATAAAATGCTACACTAAAATATTCACTTACTATCAAAGAAAGCAGTAAAGAAGGAAGAGAAGAATAAAAAATGACATTCAATATATAGGGAAAAAAATGATAGATATAAATCTGTGGGGAAAGTCCCTCATAACAAAAGCCTGTCCAGCGGCTAAGGCATTAGAATGGCTCCTAAGAAGAGGAGAAGGACAAAGAAGTTTCCAAGGGACAGAGTATCAGAGCAGGATTTAATGTGTTTATGTGTTTCAACTAAGCAGCATAGCAGGAGTCCCTGTGTCAGAGAGCTCTGATGGGCAACAGCCTCTTTAGAGTTTTCATGCCCTGGGGCTTATCTTATCTGCTGCTAGCAGATGTTGGGTGCAGTTTTGCCCGCTATACAGAGCAGACAGTCTCTAAAGGGCTAAAAATGTGTTTATTTAGACTGTGTTTAGGGCGAGGTGGCGGGCGCCTGTAGTCCCAGCTACTCGGGAGGCGGAGGCCAGAGAATGGCATAAACCTGGGGGGGCGGAGCTTGCAGTGAGCTGAGATCCGGCCACTGCACTCCAGCCCCGGCAACAGAGCTAGACTCCATCTCAAAAAAAAAAAAAAAAAAAATTACTGGATCTGTAAAAATTTGTTTGGTGACAGTGGGCTTTTGAGTTAAAAGCTAGCATGTCTCAGCCTGCAGTGAAGAAATAAACAACCTAGGGGCCAATGCACAGAAACCACCTTTGGTTCACTTATATAACAATAATTTATTCAAAAGGCAGGAATTAATCAGAATGTATTTTTTTAAAAGACAAGATTCAACTATATATTATTTAGAGGAGACATTTTTTCGATTCAGACATACAAATACTTTGAGAGTAAAAGTGAGTAAAAATATATTTTATGCAAACAGCAATCATAAGAGAGCTAGAGTGATTATAATAATATAAGACAATAGAGCTTTTAAGACAAAAATCATTACTAGAGATGATAAGAGAATTAATCCATCCACAGAAAAAAGAATGATAAACATATATTCACCTAACAACAGAGCCCCAAAATACCTGAAGCAAAAATGAACAGAATTGATGGGAGAAATAGACAATGCAGCAACTCCAGCTAGAGTTGGAGACTTTACTCCCCTACTTTCAGTAATGGGTAAAACAACTAAATGGAAAATCAGCAAGAAAATAGAAGACTTGAATGACGCTGTAAATCAAGTAGAGCTAACAGATATTTATAGAATACTGCACCCGATAACAGCAGAATGCATATTCTTCTCAAGTGGAAACGACTATTTGTTAGATTGGAAAATAATCCTCAATGAATTTAAAAGAATTGAAATCAATAACAGAAAGAAAATTTGGAAAATTCACAAATATGTAGAGGTTAAACAACATACTCTTAAATGGCCAATGAGTCAAAAAAAAAAAAAAAATCACAAGAAATTACAAAATACTTTGAGATTAATGGAAATGAAAACACAACATACCAAAACTTCCAGGGTGCATCTGAAGCAGAGTTTATAGGAAAATTTATAGCTGAAAGTGCCTATATTAAAATAGAATAAAGATATCAAACCTATAACTTAACTTTCAACCTTGACAAACCAGAAAATGAAGAACAAACTAAGCCCAATACAATCAAAAGGAAAAAGAAAATATACTAGTGCAGAAAAAAAAGAGAATGTAAACAGAGAAAAATCAAGAAAACCAAAAGTAAGTTTTGAAAAAATCAACAAAATTGACAAACCCCTAAAACATTGCTGAACTTCAAAAATATTATGCCAAGAGAAAGAAGACAGACACAAAAATAACATGTCACATGATTCCATTTATGTAAAATATTCAGAGCAGGTACATGTGTAAAAATAGAAAACATAATAGTACTTGCCTGGGGGTAAGGGGAGAGAGGAGTGGAGAGTGGGGCTTTATTTTGGAGTGATGAAAGTATTTTGGAACTACATAGAAGAGGTGGTTGTACAACACTGTGAATGTGCTCAATGCCAGTGAATTGATCACTTTAAAATGGTTGTTCATTTTATATTAATTTCATCTCAAATTTTTTAAAAAAGAAAGAAAAACCAAAAACCTTTAGACAGACAAGAAGAAGAAACAATATTAAATTCATACAAATCAGAAATGAAAGAGGGAATATCACTACCAGTCTCATAGAAATTGAAAATATTATAAGGAAATATTAATACTATGAAAAACAAAATATATGCTGACAAATTAGATAAATTAAATGGACAAATTCCTAAAAAGACAAACTACTGAAGGAATAGAAAATCTATATAAACCTATAATGAGTAGAGAGCTGAGCTTTGTAGTTTTTAAAATCATCTTAGATATAAAACACAAACCTAGATACAGTTACTGTTTACATCTACCAAACATTTAAAGAAGAATTAATACCAAACTTTCACAAACTCCTTCAAAAAATAGAAGAGGAAAGAATGCTTCTCAAATCATGTTATGAAGCCATTATGACCCCAATACCAGAAGCAGGTAAAGATATAACAAGAAAATAAAACTAAAGACCAATATGTCTTATGAATATAAACACAAAGCATTCAACAAAATACTAAGAAACTGAGCAACATTATCAATATGATTATACACCATGACCAAGAGGAACATTCAAATTTCCAGTTTTCAAGAGGTACTAAACAGCTGCAATATTTAAGAGAGTGTGGTACTGGCATATTGATAGACATATAAATAAATAGAACTGAGAGTCCAAAATTAATATCATGTGTCTATCTATGATCAGCTGATCTGTCTATTAGCAACAAAGCTGCTAAAACAATTTAATGGAGAAAATAGTGAAAATAGTCTTTTCAACAAATGATGCTGGGGCCACTAGATACCGACATGCAAAAGAATGAGCTTGAACCTTTTCTTTATACGATCCATTAAAAATTAATTGAAAATGTATCGTACACCTAATGTAAAAGTTAAAACTATAAAACTCATAGAAGAAAACATAAAAGTAAATGTTCACAACCTTGGATTAGGTAATGGTTTCTTAGATACAACAACAAAAGCACACACACACACAAAGAGATAAATCAAGCTACATAATAATTATTAATAAAAAGTTTAGCACTGAAAATTATTGGTAGCATTAAGAAAGTGAAATGACAACGTACACAATGACATGAAATATTTGCCAATCACATACCTGATAAGAAACTAATATTCGAATATAAAGTATTCTTATGACTCAAAAATAAAACTATAACAAATAGAGTTAAAAAAAAAAAAATGGTTACCTGAGGCTTGGAAGGGTTATAGGGGATGGTGGGGTAAGGATGGCTAATCAGAAAAAAAAAAAAAATAGAAAGAATGACTAAGTCCTATTATTTTGTAGTACAATAGGGTGACTATAGTCAATAATAACCTCATTGTATATTTTTAAATAAAAAATATAATTGGATGATTTGTCACTCAAAGGATAAATGCTTGAGGAAGTGGATAACCATTCTCCATGATGTGCTTATATTACATTGCATGCGTACATCAAAACATCTCTTATATCCAATAAATATATACATCTACTAGGTACCCACAAAAATTAAAAAAATTAAAAAAATAAAAATGGGCTAATGTTCTAAATATACATTTCTCTAAAAAAAGATACATTGATAGCAAATAAGCATATGAAAAGTTGCTTAACATCATTAGCCATTTGAGAAATGCAAATTAAATCCACAATGAGATGCCACTCTATACCCACTAAGATGGCTTTAATGAAAAAAGACAGCAAATAACATTTTGCTATGATGTGGAGAAACTAGAGCCCTCATACATTCCTGATGACATTGTAAAAAGGTGTATCCAATGTGGAAAACAATTTTACAATTACTGAAGAAATTAAGTATAGAGTTACTCTATGACCCAGCAATTTCACTCTTAGGTTTATACCCAAGAGAATTTAAAACATATGTCTATGCAAAAACTTGTACACTTTCATATAAATGATCATAATAGCCAAAAGTGGAAACAACACAAATATGAATCAACTGATTAGTGGAAAAATAAAATGTGGTGAATCTACACAATTGAATATTATTCAGCCATAAAAGTAAATGAAGTACTGATACATGTGAAAATATGAATGTACCTTGTAAACATTATGCTAAGTGAAAAATAGCCACTCACAAAAGAGAATACATTGTATGACTCCCTATATATGAAATGTCCACAATAGGTAAATCTATAAAGAACGAAATCTAGTGGTTGCCAGGAGTTGGAGGGAGATGAGAATGGGAATGACTGCTAAGGAGTAAAGGATTTCTTTTTAGGGCAATAAAAAGATACATAAATAAATTATTAGCATAAATTTTACTCTTCATCTTTGTATTTGTCAATACCTACTTGAAATGTAAATTGAAGAATATTTAAGTGATGCTCAACATTACTGAACTAAAACAATTCACATTTCATAGCATGTACATTCATATGTATTTTGTTCTTACCAGAAGAGTAGAAATGCTGTACAAAACAGACTCAACTCTTTGTATTTCATGTATTAATATAAACAGTTTTCCCAAACACTCTCCACCTTTAGCATACTGATTAATAAATGGGACTAAAAAGAAAACAAACTATGAATTTTCCAATCTTTTTTTTTCCTTCTACGTAATCATCTTCAGAATGGTTGGCTAATACAGAGAAATAACATGAGTGTGAAAGAATATAATAGGATGCCTTGGTCTTTAGTGTTTCTTAAAATTACATTGCCCTCTTCTTGTGTTAGAAGGAATTTCTGGGCTGGGTACAGTGACTCATGCCTGCAATTCCAACACTTTGAGATGCTGAAGGGGGAGAATTGCTTGAGGCCAGGAGGTTAAGACCAGCCTAGACAACACAGCAAGACCCTGTCTCTATGATTTTTTGTTTGTTTGTTTGTTTAAATAAGTAATTTCAGTATCAAAAAGAAAACATGGCTTATTGGAGCTGTCTGTGCTGTCACTTTCTCAGTCATAGATGTAAACATGCATACTTTCTCAATCTCAGCAAGGGTTCTCCAGAGAAACAGAACCAGTAGGAACCAACAGAACTCAGGCAGGAGTTAGTGCTTCAGACTTGAGGGAGATTTTCTTCTTCTCCAGGAAACCTCAGTTTTTGCTTTTAAGGCCTTCAAGTGATTGGATGAGGCCCACCCAAATTATTCAGAATAGTTTGATTTGCTTAAAGTCAACTAATAGTGGGTGTACACCACTTCTACAAAATATCTTTACAGAAACACCTAGAATAGTGTTTGACTAAATAACTGGGTACTCTCATTTTGCCAAGTTGACACAGAAAATTAACCATCAAGATCACCTATTATTAAGTTGGTGTTTATACTTCTATCTTTATACCATACTTACCAAAAATATACACCAAAGTCATATTACCTTTTAATCTGATACATCTATCCTGTGTACAACAGAAAATTCACTAATCCTTTCTCCAAAAAGAGGATTCAAAGTCTTTGAGTGATGTTCACTCTTCTCCCTTGATATCCTGTAATTTAAATAGGATGGTGTAAAACTAACTATTGCTAATATACATTGAAAAGACCAGGCCCCCTCTTCATTTAAGGGGTTCTGTATTGGTAAATAGGCTCACATCTTTGAATTGACCAAAGGGTCATAATTCTCTGCTTTTATGATTCAAGTGAGACTTTTACTCACTTGACCTAGGACTTTTCTGCTTATACAGATCATGTAAGAATTTAGTACACTTCTCATCTATTTCACTTCTAGGAAAACCATGAAAAGCTAATCAGTGTCATAGCATTCTACAATTAATTATTAAGAGTTTCAATACAGTGACAAACCAAGCATGAGGCTTTTCTGGCACAGAGCCTTGTGCAACAGCACAGGTTGTATTTCCATGAATCTGATGCAGTGCAGGCAAGCTCTGAAATCAGGGCTTAGCCTGGGAGGGTTCTTGACTTGGCCAGGAAATAATTCAAGGGTGAGCCAGTGGTATTACACAGCAACTTTTATTGAAGTGGCAGTGTACAGCATCAGCAGAGGTACTGTTCCTTGCTGATCAGGGCTACCCCATAGGCAGTGCACCCAGAGTACCAGCAGTTCCGCAGTCATATTTATACCCACATTTAATTATATGCAAATTATTGGTATACCATGAAGAAATTTTCTAGGGAAACAGTGGTGAGGGTGTTCACATGGTATCTGTTAAGGGGGGGAGCGTTCTACTTCACAAGTAGGAGTTTGGGTGCTTTGGGATTACCATGGTTAGTTAGGGTGTTTGTGGACACGGTCACAAGATTTTCTGGGTAGGCCAGAAGGTGGAACTCTGTATCCTGGAGATGTTGATGACAAATCTAGCAACTATGAAGATAATTCTCTGATTCTATAATTTTTGAAATATTTACTATAAAGTTTTAGTCCCACCCAGACTGGATAAGGGTAATTGGGAGAGCAAATAAGATCAACAGTGGCAGCATAGTGTCTGGTTGGGCCTTAGAGTGTCCTTCACACCCAACAAGGACAAAAGAGATGTTTCCCAGGAGGAGGTGACTAGCTAAAGCAACAGAAAAGAAGTATTACAGTCAGGAAGAAAAGAAATATTAATGCTCCTATTTTCACCCACAGCATCATGTTACCACTTCTGGCTGACTGTTGACTATTTTAACTATGGAGCAGAGGTCCTCTGAAGGTTTACAGATGTAGGTCATAGTGTCCTCCCTTTGTACCTGTGACTCATAAGAAACAGGTTTAATCCTTGATAAGTGTACCCAAGTAGTGATTTCCTGAAGATTAACAGCAGTGGCAGTGTTTAACAATACCTGATAAAGGACCTCCCGTTTTGGTTGTAATTAATCCTCAGAGGATTCTTCTTTTTACATTTTTAGTAAGACTAAGTCTCCTGGTAGAATAGGGAAGCTATTTTTTTTTTTTTTTCCCACTATGGAGAAGGGCAATATTTTATTTTTATACTGGAGGGCCTTTTGTACCTGGCCTAAATTCTAAAAGGAGAGGAAAGATTTGTATAGGTAATTACTACAAACCAAGACCAGAGCATCTGAACACTAAGAATCCGTAAAGTCAATTTTACAACTTTATTTCTTGGCTCCTAGTCTTTGGTTCCCACACTGTTCAAAAGGTGTTCAAGGGTCAAAGGGTGCCACCAACCTCCACTCTATTCAAGGCCAGAATATCCAAGTGGCTACATGTTCCCTGACTACAAGTCCCCAGGGCACAGGGACACTGGACCTGGGGCTTGCAGAACACCACCCCAGCATTGGCACAGGACAAAATAAAAGCTTAAGCATCAACTCTGCCTCCTGAAGAAAATGCAGAAATACAAACAAAAAAATCAAAATCTATCGCACCCAACAGACTGAATGAATGTCCCCACTCCTGGCCAAAGGGAATGGAGTTAGGCAAGCACTTGCCAGCCCCCAAAACTCTTCTACGTGATAGAAGAGTCAAAAACTAAAAGATAAAATAGATTGCAAATCAAAAAAATACCAAGAGCATAGATTTAGGCTATATTGGAGAAAAATACTGCTCCTACAGACCTCTAAGACAAAACACTTTAGCATCAAAACACAACACTCAGAATCAAAGGAGAAAAACTCACAGGAACTGATAAAAACGCTAAAGGAGAGAGTTACATGAATCTGAGGTTTCAAAAGAAATAGATTACAGAATTGAAAAGCAAAATTTCTGGTAATTTAGCAAATTGATACCTTACAAAATGTGGTTTAACATGTATACCATCCTTTTGAAAAATCTGTTATAAACAATTTCCTTTTAGTTACAGCTAGCTTAATCACACACAAAATTCCTTTCATAAATTCCCCTTTACAAACCTTATCACCAGTTACACTGATCATCAACAACACGCTTGAACTTTGTGACTTGTCCTATACTACCTGTTTCTGAAATAACAAATCATTCTACTATAGGAGAAGAATATACTATACAAGATCCCTTATTATACAAAATTACTCATTCTTTAAATCCTTCCTTGCAAAAATATATTTTATATCCATATCTACTTATGGTTTCCCTCATATTTTGAATCTTCCTTTTAATAATTCCCAAATATGACAAAAATATTTTTCCCAGTAAATAATACATTTATTTGGCACATTTTATACAAACCTAGGATGCAAGAAATCCTGAACTGCCTACCAGACACTGGCATTCTATATGTGAGAACCACTCTACCATTTTAAGGTTTTAAACTACACAAAAAGCTCACTATTTAAGCATTTATTCCATTCACATATATTTAACTTTTTTTTAGTTTGAACAGTTTTATCTGGTTCACCTCCAAGAATCAAGATACCATGCAAAGCGAGTTCCCATTTAAAGCCATTTTAACCATTTTAAAGCCTATGAACATCACTGACTTACCTAGATAAAAAATCTTACAATTAAATTTTAGAAGACAGAATATTCTCTTCAAACTAATAAGCTTAGACTAGTCTTGTTTATCAATGCTTTTTGTTTATAATCTAGTTTGATATAGCAAGCTAGACTATATATATATATATATCACAATACCTATATATACAACTAAACAAACACATTAAATAAAACAACCTATATGTGACAACTGGATTCAAGTTATTTACAAAATTAGGAATCGTCTACCTGGCCAAATTTTGTTTATTCCAATTGGTATGGAAGACAGGAACAGGCAGGGAAGGGGATCCCAGAACCTCAAATAAAGAAAGGAACAGGCAAACTGTGTTGCTCAAGGGGAGACCTCAGAGTCCCTGAGCCACCAGAAAGCTCATCCAGCAGTGGAGACACTGAAGAAAAATGTTCTAGTGGCCACTTGGCTGCCACTGTGGGAAGCTGTCTGATGGGTCAAGGGTCTGAGACTCACAGTAAACGTACTTGAGCAATGTAGCTCATTGGAACTAGTGGAAGAAGGTTCGCTCCTGTATTGATGTGGAGCTTTCTCAATCTCTTTCTTTCTCTCTCTCTCTCTCTCTCTCTCTCTCTCTCTCTCTCTCTCTCCAGTTAAGACCTTCTCATTGTCAATAGTCCTTTTGTGTATACACTGATTCTGACCCAGGGACCAGCAAGTGAGGGCTCTTGTCTGGGCATCCCAGATGCCAGTCTAGCTACAGCTTCTTGGAATGGGTAATTCTGAGGTGGGAGGGGACCTAAAGCAACTGTTAACAATTGCACTTTTTTTGGCAATTTTTGGGAGGGTTTTTCACCTCTTTTTTTCTGTCCCTATTTTTTTAAATATAAAATTGTATTCCCTATTATACATACTATTATTATTATTATTATTATTATTATTATTATTATTATAGTTTAAGTTCTGGGGTACATGTGCAGAATGTAGAGGTTTGTTACATAGGTATACATGTGCCATGGTGGTTTGCTGCACCCATCAACCCATCACCTACATTAGGAATTTCTCCTAATGCTCTCTCTCCCCTAGCTGCCCAACCCCCAACAGGCCCAGTGTGTGGTGTTCCCCTCCCTGTGTCCATGTGCTCTCCTTGTTCAACTCCCACTTATGAGTGAGAACATGCAATGTTTGGTTTTCTGTTCTTGTGATAGTTTGTTGAGAATGATGGTTTCCAGCCTCATCCATGTCCCTGCAAAGGACATGAACTCATCCTTTTTAATGGCTGCATAGTATTCCAGGGTGCATATTTGCCACATTTTCTTTATCCAGTCTATCACTGATGGACATTTGGATTGATTCGAAGTCTTTGCTATTGTGAATAGTGCTGCAATGAACATACGTATGCATATGTCTTTATAGCAGAATGATTTCTAGTCCTTTGGGTAAATACCCAGTAATGGAATGGCTGGGTCAAATGGTATTTCTAGTTCTAGATCCTTGAGGAATCACCGCACTGTCTTCCACAATGGTTGAATTAATTTACACTCCCACCAACAGTGTATAAGCGTTCCTGTTTCTCCACATCCTCTTCAGCACCTGTTGTTTCCTGACTTTTTCATAATTGCCATTCTAACTGGTGTGAGATGGTATCTCACTGTGGTTTTGATTTGCATTTCTCTAGTGACCAGTGATGAGGAGTGTTTTTTCATAAATTTGTTGGCTGCATAAATGTAACTTTAAAGGCCATGTTTAAGAGTTGACTCATAGGGTTTTGAAGTCCCATTGCTGCTTTTTGTAATTTCCTCCTAATTTCAGGGGCACATTGAGTAATAAAATATATACCCTAGAGGGCCTGTCCTCCTGGGAAGTTTGGGTTTGCATTAGTCTATTTGTTGAATGCCTCAACTAAATGAACCTGAAACAGAGTGGGATTTTTTTAAATCTTTTTTCCTGAGTTATTTCTCTAATCTTGTCATAATTGACTGGCTTAACTACACACTTTCTCCTCCACATTGTTTTCCATGGAATAGCAAGCAAATGACAATATTTGCAAGTCATGATAAGTTAAATCAAATAACACAATTAGCTTAACAAATTCCTGTATAGGCTTTTCTGAATTCTCTGAAAACTGGTCATGTGTTTCCTCATACAAAGCCAAATTAGACATAGAAAATGACACATGTACTATCAATGTTTCCCCATTTCCATTAGCTACCCCCTGCAATGGACACAGATTTTCCTTTAGGGGCTAATGTGGGAACCCACTCCTGGTGGTATTGATTGGGCTTACTTTCATGGGGAGTGGAGGGTATATGCTGGGGATAGTTCAATAAGGGGGAGGGGTGCCTGATGACCCTGGGATGGAATTCTTCATTAGAGGACTAGTGGAACCCCCTACTCAGAATTGGGGGACTCAGGAGAATCCAGGGAAGAGGTAGGCCTTCTGTGGGGGGAGCAGCTAGGAGAGAATCACTTAGGCATGTCTTTCTGGTGCCTAGAAGTAACATGAGTCAGTAAAGTGCCATGAAAACTTATACATAAGGGACTTCTTGCCATTTTCCTTCTTTTTTACATAACAAGTCCAATTGTAAAACACTATTATAATGTACAGACCATGTTTAGACCATATCTGTTGGTTTACTAACTTGTGTTTAACCCAAATGGTGTTGCAATAGAAAATTAGTTTATTTTTCTTTCAGCCAAATTTGAATTTGCTATAATCGCCTAAAAAACATCCTAGTGGTGAGTCTTCTGGTATGCTCATCACTGTCTCCATGACAAACAAGGATATTTTTCTGGACACAGAAGTCTTTTAAAGTATAGTGAGAGGGACATAAACTGAGCACTTGTTTTGTTTTGTTTTCCTTTTATATTCCCACTTCCTGCAGAGAAGTTGTAAGTATAGGGAGCAAGGCACTACAAAAGTGGATTATGAGCTACAAATGAGTACTAGCATATTAATACTAAATTCCACAGAAAGCAGCAGCTGGGCAGAGAGAGGGGCTAAAAAATGGTCACTGTGGAAGGGAAGGGGGCAAACAGCATTGCCCAAAGGGAGATCTCCGAGGGCCCTGATTTGCCAGTAGTGGAAACACACACACACACACACACACACACACACACACACAAAAAAAAAAGTTTAGGTGGCCATTTTTCTACATGGTCATCTGTCAGACCAGGGGCCTGGGAACCCCCAGGTTCTTCAACCAAGGGGGATTAAGCAAGGCAGTCATATGTCAGCACACAGGGATGGGCCTGCAACTGGAAAATGGTAACTTCTATCTTCAGGGCAGAAAAAGATGAGACCAATATTCACCTAGCTGGAGGAGCTATAACTCACAAGCCTAGAGGAAACGTCAATGCTGAAAATCCCAGAGCATCTGAGGGGTAGTCAAAAATTCCAATGCTGAATACCTAGAATGCCTGAGTTTCAGCCAATAAGGGTCCCCTCACAGAATGCCAAAATCCCTGGGGCAGCCAAAAGTGAACCCAAGACCATGTTGGCATCACAGAACAATGTGATTCTAGTGTCCTGAGTCAACACAATGGGAGGCCTCTCAAAATTAAGTGTCCTGCCTTAACCAATTGTCTAAACATAGAACACAGTTAACAGAAACTCATAGCAAACATAAGACTAAAAATGAAACATACATTTTGTGACTGAAATTAAAATTACTGGTTGGTGGAAAAATAAAATGGAGTCAGAGGAGAAAGGACTGGGAGAAGGGGTGACAAGGTGCTTCAGGACACCCAAATGACAGGGGAATTTTAACTGACCACTTAGCCAAAGGCTTTTATTTTATTTTCTACTTCTCCCAATATTGAAAAGGAAGCAGAGGAAACACTCACCCATCCACAGGAGCCAAAATGGCACCAACCAGTCTTTCATGTGGGAGCCAGGTGAAGATCTCTCTAAGTTCCCTCAGCTTGGGTGGGGTTGGCTATTGTGCAGAGGGACCAGCACAGAGACTGGTAACCCACTGGCCTGCTGGTTGGAACAGTGGGTTTTACATGAGGCAGTGGTACTATGGCCACTTGCCCATCTGCTCAGCTCCTTCACCTGCCAGAGAAAATGATGGCTCTGAAAAGAGCCTTTGGTTAGCATTACAGCTCTGTATTGTTAGCAGCTCTTTATGGTTAACAGCCTTAGTGTTATAGCTCTTGCAGCCTCTTTCACAGACTGCTTTGCCATCTCTCTGCTCTTCATCTCACTGAACTCCCACTGTGTGGCCTACTGCCATCACTTGTCATCTTTCACCAATCGCCACCTCTCCACTGATCATTGATTGCTACCATCTCTGCTGTCTTGCCTCTCTGCTGATCATTGCTGTCTCTGCTGTCTTTGTCGCTTTGTTATTTGCCAGATGATGCAGGGCAGGTGAGCCCTGATATTGGGACTTAGCCCAGAAGGGTTCCTTGCTTGACCAAGGAAAATTTCAAGGACAAGTCAGTGGTGTTAGACTGCAACTTTTATTTAATCAGCAGTGTATAGCAACAATGTACTGCTCCTTGCAGTGCAGGGCAACCCCATAGTTAGTGTGCCCAGAGTAGCAGCTCAGAGGCAGTTCTGTAGTCATATTTATAACCACATTTAATTATATGCAAATTAAGGAACAGCCTATGCAGAAATGTCTAGGAAAAGTATGGCAGATTCCAGTTTGTCAGGTCATTTCCATGAAAAGGGGTTGTAACTTTTGGGTCTTGCCATGGTAATGGTAAACTGACATGGCACACTGGTGGGTATGTCTTATGGAAAGTTGCTTCTGCCCTGTCCTTGTTTTCACTAGAACTCAATTTGGTCTGGTGTCCAAGCCCAGCCTCTGAAATCAAGTCCTACCTCCTACCTCAAAGTCAACCCTGGCTAGAAATCTTTGAGTTTGAGAATGTGTTTCCCTTGAACTACACAGCTTTGTAGTTCAATTCTTCAGGCTTCATTTTGAAATGTTTTCCTTCATCTTAGTCTCTAACTTGTGATAATTTAAAACAATAGCCATGGGTGGACAAGTGCCAATAATTTGCTACATACTTGTGGCTGCATCTCAGGTACCTCTTTACAAGTCAGGGGTCCCCAACCCCTGGGCCATAGACTGGTACTGGTCCATGGCCTCTTAGGAAATTGGCTGCACAGCAGGTGAGAAGCAGGTGAGTGAGCAAAGTTTCATCTGTATTTACAGCTTCTCCCAATCACTTGCATTACTGTCTGAGCTCTGCCTCCTGTCACATCAGCAGCAGCATTAGATTCTCATAGGACCACAAACCCTAATGTGAACTGCATATGTGAGCAATCTAGGTTGCATGCACCTTATGAAAATCTAGTGCCTGATGATCTGTCAGTGTCTCCTATCACACGCAGGTGGGACTGTCTAGCTTCAAGAAAACAAACTCAGGGTTACCACTGATACTACATTATGGTGAGTTATATAATTATTTTATTATATATTACAAAGTAATTATAATATAAATAAAATGCACAATAAATGTAATGCACTTGAATTATCCCAAAATCTTCCCCCTCCTTGGTTCCACAGAAAAAATGGTCTTCCGGCCAGGCATGGTGGGTCATGCCTGTAACCCCAGCACTTTGGGAGGCTGAGGCAAGCAGATCACCTGAGGTTGGGAGTTGGAGACCAGCCTGGCCAGCATGGTGAAACCCCATCTCTACTAAAAATACAAATATTAGCCAGGCATGGTGGCAGGTTCCTGTAATCCTGGGTACTTGGGAAGCTGAGGCAGGAGAATCGCTTGAACCTGGGAGGTAGAGGTTGGAGTGAGCCAAGATCGTGCTGTTACACTCCATCCTGGGCAACAGGGTGAGACTCCATCTTAAAAAAAAGAAAAGAAACATTTTCTTCCAAAATACAGGTTTCTGTAGCCAAAATGGTTGGGCACCACTGCTATAAGTGATTCAGTTTTCTCCATATTTTTTCATGGCTTAGTAGTGCATTTCTTTTTAGTGCTAAAAAATGTTCCATCTTTAGGATATACCGTACTTTATCCACTGATTTACCCAATTACATCTTGCTTCTTCCAAATTTGGGCAAATATGAATTACGCTTCTATAAACACCTGTATGCAGTTTTTGTGTGGATATAAGTTTTCAATTAAGTTGGATAAATACCAAGGAGAAACACTGTCAGATAATATGGTATGAGTATGTTTAGTTTTGTAAGAAACTCCCAAACTGTCATCCAAGGTGGCTGTAACATTTTACATATCCATGAGCAATGAATGAAAATTCCTGTAGATCTGCCTCCTCATGAGAATTTGGTATTGTTAGTTTTGTATATTTCCCATTCTAATAGATGTGTAGTAAAATATCATTGCTGTTTTAATTCATAATACCATAATGACATATGATGTGGAGCATCATTTCATATGCTCACTTGGTATCTGTATATCTTCTTTCATGAGGTATCTATTCAAGACTTTTGCTCATTTTTTAGCCCAGTTGTTCGTTTTCTTATTGTTAAGATTTAGGAGTTCTTCGTATATTTTGGGTAGGTCCTTTATCAAATACTTCTTTTGCAAATATATTATCCAAGACTGTACCTTGTCTTCTCAATATTTTGACAGTGCTTTTCACAGAGAAGAAACTTTTAATTTCAATGAAATCTGAGTTATCATGGATAATGCCTTTGGTATTGAATCTAAAAAGTCATCATTATTACACACAAGGTCATCTGGATTTTTTCCTATGTTATATTCTAGGAGTTTTATACTCTGCGTTTTACATTTGGGTCTATAATTCATTTTAAGTTAATTTTATGCAAGATGTAATGTCTTTGCTTAGATTTACTTTTTTTGCACATGGATGTCCAGTTGTTCCAGCACCATTTATTGAAAAGGCTATTCTTGCCCCATCATAGTCTTTGCTCCATTGTCATGATCAGTTGATTATATTTATGTGAGTTTATTTCTTGGTTCCTTATTCCGTTCTATTGATCTATTTGTATATTCTTTTAACACTATCACACTGTCTTGATTACTGTAGCTTTATAGTAAGTCTTGAAGTAAAGTAGTATCAGTTCCTTGATTTTGTTTTTCATCAGTATTGAGTTGACCCTTATGGGTCTTTTGTGTCTCCATATTAACTTTAGAAACATTCTGTTGATATCTACAAAATAACCTGCTGGAATTTCGACTGAGGTTGCATGGAATCTATAGATTAAGTAGAGAAAAGCTGATATCTTGACAATATTGACTCTTCCTAATCATAAACATGAAATGTCTCTTAATTTATTTAGCTCTTCTGTGATATTTTTATCTGAATTTTTGTGTTTTCTTTACACATACATTGTATGTATTTTGTTACATTTATACCCATTTCTTTTTAGGGGCTGTTCATAAAAATGGTAAAGTTCTTTTAGTTTCAAATTGCACATATTTTCAGTTATTTTGGAAATAAAATTATGTTTGCATATAAACCATGTATCTTGAAAGCTTGCTATAATAATTTATTAGGTTCAGAAAGTTTTTTCTTTGTTCTTACAGATTTTCTACATTTATGATAATATCATCTAAAAATTGCCATTTTATTTATTTATTTATGTCCAATTTGTGTGGGTTTTATTTCATATTCTAGTCTTATAGCATGAATTAAATTTCCAGTGTGATGGTGAAAGGTGTGATGAAAAACTTTAAGAAGATCCGGAGAAGGTCATCACATAATAATAAAGGGGTCAATTCAACAAGAGGATATGACAATTGTAAATATATACGCACCCAATGCTGGAGCAACACACACACACACACACACACACACACACACACACACGAAATATTATTAGAACTAAAGAGATAGACCTCAATAAAATAATAGCTGGATATATAAGCAACCTACTTTCAGCACGGGACAGATATCCCAGACAGAAAATCTGCAAAGGAACATTGGACTTAATCTACACTATAGAACAAATGGACCTAATCAATATTTACAGAACATTTTTTTCAATGGCTGGAGAATACATGTTCTTTTCCTCAGCACATGGATTATTCTCAAAGATATACCATATGATAGATCACAGAACAAGTCTGAACACATTTTTTAAAATTGAAATAACACCAAGTTCCTTACCTGACCACAATCGAACAAAACTAGAAATCAGTAGCAAGAATAATTTTTGAAACTATACAAACAAGTGGAAATTAAATGATACACTCCTGAATGATCAGTGGGTCAGTGAAGAAATTAACGAGAAATTTTACAAATTTCATTGTATCCCATAGGATACAAATTATACAAATTTATAGCTATAAATGCCTACATCAAAAAAGAAAAAAGTTTCAAATAAATAACCTAATGATGCACGTTAAAGAACTAGAAAAGCAAGAGCAGACTAATCCCCAAACTAGTAGAAGAAAAGAAATAATAGAGATCAGAGCAAAACTGAATAAAATTGAGATAAATAATACAATATATCAATAAAAAGGAAAATTGCATTTCTGAAAAGATAAATAAAATTTGAGAGACTTTTAGCCAGACTAAGAAAAAGGGAGAAGATACAAATAAAATCAGAAATGAAAAAGGAGACATTATAAATGATACTGCAGACATTTAAAGATCATTAGTTGCTACTATGAGCAACTATATGCCAATCAATTGGAAAATCTAGAGAAAATGAATAAATTCCTAGACATATAAACCTATCAAGATTGAACTACGAATACATCCAAAACCTGAACATAACAATAACGAATAATGAGATCAAAGCTGTAATAAAAATGTCCCAGTAAGAAAAAGTCCTGGACATGTAGGATTCATGGCTGAATTCAAGCAAACATTTAAAGAAGAACTAATAGTGATCCTACTCAACTATTTCAAATAAATAGAGAAGGAGAAAATACTTCCAAACTCTTTCTACAATGCCAATATTACCCGGATACCAAAAACAAACAAAGACACATCAAAGAATAAAACAAACAAAAAGTCAGACCAATATCTCTCATGAATATTGATACGAACATCCTCAGGAAAATACTGGCAAACTGAATTCAGCAATACATTAAAAAGATCATTCCTTGTGAACAAGTGAGATTCATCCCACTGATTCAAGGATGATCTAACATTCACAAATCAATCAACGTGATACATCATATCAACAGCATAAAGAACAAAACCATAAGATTTTTTTCTATTGATGCTGAAAAAGCATTTGATATAATTCAACATCCCTTAATGGTAAAGACTCTGAAAAAAATTGGTTTAAAATAAACATACCTCAGCCAGGTGGGGTGGTTCACACCTGTAATCCCAGTACTTTGGGAGGTTGAGGCGGATAGATCACGAGGTCAGGAGATTTTGACCATCCTGGCCAACGTGGTAAAACCCCGTCTCTACTAAAATACAAAAAATTAACTGGGCATGGTGGCGCACACCTGTAATCCCAGCTACTTGGGAGGCTGAGGCAGGGGAATCACTTGAACCTGGGAGGTGGAGGTTGCAGTGAGCCGAGATCGCCACTGCACTCCAACCTGGTTACTGGGCAAGACTCTGTCTCAATAAATAAATAAATAAATAAATAAATAAATAGACATTAAAAATAAACATACCTCAACATAATAAAACCCGTAAATGACAGACTCACAGCTAGCATCATACTGAATGGAGGAAAACTGAAAGCTTTTCTTCTAAGATCTGAAACACAACAAGGATGCCCACTTCCACCACTGTTATTCAACATAGTACTGAAAGTCCTAAATAGAGTAATCAAAGAAGAAAATAAAATAAAGAGCATTCTGGTCAGGTGTGGTGGCTCACGCCTGTAATCCCAGCACATTGGGAGGCTGAGGCAGGCAGATCACCTGAGGTCAGGAGTTCGTGACCAGCCTAGCTAACATGGCAGGATTATCGTCTCTACTAAAAATACCAAAACAACAACAACAACAAAAATGGCCTGGCATGGTGGCACTCACCTGTGGTCCCACCTACTTGGGAGGATAAGGCAGGAGGATCGCTTGAACCTGGGAGGTGGAGGTTGCAATGAGCTAAGATCACGCAACTGCGTTCCAGCCTGGGCAAAAGAGCAAGGCTCCATTTCAAAAAAAAATAAAAGAAAGAAAGAAAGAGCATTGAAATTGGGAAGGAAGAAATCATAGTATCCTTGTTTGCAGGTGACTTGTTCTTATATTTTTAAAGATCTAAAGTTAAATACCAAAAAAGTTAGAACTAATAAACAAATTCAGTAAAGTTGCAGAATACAAAATCATCATACAAAAACAGTAGCATTTCTATATGCCAAAAGTGAACAATGCAAAAATGAAATTTAAAAAGTAATCTCATTTGCAATATCTGCCCATAAAATTAAATACCTAGGAACTAATAAAAGAAGTTAAAGACCTCTACAATGAAAACTACAAAATATTGATAAAAGAAATTGAAGCAGACACCAAAAATGCAAAAATATTCCATGTTTATGAGTTGAAAGAGTCAACATTTTTAAAATGTCCATGCTCCCTGAAGCAATCTGCAGATTCAAAGCAATCCTTATCAAAATACCAATGACATTCTTCAAAGACTTTCTTTTAATCCTAAAACTATATGAAACACAAAAGACCCAGAGTAGCCAAAGTTATCCTGAGCCAAAAAAAGAAAACCAGAAGAATGACATTAGCTGACTTCAAATTGTATTACACAGATATAGTAACAAAAACAGCATATCAGCATAAAAACAGACACATATAACAATGAAACAAAATAAAAAACCCAGAAACAAATCTACACACCTACAATGAACTCGTTTTTGACAAAGGTGCCAAGACCATAGATTGGGGAAAAGCCAGTCTCTTCTATAAATGATTCTGGAAAACTGGATAGCCGTATGAAGAACAATAAAAGTAGACCTCTATCTCTTACCATATAAAAAAATCAAATCAAAATGGTTTAAAGACTTAAATCTAAGACTTCAAACCATGAAACTACAACAAGAAAACATAAGGGAAAAATCTCCAGGATATTGATATGGGCAAAATTTTGGGAGTAATACGCACAAGCATAGGCAACCAAAGCAAAAATGGACAAATGGGATCGTATCAAATTAGAAAGCTTCTGCACAGAAAACAAGACAATAAACAAAGTGAAGAGATAACCCACAGAATGAGAGAAAAATACCTGCAAACTACTCATCTGAGAAGGAATCAATAACAAGAAGCTCAAAAAACTATAGAAAAAAGAATCCATCCAACTAAAAATGGGCAAAATATCTGAATAGACATTTAAAGAAGACATAGAAATGGCAAACAGGAATATGAAAAGGTGCTCAATATAATGAATAATCAGAGAAAGGCAAAACAAACTACAAGATGATATTATCTCCCCAATTAAAATGGCTTATATCCAAAAATCAGGCAATAAAAAATACTGGTAAAAATGTGGAGAAAAGGGAACCCTTGTACACTTGTTGGTGGGGATGTAAATTAGTACATCCACTATGAAGGACAGTTTGGCTGTTCCTCAAAAAACTAAAAATAGAGCTACCACAGGATCCAGAAATCCCTCTGCTGGATATATACCAAAAAAAAAAAAAAAAAAAGAAAAAAAGAAAAAGAAAATAGGTATATCAAAAAGATATCTGCACTCCCGTATTTGTTGCAGCACTATTCACGATAGCCAGTATTTGGAAACAACCTAAGTGTCCAACAGAAGTTTGAATAAAGAAAATGTGGTACTTATACACAATGGAGTACTACTCAGCCATAAAAAAGAATGAGTTCCTATTATTTGCAACAATATGGATGGAACTGGAGGTCATTATGTTAAGCGAAATAACCCAGATATAGAAAGACAAATGTCACATGTTTTCCCTTATTTATGGGATCTAAAAATTAAAAGAGTTGAAATAATGGAGATAGAAGAAGGATGGATATTGTAGGCTGGGAAGGGTAATGGGGCAATTTGCAGGGGAAGTGGGGATTCTAATAGGCACAAAAAGTAGTTAGAAAAAATGAGTAAGATATAGTATTTGCTAGCAGAACAGGGTGACTATAGTCAATAATAACTTAATTCTACATTTTAAAATAACTAAAAGTAGAATTTAATTGTTTATAACACAAAGGATAAATGCTTGAGGGCATGGACACTCCATTTACCAGCATTTTTTTTCCATTGACTTTTAAGTTCCAGGATAAATGCGCAGGATATGCTGGTTTGTTACATAGGTAAACGTGTGCCATGGTGGCTTGCTGCACAGATCAACTCTTCACCTAGCTAGTAAG
The DNA here is from genome assembly GCF_002776525.5 of Piliocolobus tephrosceles. NCBI lineage: Eukaryota > Metazoa > Chordata > Mammalia > Primates > Cercopithecidae > Piliocolobus > Piliocolobus tephrosceles. The sequence continues at coordinate 58,360,969 of NC_045445.1, read as the reverse complement.
CCCAGCATCCGTTAGCTATGCTCTCATTTTCCCCGACCTCCCTGACAGGCACCAATATGTGTTGTTCCCCTCTATGTGTCCATGTGTTCTCATCATTCAGCTCCATTTACTATGATTTGATAAATTATGTGTTGCATGCCTGTATGCAAAATTTCTTAATTTCTCACAAGTACAGGCAATCAAAGCAAAAATGGACAAATGGGATCATACCAAGTTAACTATTATGAAAGTATCTCATTTACCCTATAAATATATACACCTACCATGTAACCACACAAATTTAAAAGAAAAAGAAAAAGTGTGATGAAAGGAGACATCTTTTTATTATTCCTGAACTTTGCAGGAAACCTTCAAGTTTTTCACCATTAAGTATAATGTTATCTGTTAATTTTTTGTAAATGTTCTTTATCAAATTGAGGAAGTTCCTCTTCCTATTCCTAGTTTGCTTACTTTTTAAAAATCATATATGAGTGTTGATTTTATCACCTGTTTTTACTGAATTTATTGATATGATCATGCGATTCTTTTTCTTTAGGCTGTTGATGTGATTGATTACCTTAATTGACTTTTGGATGTTGAACCAGACTTTCACACCTGGGATAAATCTCACTTGTTAGTCATGTATAATATTTCTTATACATTGTCGTATTCAATTTGCTAATTTTTAAGGATTTTTGCATTTATCTTTATGACAGATATTGCTGTGTATGTTTTTCTTGTAATATTTTTGGTATTAAGGCAATACTGGCCTCATAATATGAGTTAAGAGGTGTTATGAGTTAAGAGGCTTCTACTCTCTGGAAGAGAGAATAGAATATTTGGTATAATTTCTTTCCTAAATATTTGGTAGAATTCACCAACGGACCCATCTATATGGCTCACTGCTTAATGTTTTGGAGGGCTAATAATTATTGAGCCAATTTCCTTAAATGGGGCAGCCTTATTCAAGTTGTCTATTTCTTCTGGTGTGAATTTGGGAAGGTTGTGTCTTTCAAGGAATTGGTCCAGTTTATCTAGGTTATCAAATCTTTGGATATATAAATGTTCATAATAGTTTTGATTATTCTTTTAATGTGCATGTGTATGGGATCTGAAGTGATGAACCACTCTTTTATTTCTGATATTAATAGTTTATGTCTTCTCATTTTCTTAGCTAGCCTGGCTACAGGTTTATCAATTTTTGATCTTTTCAAAGAACCTGCTTTTGCGTGTGTTGCTTTTTCTACTGATTTTCTATTTTCAATTTTGACTTCTAATCAAATGTTTATTATTTCCTTTTTCTGCTTACTTTGAATTTAATTTGCATTTATTTTCTCAGTTTCCTACCTCAGAAGCCTGAATGATTGATTTTAGATCTTTCTTGTTTTCTAATATGTGCATTAAATGCTGTGAATTTCCTACTAAACACTTATTTTTGCTGTATCTCCCATATTTTAGTAAGTTCCATTTGAATTTAGTTCAAATTGAGTTTTAATTTCTTTTGAGGTTTCTTCTTTGTCTTATGTGTTATTTAGAAGTGTGTTGTTTAATTTCCAAATATTTGGGAGTTTTACAGCTATTTTTCTATTAATAATTTCTAGTTTACTTTCATCGTAGTATGAGAACAGACATTATTTATCTTCTTTTTAATTTGTAAGAGTGTGTTTTATGGCACAGGGTTTGAATTATATTGTGACTATCCCATGTGAGTTGGAGAACAATGTACAATTTAATGGTTTTGTATAAAATAGTTTATAGATTGTGATTATATCGAAATGATTGATGGTGCTGTCATGTTCAACTTTATTCTGATTAATTTCCTGCCCATTGAATCTGTTCATTTCTGATAAAGAGATGTTAAGATTTCCAAATATAATAGTATATTCATCTGCATCTTCTTACAGTTCTGTCAGTTTTTGCATCATGTATTTTGAATATTTATTGTTATGTGTATACACATTAAGAATTGCTGTGTTATTAGAGACTTATCCTTTTCATTGTTATTTAATGTCCTTCTTTATCCTTGATAACTTTCTTTGCTCTAAATTCTGCCATGCCTAAAATTAATATAGATATTTCAGCTTTCTTTTGATTAGTGTTAGCATAGTATATCTTTCTCCATCTCTTTACTTTTAACCTATATGTGTTTTTATGTTTAAAGTGGGTTTCTTGTAGGCAACAATATAGTTGAACCTTGTTTTTAATTCATTCTGATAATGTCTGTCTTTTCGTTGGGAGATCATTGGAGTTAAAGGTGATTATTAATATATTTAGAATATTATCTACCACACTTATTACTGTTTTCTATTTTTTCTCCTGTTCTTTGTTTCAATATTTTATTTCACACTTTTTCTGCCTTTGATAGTTTTAAGTGAGCATTGTATATGATCTCATTTCTTAACATACCAATTACATTTTTTACTTTTATTGCTGTTGTTAATATATTTTTTGCTATAATTTACAACTAATCCAAATTCACTTTCTCTTCGTTTATTTATTTATTTATTTATTTATTTATTTATTTATTTATTTATTTATTTATATTTTTGTAGAGATAGGGTCTCTCTATGTTGCCCAGGCTGGTTTTGAACTTCTGGCCTCATGTGACCCTCTGCCTCAGCCTCTCAAAATGGTAGGATTACAGGCATAAGCCACTGCACCTGGCCAGGTCCACTTTCAAATAACCCTACTCCACTACACAGGTAGGTTAATTACCTTATAATGATAAAATATTTCTCATTCTTTTCTCTTATTTCTTATAACATTACCCTCATTTATTTATACACGTGCATACATAAGCATATATGTGTGTATATATATTTGCTTTGCTTTGTTTTACCCCTTTTAGTATGCCTTGTAATCTTTTGTTGAAAGCAAGACATTATACACTGGGTAAAAGGAACTATTAGTAAATAAGCCATTCATAATGTAATGGAAAGATGTGGCAGGCCAGAAGCGATATAGATTGACTGTTGTTCCCTCTAAATCTTCTGCTGAATTGTAATCTTCAGTGTTAGATGTGGGACCTGATGGATGGTGATTGAACCATGGGGGCAGTTCCCTCATGAATGGCTTCATGCCATCCCCTTGGCGCTGAATGAGTTGACATGAGATCTGGTTGTTTAAAATGTGTGGCACCTCCCCCTTCTCTCTTTTTTCTCCCACTCTTGTCATGTAATATACCCACCCCCTTTTTGCCTTGCACCATAATTATAAGCAACCTTGGGTCTTTCCAGAAGCCAAGCTGATATCAGCACTATGCTTCCTGTACAGCCAGCAGAACCATGAGCCAATCAAACATGTTTTCTTCGTAAGATACCCAGTCTCAGGTATTTCTTTATAGTAATACAAAAACAGCCTAATACAGAAAATTGGTACCAGGAGTTGTTGTTTAAACAAAAATACCTTAAAATGAGGAAGAGGCTTTGGATCTGGGTAATAGGTCATGGTTTGAAGAGTCTGGAGGGCTCAGAAGAAGACAGAAAGATAAAGGAAAATGTGGAACTTCTTAGAGACTGATTAATTCATTATGACCAAAAGAGTGATAGTGATATAGACAGTGAAGTCCAGGCTGACAAGGTCTCAGATGGTAATGAGGAACTTATTGGAAACTGGAGCAAAGGTCATCTTTGTTATGCATTAGTAAAGTACTTGGCTATATTGTGTTCATGCCCTAGGGATCTATGGAACTTTAAACTTAAAAGTGATGACTTATGGTATCTGGTGGAAGTAATTTCTAAGGAGCAAAGCATTTAAGATGTGGCCTGGCGGCTTCTAATAAGCTGCACTCAGATGCAGAAACAAACACATGATTTAAAGTTAGAAGTTCTATTTAAAATAGAAGCAGAACATAAAACCTTAGGAAATTTGCAGCCTGACCATATGGCAGAGAAAGTAAAAGCTTTTGCATTGGGGGAGAATCCAAACAGGGTGCAAAGCAACCACTTACAGAGATATTAGTATGTCTAAAACAGAGTCAAGGGCTAATAGCCAAGACAATGGAAAAGTCCTTGAAGGCATTTCAGAGATCTTTGGGGCAGTCCCTTCTCTCATCACAGGCCCAGAGACCTAGGAGTAAAAAATAGTTTCGTGGGCCAGACTCAGGCCTCTGATGCTCTATTTACCCTTGGGACACTGCTCCCAGCATCCAGGCCATTTGTGCTGCAGCCTCAGCTGAAAGGGTCCCAGATAAAGCTTGGGCTGCTGCTTCAGAGGGTGAGTGTGCAAGCTGTAAGCCTTAGTGGCTTTCCTGTGATGTTAAACCTGCAGGCCCACCGAATAAAAGAGTGAAGGAGGCTTGGCAGACTCCATCTATCTATCAGAGTATGTATGAGAAAGCCTGGATGCCCAGGCAGAAGATTCCTGCAGGGAAGGAACCCTCACAGAGAACCTCTACTAGGGCAGTGCAGAGGGGAAAGATGGGGTTGAAGGCCCCACACAGAGTCCCCAGTGGGGCACTGCTTTCTGGAGCTGTGAGAAGGAAGCCACAGCCTTCGATATGCCAGAATGGTAGATCCACCAGCAGCTTGGACTCTGCCTATGGAAAAGCCACAGGCACTTAACTCCAATCCATGAGAGCAGCCATGGTGGCCATACCCTGCAAAGCCACACAGGCAGAAGTCCCCAGGTACTTGAGCGCCAACCCCTTGCTGCTGTGTGCCCTGGATGTGGAACACAGAGTCAAATAAGATTATTTTGGAGATTTAAGATTTAATGACTGCACTGCTGGGTTTCAGACTTGCATGGGACTTTAGCTTCTTTCTTTTTTTTTTATTATTTTTTATTTATTTATTTTTATTATACTTTAAGTTCTAGGGTACATGTGCATAACGTGCAGGTTTGTTACATATGTATACTTGTGCCATGTTGGTGTGCTGCACCCATCAACTCGTCAGCACCCATCAGTTCATCATTTATATCATGTATAACTCCCCAATGCAATCCCTCCCCCCTCCCCCTCCCCATGATAGGCCCCAGTGTGTGATGTTCCCCTTCCCGAGTCCAAGTGATCTCATTGTTCAGTTCCCACCTATGAGTGAGAACATGCGGTGTTTGGTTTTCTCTTCTTGTGATAGTTTGCTAAGAATGATGGTTTCCAGCTGCGTCCATGTCCCTACAATTTTGACCCATTTCTCCCTTACGAAATGGGCGTGTTTAACTAATGCCTATACCTTATTGTATCTTGGAAGCAGATAACTTGCTTTTGATTTTACAGATGCATATGTGGAAGGGTATTGCCTTGTCTCAGATAAGACTTTGGTCTGTGAACTTACGAGTTAATGCTGGAAATAGTTCAGACTTTTGGGGGCCTATTGACAGAAGATGATTGTATTTGGCAATGTGAGGAGAACATGAGATTTGAGGGGCCAGGGGAAAAATAATACAGTTTGCATGTTGTTCCCTGAAAATCTCATATAGAATTGTAATCCCCATTGTTGGAGGTTAGGCCTGATAGGAGGTAATTGGGTCATAAGAATGGATCCTTCATGAATGTCTCAGTGCCATCTCCTTGGTGATGAGTAATTTTACATGAGATATGGTTGTTTAAAAACCTGTGGCACCTCTCCCTTCTCCCTTTCTTGCTCCCATTTTTTCTATGGAACACTGGCTCCCCCTTCACCTTCTGCCATGATTGCAAGTTTCCTAAGGTCTCACCAGAAGCTGAGAAGATGCCAGTGTAATGCTTCTTGTAGAGCCTGCATAACTGTGAGAACATTAAACTTGTTTTCTTCATAAACTACCCAGTTGCAGGTATTTCTTTATAGCAGTGCAAAGACAGCCTAAGACAGGAAGCGTTCTACCATCCTATGATTATGTTAAGTGAGCCTGTGCTCCTAGACTGAACTTTACAAGAGCTTCTCATCACCTCCCTCACTCTTAGGTGGGACAGGATGTCTGGAAGGTGCTGAAATTGTGTATTTCTTTCCCCCATGTGGAAGGCAAGGACTAGTTGGAGTTGGGTAGGCTTTTTCTTCCAGGTTGGTTAGGATATGATAAAACTCCAGCCAGTTAGGCTCTTGTAAAATAATTTTTCCTAAAGGCAAGCCATTTTAAGAACAGAATGGTCTGGCATATTTCAAAATTTTTCCCTTTCCTCCTGCTGAGAGCAACAGGGGATTTTTCTCTGATATCCTCTGTGGGAACCATGTCAAACTCCTGTAGGTAAAACCCACATAAGTGTAGGGTCCCCCTGTGACTGGATCTTCATGGCATTTTTAACTCAGGATTTTGTTTATGCTGAGCCTCCAAAATTTTATCAATTACTGTTCAGGCTTTCCCACACCAGCACTAGTTCCCTGGATGTATCTGTTCCAGTAATTGCGATTCTCTGTATCTGCCTATCTGTCTCTTCATTCATATGGAAAGTGTTTTGCCCTGTGACTGTACCTCTTTAACAAATCTAAGAAAAGTTAGTGTTTTTCTTTTTTCTTTTTAAGTTTGTTCATCTTTTTACTTGTTAGGATGAAGTGGTGACTTCTAAGCTCCTTACGTGCTACACTGAAAATCAAGTCTGTAGATTTCTTTGGCATACATTTTGCATACAGAATACAAAAATTATATATACATATAAGATTTTAGATGTACAGAAAAGTTGCTAAGTCATAACATAGGGTTCATGCATGCTTCAGACTCAATATTACCTGTTGTTAGCATCTTACATTACCATTGTAGATTATCACAACTAGTGAAACATTATTGATGGACTATTATTATATAAAGTTTGAGCTTTGTACAAGTGCCCTTAACTTTTACCTAGAATCCTTTCTATGTTCCTGAATCTCATCCAAGGGACCACATTACATTTAGTAATCATGTCTTCTTAGGCTTCTTTCTTGCTGGGGAAGTTTCTCCGGCTTTCCTCTTTTTTTTATGACCTTGGCAGTTTTAGGGTGTATTTATCACTAATTTTTGTGGGAAGTCCCTCAATTGGGGTTTGTCTAATGTTTTCCTCAATGTATTTTTGGGAAGAACAACACAGAAATAAAGTGCTATTTTCATCAAATCATATCAAGGATGCATGATATCAACATGACTTACCACTTATGTTAACCATGATCCCCTCTCCCAGGTATTGTTCGTCAAATTTATTGTTAAAAAGTTACTTCCCCTGCAACTCTTTTTTATATTCTATTCTCTGGAAGCAAGACCACATGCAATGGGGGATAGGAAGTTAAGCCCCATCTCTGGAAAAGATAGTATATACATAAATTATTTGGAATTTTACTGCTAGGAAGGTTTGCCTATTCTCCCACATTTATTTATTTATTCATTCATTTATCTACATTAGTGTAAACACATAAAGATTTATTATTTGTGTTACAACCCAATACTATATTATTTATTTTGTGGTAAAAATTGTTCCAACTGATTATTGGAAGATCTCTCAGGTTGGCTCCCGTGTCCCTTTATAATGCCTCTGTCCTTTTATTTTCTGAGTACTACTTTTCTTTCTGATCCTAAAAGATGTTTCGGGCTTATCTTGCTTATTTTATACCACAGCTCTAATATCAACAATTTCTTCTAAGATTTCTAATTCTTTTTTTTAATTGGGAAATGGTACCTAGAAGCCTAGATATGTGTACTGGGGTGATTAATACTACTAGGGTCATTGCTTTCAAGTCCTCTCAGTTGACACAGTTAGAAAAATATATATAAGGATACTAACCCATGCGTACACACATATCTATCTTTATTTCCATATTTGTCCATCTGTATCTATTTAAGCTATACACGTTTACACTGATTCTCTTACCATATTAAAGTTTCACATGGTTTATTCTAGCCTTAACCTTTCGTTTTTCTGGAACTTCTGTCTTCAACTTTGAGAAGTTTAGCTCCCACCATCTATTTCTTATTTACTTACAAGTTCAATCCCAGTACTTATGTAAAGCAATTACAGAATTGTTAAACTATAATTCTGCAAGAAACAACTTTACCAACCAGCCAATAGTGTTTTTGTAAAGTTGTTTTTGTATTTAACCCTAAAGTTTGCAATCAAATCACCATTTTTCGGCATTACTAAATTACATATGTTAACTTTTTTTTCCCTCCAACACCTTCAGTGAGGTCATACTGTTGCAATATAGATTTTGTATTTCATCCTTAGCTTCCAAATCTACTGGTTGATTTTTTTAAATTTTGTATACATTGAAGTTCAGTCTTTGTTATGTAAAGTTCTGTTCTGTGTTTGGACAAATGCAGGCATTATGTACTTACCACTTCAGTGTCACACAGAATAGTTACATTACCCCGACAATTATCCTGTGCATCCTTTTGTTGTCAATCCTGCCCTATGAAAAAAAGGTGGGAAAAAATATGTTTTTTCTGACCTCATATTTTTGCCTTTTCTAGAATGTCATATAAATGAAACCATTCAATATGTAGATTTTTAGTCTGATTTTTTTAAATTTAGCAAAATGCATTTAAATTTCATTCACGCTGCATAAATTAATCCTTGGTTCCTTTTTTATCACCAAATAATATGTTCTTTTATGGATGTAACACAGTTTGTTTTTCCACTCACCTATTAGAAGGCTCTTTGTTGCTTCTAATTTTAGGTGATCATGAGTAAAAAAGTGTTATAAACACTTTCATACAGGTTTTTGTGTGAACATGCATTTTCAGTTCACTGGGGTAAATACCTAGGGCTGTTATTAATGGGCCCTTGATAATTCTATGTTTGTTTGTTTTTACTTTATAAGTAACTACCAAACTGTCTTCAAAGAGGCTGTATTATTTTGCATTCCTGTCCATGAATGAAATATCCTGTTATTTTACAAACTTGCAAGCATTTGGTGTTGTCAGTGTTATGTTTTAATTTGAATTTGCCTAATAACACATGATGTTGAGTGTCTTTTCATATGCTTATCTTCCATCAGTGTATCTTTGGTGAAGTGTCTGAGTTTTTTATCCATCATTTTATTTTTTCCCCCAATTGTTGAGTTTTAAGTGTTCCTTGTTTATTCTGGATAAAACTTTGTTTGTATCTGATATGTGATTTGGAAATATTTTCTCTTAATTTGTGTCTTATCTTGTCATCTTTTAACAATGTGTTTTGCAAAGCAAAAGATTTTAGGTTTGATAAAGTTTAATGTGTTTTTTTTTTTTCAGGGATAATGCTTTTGATATTATGTCTAAAAGCTCATTGTCAAACACAAGGTCATGTAGAATTTATCTTATAATTTCTTCTAAAGGTATTAAACTTTTTCATTTTGACAATTGGGTTTATGATCCATTTTGAGTTAATTCTTGTGTAAGGTGTGAGATATTGGTATAGAATTTTTTCAAACAGTCATCAAAAAATGTCAGCACTATTTGGTAAAATTGCTATCTTTTTTATTAAATTTTTAACACATTGCAGAAGTCACTTGATTGTATGAGTCTATTTCTGGGATTTTTATTCTCTTCTACTGATTTATGCAAATTATTTCACCAATACCACACTGTTTTAATTATTGTAGCTTTATAGTAAGTCTGAAAATTGGATAATGTAAGTGAACAAATTTTTTTCTTATTTTTTTACAATCTTTTTACTACCCTGCTACCTTTGAATTCTCATAAATATTTTAGAATTACGTTGTCAATATCTACAAAAAAAGCATGCTAATATTTTGTTAGACATGTATGGCATCTGGCTGGGCACAGTGGCTCATGCCTGTAATCCCAGCACTTTGGGAGGCCAAGGTGGGGTGGACCACCTGAGGCCAGGAGCTCAAGACCAGCCTGGGCAACATGGTGAAACACTGTTTATAGTAAAAATACAAAAATTAGCCAGGCAGAGTGGTGAACACGTAATCCCAGCTACTCAGGAGGCTGAGGCATGAGAATCCTTTGAACCCAGGAGGTGGAGGTTGCAGAGAGCCAAGATCACACCACTGCACTCCAGCCT
>NC_045445.1:58291081-58350701 GCF_002776525.5 Piliocolobus tephrosceles | reverse complement strand
TGTGGGCCTCAAGATCTTTACCTTAAAACAGTTCTGTTGAATTTCACCCTGGCAATGTAAATTGATAGATTATCTTCACAGCTGCAGGACAAAGGACAGAACTCAAAGTCATTCCTCTGCTCACCTGAGAAAAATACATATCTCATTGCCTTCTCTGCCCTATTGTTTATGTAAAACACAGATACACTGAGCCACACTAAGGCATAAGTGACTATTCCTCTACCTCTCTCTCACATAAATTGTGTATTAAGCGAAAGGCTGATCAAAGACTCAAAGTAATGCAACTGTTTGTCTATCTACCTATGACCTGGAAGCCCCAACTTCAAGTTGTTCTGCCTTTCCAGATGAAAGCAATGTACATCCTATGCATATTAACTGATGTCTCATGTCTCTCTAAAGTGTAATAAAGCAAGTTGTACCACAACGATCTTAGGCAATTGTCATCAGCACCTCCTGAAGTTGTGTCATGGGTATATCCTTAACCTTGGAAAAATAAATTTTCTAAATTGATAAAGTATGTCTCAGATACTTTTGGTTTACACAGGTATATGAAAAAAATGCTTAATGTCACTACTCATTAGGGAAATGCAAAAAAAAAATAAAAAAAAAAAAACAGTGTGATATCACCTAGCACCTGTTAGAGTGAGTCCTATTAAAAAGATAAAAGATAAACATTATCAAGCATATGTAGAACCCTCTTATGCTTGGTTGGAATGCAAATTGCTACCACCATTAAGAAAAACAGTATGGAGGTTTCTCAAAAAGAAAAAAAAAAAAAAAAAACAGAGAGAGAGAGAGAACTACCCTATGGTACAGCAATTTCACTCCTCTGGATACATATATCCAAAGGAAGTGAAATCAGTCTGTTAAAGAGATATTTGCACTCTCGTGTTTATTGCAGCATTAGTCACAGTAGCCAAAATGTAGAATCAACTTAAGTGTCCATCAATGGATGAATGGACAAAGAAAATGTGATATACATACATATATATTATATATATGCCTATGTATTATATATTATATATATATATAAGCACATGAGCATATATCTGTATATATACACACATACACACACGAGCATATATATACAATGGAATATTACTTAGCCTTTGAAAAGACGGAAATTCTGTCATTGGTGACAATGTGGATGAACCTGTAGAATACTAGCCTAAGTCACATGAGCCAGGCACAGAATGACAAATACCATGTCATCTCACTTATATGTGGAATCTCAAAAAGTTGAACTCATAGAACCAGAGAGCAGAGTGATGGCTGCCAGGAGCTGGGGGTGGCAGGTAAGGGTGATTGGGAGATGTTGGTCAAAGGACACAAAGTTTCAGTTAAACAGGAGGAATAAATTCTGATATCTGATATATAGCAGAACGATTATAGTTGATAATGTATTGCATACTTGAAAATTCCTAAGAGACTAGATCTTAAATGTTCACATCACAAAACAATGATAACTACGTAAGGTATAGGTATGTTAATTAGCTTGATTTAATCATTTCCTATTGGGTGTATCTATCAAAACATCATGTTGTACACCATTTTAAAAAGAAATTCTATTGATTGCAAGAGACAGTGTGGTCTACAGCCATACCACCCTGAAAGTGCCCAATCTCGTCTGATCTTGGAAGTGAAGCAGGGTTGGGCCTGGTTATTACTTGAATGGGAGAGTGTGTTCACATACTAATGTATAAAAAAGACCTACATGCCAAGAACCCAGGAGAATTCATTGGCTAAACTGTGGGGAGTGTTGAGAACCAAGGCAGCTTCGCAGTTATGGCTACATTCTCTCCTCTGCCCTCCCACGCTCTCCTTTCTTGCCCTCCTCTTTCCTTCCCATCCCTTTTACTCCTCTGACTTTCTTGTTAACTTTCTTCCCTCGGATTGGCTTTTTGTGCATATCCCACCTTCTTTCCCTCATTTTTTGTTTGCATTTGCATATGCTTCATCCTCACACTGGATTGTTAACCCTCCTCTTCTTAGCTTGGATAGATTCTGTCTGCTTTTTTAAGAGTCTTCTCAGGTGAAGCCTTTTCCAGGTAGTTTCTTTTGATACTCCAAGGCTGAGATAAGTGACCAACCTGTGAGTTCTCATGGTAGCTAGTGCTAAACATTCCATCGTAAGTCTTTTCACTCCGTATTATGATTGCCTGGCCATTTGTCCCTTTTCTCTACTGCACTGTGAGTCCCTTAAAGGCAGGGATTCTTCCGTGTACCTCCAGTGCTTTACACAGAGCATGGAGAAAAAGGGAAAAAAATATGGACTTTTCCATTTCATCAACATGATATATTTTTTACTTCTTTACATTTTTTAAATTATTTTCCTTCAGTTTTTTTTTTTTTTTTTTTTTTTTTTACTTTTTCACATACAGATCCTGCACATTTATGTTAGGTACATGTGTAAGTACTTTTTCTAGTTTTTTTTTTCAATGCTATTGAAGATGGTGTGTCTTCTTTCATTATTCCGGATTCAAATTTTTCATTGTTAGCATGTAGGAAATCAACTGACTTTTAAAATATTGACCTTGCTTCCTACAACCATGTTAATCTCTTTTTAAAAGTTATTTCCAGGAGTGTTTTATAGATGATTTAAAAGTTTCCACATAAATCAGGTTGTCCATGAATGAAGAAAGTTCTATTTCTTCTTTGCCAATCTGTATGCCTGCAAGATTTTTTTTTCTCTTATTTATCTAGATTGGACTTCCATTACAAGATTGAGTAGTAGTGGTAAGATAAAACACCCCTGCCTCAGTCTCTCACTCATCTTTTATTAGATTAAGGAAGCTCCCATGTATCCAGGTTTTGCAAAAGTAAGTTTTCTTGTTGTTTATTTTGTTTTGCTTTATTTTTCTTTAAAATGAATATGTATTCACTCATCCAGTATTGTAACTATTTTTTTTTTTAATTAAGCTACCTTCAATAGATATATTGAAAAGGGTTTTTAGGATATTGAAAACTTTCTTAAATTTATTCTTAAAAGTTATTTTAGAATTTCACAAAAACTTTTGTAGTTCCCTAATTATTGTGTATGCAAAAAATTTGCTTTTTAATATTCCATTTTAAAAATTCAATTAATTAAAAAGAGTAAGCTTGTTCTTTCAAGCAATTTTCTTCCAGTAACATACTTAGTTGCTTATTTTATGTCTCCTATAAGAGAAGTTGTGATAGTAGTTGAAAGCACGTTATGTCAAATATCTATTTTTGAGGGCTACTATTTTGTACATGTTATAAAGCTATTCTCTTTGAGCACAAATAAACGAAGTGAGTAGCATAAGTGTTCAGATTTGATCTATTTTACTAGTCAATAATTGTAACAACTGCCTCACACAGATGTGAGTAGATTACTTGCTTTCCTTCAAAAATGAAGAATTTAAGTAGCTTGCATCAGAATAATGAAATAGAAACCCAAGAGCTAGTTCCCACAGATACTAGGGTTCTTAGAATATGAGTCAGCTTTACCTCCACAGTCTCCACAGGAATAACACAGAACAAAACTCACTACCATTCATTGACTAACTGAATATTATTTTTAAAGTTTAATTTAATTAAACCTGCAACACATATATATGACCCTCACGCACTCGAAAATGTGTGTACAACTTTTGACTCTGTTAAAACCGAACTACTAATAGCGTATTATTGACCAGCAGCCTTAGAAATAACATAAACAGCTAATTCATACATATTTTATATGTTATATGAGTTATATACTGTTATTCTTAAAGTAAGCTAGAGAGAGGAAAATGTTAAGAAGATCATAAGGGGCTTAAGATGGTAGCTCTGGGTTGGGGTGGCTAGTGACTGGGGAGGCACTGAGGAGGTGTGTGACCATAATGGCAGTCAAGAAGTGGAGTCCAGAGAATGGAGAAGAGGAAGAATTGAAGGCAGAGATGTTGATTCCAGTAGAATTGTCAGGATTTTCTCAAAATGTGAAAATAAATGCAAGATTTGGAGAATTTACAATGAGAGGCCCATTTTGCAAGTGGACAGCTATCTCTCTGCTGGAGAGCACAAAGGCCCTCTTCAGACCTATGCTATATTTCAAGAAAATGATGAAAATGTAGATGCAGAAGGCAATAATAAAACAGTGCTAAAATATAAATGCCATAGAATGAAGAAGCTCAGCATGATAACTCTTCTGACAGACAAGAAGGAAGGAGAAGAAAACATAGGTGGGGTGGAATAGCTGATAATCAGGAAAATGATTTCTCCTATAGACCCAAAATTATTTGTAGCCTTCTACATAAAAATGAAGATGAAGAAGTAGGTAGCTTCAACTCCAGATAAACTTTTGGAGGTGGAAGAGCAAGAGATTCAAACGGAAGATAGTTCAAACCTGAGTTACGAACAGGAGAAACCACTGCACTTGGAAATAGAGGTTTCTGGTTACGTTATTGATATCTCTTCTAAAACAGAAGGTTCTGTTTTTATGGAAACTTAAAATGCTGCCTTACAAACCACTCCTAGATAAAATGTTCACATAATAACTAGTCATGATATTTTAGAAGTTTTTATGTAAAAATAATAGGATTTGTAGCTTTCAATTGTTACTATTTTGTCATTTTTGTTGGCTAAACACACATTTCCAGTTATAGCATAACTTAATATACCAGAATCATTCAGGATCAGACATGAATTGAACTTTAAAAAAATATGGTTTAAATGACATTAGGGACCCTTCTTTGATAACTCCTTTAAATTTGAGGTTTTACTAAGGCAAATGTATATATTTTCTATTGTAACTGTTACAAATTACCACAAAGTCAGTGTCTTAAAACAGCACAAATACATTGTCTGAAAGTTTTATATGTCAGAAATCTGACCTGAGTCTCATCTGAGCTAAAATAAAAGTATTGTCAGGACTGTTTTCTTTTTTGGAGGCTCTGGCGGTGGGGATAGAAGGATGAATCCATTTTCTTTCTTATCAGTTGTTGGAAGAATTCAATTGTTTGCAGTTGTAGGATCAAGTACTTCCTTGCTGTCTGTCACCTGAGGGCCATTTCTAGTTTCCAGAGGTTGTCCACATTTCTTGGCTGATGGCCCCCTTGTTTTCAGAGCCAGCAATAGCAGGTCAAGCCTCTCTCCCATTTTGAATCTTTCCTGATGCTTCATCCATCATCCATCTCTCTGACCTACCCTTCTGTCTTCCACTTCCACTTTTAGAGGTCCATTTGATTACATTGGGCCCACTCAGATAATCTCCCTATTTTAAGATCTGTAGCCTTAATTCCATCTACAAAGTCTCTTTGGCATTTAACTTAACATATGCAGGCATAAAACCAGGGATTAGGGCACGGAAATACTTGGGGTGCCATTTTTCAGTCTACCACAATAAGCATCTTATCTAGGAACAAAAAAATAATATTGAAGTGCTTAAGGATAAAGGTACAATTCCCAATATGTCAGTTGTGATTTCACTCCTTTCCCACTTAATGAAGATTATTGAAACTAAACTGTATTAGTTATTTTATTATGGTAGCAACCTAAATCTGTACTAATTTGTATTTTTAAGTAAATTATTCACAAAATGTGATGCCTCATAATAGATTGGGTTTATGAAATTTCCAATATGCAATTGTTTCTGACTACAAAACCCAGCAATTTCATACAGTCTAACCTAGAACTAGTAAGTTAAAATGCATCTCATATTAATTACATCTCATAATTGATGGTGATATAACTGTTCTTGCAGGTTACAGAACTAATGTTCTAGGACGATAATTTCTTATTTGAAAAGTTTTACTATTTAATTAGAAAACAACTTACCTTGATGAAAAGCATTTTCAAATCATAAGCACATGTATCTTCTCAATTTTTGTGACTTTTTTAGTCTCGGCTTTTTAATAAAAAGCTCATTTTTTCCCACCATGTGTATGTGTAGGAGAGATTTCTAATTGCTCAACCCAATATCTGTTCTTCCTTTATCTCTTTGTCACAGAATCTGTGAATTTATTCAGGTCAGCAATATACCTGACTTCTCTTGCAGGCACCTGTGACCATACGACTAAGTTCTGGCCACTGGCATGGACTTAGAAGTGTTGAGTGATGCTTTTGAGAAGTTTTCTACACATTCTCTTTGTTCCTCATGGAACAAGAATATGGTGGCTGGAGCTCTAGCAGGATTCTTGGGCTTTAAAGAAACCTTGGAAACAGAAGCCATGAGGGGCAGAGCAACAAGATAGAAGATTGGGTCCTGATGCTGTGAGACTGCCCTGGACTGCTATTAGTACAGGGTTAACAAACCCTTTCACTTTCTCCCTGGTCAAAATGACCTTGAGTTTACCTTTCAGCACTATTTCTCTAGACTCCTACTAGGCAAAATAATAATGAAATGTCAGCTGTGATACCAGCCAATATCGTTTATGATTGAAAATGACCCTTTATTGGTAAACTGTATCTGGACCAGGAAGACTGTGACAAGTACTATAAATGCCTATTGGAAAACATGGACTTTGGAATTCCTTAAATATGATGTTGTTTATTGCAAAGATCCCTAGAAGCTAAACTCATTGGTTGTTTCAAGAGATAGCTGTTCTCATATAGCATGAAGCTTCTAAACCAGGTGGTCTCTGCATCAACCCAGATGATCTGGTTTACTTAATACCTGAGCTGACGCTTGGAAAAGTGGAGTAAAGACTCCTGCTGAAACAACCTCAGGCTACCATGCTGTTGTGCTGTTTCTTATTGGTATTCTGCAAAATTAACTGAGCCTGGTGAAAAGTTGGGTTCCATAGGCTTATTGGGTCTTGTGAGTATGAACATCATTCCAAACCTGTAACTACTGCTGCTGTTCAGACAGAGAAGGGATTGCCACTGCCTATCTCTGGTCTTCTTTTACATGAGAGAGAAATAAAGTTCTCTCTTGTTTAAATGACTTTGGAATAGAACCACTTAATCCTAATTCATATGTATGTATTTTAGAAAATGTCAAAAATGTAAAAAAATGTATAAAGTAGAAGATTCTTGAGATTTGTGATCTTGCAAAAGAAGGTGATCTAGATTATAATGTAGTTCTTCTACCTTAAATTGAAGAGAAAAATAAAGCCTTACCTTCAAAAAAAATAGAAAATCATAAGAAAGAGAAATATATTTACTATTCATTAAGTGGAAGTAGATCGTTATAAAGGTCTTCATCCTCATTGCCTTCACCTTGAGTAGGCTGAGGAGGCGGCAGAAGAGAAATGGTTGGTCTTGCTGGTCTCAGCGTGGTAGAGGTGGAAGAAAATTCATGTATAAATGGACCTGCACAGTTCAAGCCTATGTTATTCAGTTTTTCTCTTCCACCCACTCCTGTTAGATTCTTTTTTTTTAATTTTTATTTATTTATTTATTTATTTTATTATACTTTAAGTTCTAGGGTACATGTGCATAACGTGCAGGTTTGTTTCATATGTATATATGTGCCATGTTGGTGTGCTGCACCCATCAACTCGTCAGCACCCATCAATTCACCATTTATATCAGGTATAACTCCCCAATGCAATCCCTCCCCCCTCCCCCCTCCCCATGATAGGCCCCATTGTGTGATGTTCCCCTTCCCGAGTCCAAGTGAGTGAGCTCATTGTTCAGTTCCCACCTATGAGTGAGAACATGCGGTGTTTGGGCAATCAGGCAAGAGAAAGAAATCAAGGGTATTCAGTTAGGAAAAGAAGAAGTCAAATTGTCGCTGTTTGCAGATGACATGATTGTATATTTAGAAAACTCCTGTTAGATTCTTAAAAAGTAGACAAAATAAACGATATAAATCTTTTTTGTAGACAATTAATGAGCAAAACATCAGATCTTTTGGTTCTAAAATGTTAGTTCTCTCAATAATTTGTTTTAAATGTAAGTAGAGGGTCAGATTCTCGACAAAGTAAAACTGGATATAATTAATTTTATAGGTTACATCAGCCTTAACTAATTTAAGTTTGAATGAGTGGAAAGTCTTTAGTGTTTTGAGATTCTTTTTCAAAAAATGCCCTCATTTGAACTTATTTCTGAAGTTTTGTTTTATTTCCTCTGATCCTCTATTATAATATCTTTATATCCTTTGTCTTATATCCTCATATTTTCTCAGCCAAGCATTCCAAAATGATATATTTAAAAGTCATTATTAGTTTTCCTGCTTGATCACACGATTATTGCCATTATTCATTTCAGCAATATAAAATTTAGCAGAAGAAATTGAGAACTAATGAAGATGAAATGTTTCAGATTCTAGCACACTAAAAGCCTTGAGTATATATTCATTTGGACATTACATATTTAAGGTGTGCAACTTTCATTAATATTTGGTAATACCTTTTCTTATATTCCAGGTATTGAAGTTGACCCCGGTAACACAGAGTGATCAAGCCAAGCATCAAAAAGCATAAGACAATTTAATTTACACACAAAGAGTTTTGCTGTGTTCACCAGGTAAATAATTAGGTTTGGTGTGTGATAAAGAGTTGGTAGTTGAAAGTTTTTTTATGTATTAACATGCATTTTTAAAATG
The DNA here is from genome assembly GCF_002776525.5 of Piliocolobus tephrosceles. Classification (NCBI taxonomy): domain Eukaryota; kingdom Metazoa; phylum Chordata; class Mammalia; order Primates; family Cercopithecidae; genus Piliocolobus; species Piliocolobus tephrosceles. Next base: position 58,342,213 of record NC_045445.1, on the reverse strand, counting down.
TTATCTACTGTCTGAACTATTCCACAACATACCAAATATAATGGTAACCAGGCAGAACAACTAGTTTTACCTCTCTATATTCAATGCAACTTGGGTCAGAAATGTAATGGAGGCCAGAGGAATTATTTTAATAATGCTTGCCCAATGCCTTCAATTTCAATAACACCCTTTTTGGTGAGAAGTGTAAGGTTCCATTTGTCTTTTAAGAATTCAAATATGTGCAGCATGGGGTGAGTCTTAAAGGACTTAGAAAGTTTGGAACATTAAAGAGGTGTTTATTGGAACACAGGAAAGCTAAATTCCAAGCCATGGTCTCCTTTTTCATTTCCGTGTCCCTGCTAGCACTACTGAGAAGCACAGCTGGCCCTACATAGGAAGAAAAAAAAATGATGTGACTTAGATGCTGTGGACAATTTTTAAAAGTGTCTCCATCTTTATCTGTATTGGATATCACCCATATATCTTTTATATCCATGCTTCACCCTGCTCTATGTTCTAGGGACTGACTTATATGGATCATATAAAAGTACCTCCATATCCTCTGGCTTTGGATTGGTTTTGATTAATGGGGAGTGCTGGTAGGAGATCAGTAGGAGTGGGGAGAATGAGGAGAGCATATATATTCTCTTGGTCTTCTCCCTGCAGACTTCCTGGGCTGGCTATGTCCTTTGACTAAAGGTCATAGCTTCTATCAGGATGCTGTCCTCACACAGATCCTATTCTTACTCCTATTTCCATTAACCATTTCTTCCCCTTGCCCGTTCAGTTCTAAGGAGGTAACCTACTCTGTCACTCCCACTCCCATGTTATTAACCCCAGATTCTTGCATTATTCATTGTGGTTTTGCTACTACATGCTTGCTACTTGGTAAATAGTCCATTTACTAAACTCCCTTCAAATAATTTAATTTGAGTTAATCGACTGCTTTCAGCTAGCACTCTGATATATTGTCATGTGTTAGTGTCTGATACTCTGTCATGAGAGATATATTCTTTTGGCTTTCATTTTACCACAAGAATCATACTGTTAGAAACTTCAAATCCATTATCAACCATTTACATATCCATATAAAACCTAATTTTTTTCTGATTTAACAGCTCATCATGTCTGCTGTCATTCAAGGAAGAGCTATAAAATAATTTAGCAACAGATTATTGACAGAGAATATATGTTATTCACTTTTATATTTTGTTGTTGGAGACAGTATAGTGTAGTGGTTAAAAGTCACATCATCTGGATTTTAATCCTGGTTCTATTGCTTATTACTTGTGTAACTTTGGATAATTATCTTACCATTCTGAATTTTAGTTGCATTATCTGAGAAATAAGAGTAATAACAGTGCTTAACTACTGGGGTTTCTATAATGAGTAAATAACTTATTTAACATAGTGCCTGGTAATTTCAATACATGATATCTATTATTAACACTTAGCATATTTATAGCATATTATTTTGTCTCTGAATCCATTCTTATATCCACCCATTCAATACATCTTCAGTTCTTATCATGTATTGGGCACTATATTTTGCCTTTATGCCTGAGACAAAATGTTGAAGTAAACTACAAAAGATTTGTATCAACATGTAACGTAAGATCTAGATATAGAGGCAAAAATCATGGACAAAATAAATGTAATCACAAATTACAGTCACAAATAAATGTAAAACTGGGATAAACACTATGTGGGAAAAGGGCCTAGTATCATACTCTCAGATCATAGGGACACTGTATCTCTGAAGGAAGAGTAGAAGCCAAATAGATAGATAAAGAGGGAAGAGAGATCCAAACAGAGGGGAAAAAATGCAAATACCACAGGGGAAAAATAAAGGATGGTAAATCTGAGTACCTAAGAAAAACCCAACTAGCTATAGAGAAGAGCAAAATCAAGGTAGAAATGCAGTTAAAGTATTAAAATTATAGGGTCTTTCACACAATGTTAATATTTTTGTCTTTGTCATGATAGAAATAGAAAACTGCTGAAGGTTTTAAGTGTGTGTGTGTGCGTGTGTGTGTGTTTCCCTAACTATATTTTGGGTAAAAAAAGCATTCTAACTAACTGCATTGTGGGAATGTAAGATGGATGTAGATAGACCAATTAGAAGGATATTGTAGTATTTCAGAAAAGAGATGGTGGTGACTTGGACTAGAGTGTTGGCAGTGGAGACTGAAAAAAGTGGATGAATTCAAAAGGTAAAAAATAGCTGAACTTGGTGATGGATTTGAGACAGAGTAAATGTTTCAAGGATTACCCCAAGTTTCCTGATTTGTGGAAGTGGATGGATGGTTGTGTATTCAAAGTTAGGGCACGCTAAAAAAGAATCAAGCTGGAAGTAGAGAGGTCATATCCAAACATTATTTTTTGGGGGTGCGGATATGCTTCATGTGAATTAATTTGAAAAATTCAAGAAAATATGTCAAGTTTTCAAACATTCAATAGTTACTAGAGAGGTACTGACAATCCATATTTTGTATGGGGATAGATAATGATCTTTATGGATTTCTTCCAAATCTTTTATTTAATCATGATTTCATCACTAACTGACTATGTGGTCTGTTGCAAGACATTTACCTTTCTTGAACTTTGGGTCTATCAACTGCAAAATAAGAGGTTGAATTAGTTGATCTACAAAAATAAAGTGCCAGCACTCTCTAAAATGGTTTGATTTTACAAAAGTTATTAAGCAAGCCAGGGACAAAAGCCAATTGTAATAGCTTTATATTCTAATTATACAACTTTACTTCCTTTTATTCTCTAAATGTATTCTCCTTCCTCTTTATATTCTAGTCATACAATCTTACTTCCTCTTATTCTCTAAAAGTTAATTGCTATTAAGTACTTCAAATTAAGAACAAAGTATAATAGAAACTGGAGTATGATAACCAGACATATTAAAACCAATTACTTTATTAATATAAATAAAATAGGTGGTAATTGTAGATCAAGCTTTGGGAGACTAAAGTTGGCTGTGTTGCTTTTTTTTTTTTAGCAGCAATCATTCTACTCATCTAATTATTCCAAATTTCCATTTCACTTTTCATATTTCAAATACTGTCATAAATATTATTATTGGTGTTACCATATCTATAGTTGCATTATTCCCAAAAGTGACTTGAGGAAACTAACGATAAAATGTATCTTGGTTCAATATAATTTCTAAAATGAATGAAAATACATGTAGTAAGTATGGAGGAAAGGGTAGCACAAGTTTCAAACAGTTTCTTAAGTGAATACAATTACTGTGAGTAAACAGTAAGCTTCAGTGAATTTCTTGACAAACACAACAACAAAAAAGTGTGAGCAGTTAGATAATATTCATTGTCTGATCAAAGGAAACATGGCTGCATTCTAGGAACAAATTTTCTCTCCTGGACTCAATTCTAAAAGGAATGAATTGCATAGCTTCTTAGACTGGGGACACTGAAAAACACAATAGTATTTTTCCGTATTTCTAGCAAATAAATGTGCCCAAACATTAGAAAACAGTGGAGCTATGATGGGTGATGAAAAGCAAGAGAGTAGATGTTATTGGGTACCCACTTAGGTGTGCCGTACTGTGTGTTTTATATTTATCATTATATTTTATCGTCACCAATTTCCTATTAGATATTATTTCCAATTTAAATATGGGAATCCTGAGGCTTGCAGATATTAAGTGTCCATAGCTGGCATTACAGGTATGTACAAACTTTGATGTGTTAAGCGTCAGATTTGAAAGTGTTTATTCATATTGATTTCTAGAGACTACTGTTCATGGTGCTAGTTTCATGTTCCTTGCAGGTCTTAGACTTTATCAATTGGACTTGTGTTGCCACAAGCCACACTTGTGACAAAGGAATATGGGAGAGGTTCTGGTCCTAGGTTCCAGCTTCTCTAGTTGTACCGTGCATCTGTAGGAACCAAGGGAAAACTTCCCATTTGCCCTCTGAAAGTTTACTGAAAAAATCAACTGACAAAAGGTAGATTAATAGGAATAATTGCATACAAACTTACTAGCATGCACAGGGGCAAATCACAGAGTGATTACCAAATATCCCCAGGAGGTATAGAGGCGTATATACCCTACTCCTTGCGGGAAAGGGAAATAGGAAAGTGTGGATGATTTTAGGTGGCAGTAAATGATTTCAGGGAAAATGTAATGGGCTTGAAGTAAATACAGTGGCCTGGGACAAAGTCTGTTGAACCTGCAGAACACACAACAGTTTGTCACGAAAGTCTGTCTGAGTGTGTTGACAGATTATTTTTTCTTTTATAGCAGGTCCAGACATTAGGCAGATAAAGGAACTTCAGAGAAAAACGTTGTGCTGTGCTTTGAGAGAGACAGAGTATTGGGGAACAGAGGGAAGGTCAGAAAGATCCTGAGGCTTTTTCTTCAGTTCAACATGTCAAAGTGCCATATTTTGTGCTAACAGTTATCGAGCCTCAACACATCCAACCCATGTGAGTTGCTATGATCTCCTGAGGGTGTTGTCACCATTTTGTACAGAGGTTCCATGCATACCTGCTGAACCCTCATTCTGATTCTAGTCTCTGGGAATTTTTCTTCTCCCCTATTTGACCTTATGTGTCACTTTTGTCTTTCAGCTGTCCCTCGGGGACAAGGAGATTATTTATTTTTTGTGTTTAGGCTTTTACAAAGGATTCTGCTTTCTACATTGCAAAAAATCTGGTCTCCTGATTGAAATGGAGTGGAGGGAAGCCCAAAATGTATATTTATCTCGAGAAATAACCTACCATACTAGTAAATTGCTGGTGAAAAGCCAGAAAGAAAACTTAGGTGTATATATTAAAAAGGTATGTATATTACCGGTATTGCACAGAGCTTCAATGCATGGTCTCACAAGTTAAACAGAAATGGCTTTGAATTCTGGTTCTTCCACTTAATAAGTTTCCAACCTTGAGTAAGCTATCTACCCTTTCTGCACTTATTTTTATCTTTTTTTCCAAAATGGAGATATATACTATTTGCATAGCTAGGTAATTTCTAGGATTAGAGATCAAAGACATAATGTGCTGAGGGCAAGGTCCAGTACATAGAGTTTGAGCATTAGAATATTCCAAAGTAACTTTTTCAATTAAAGTGCATGAGAGGTAAGCCATACACAAAAATTGGCTCAAAATGAATCAAAGAGCTATGATCTATAAAATCATAAAACTGTTAGAAGAAAACATAGGAAAAAAAGCTTTATGACATCAGAGTTGGCAATGATTTATTATATATGGCACCAAAAACATAGGCAACAAAAGAAAAAAATAGATAAATTGGGTTGAGTGCCATGGCTCACTCCTGTAATCCTAGCACTTTAGGAGGCTGAGGTGCAACTATCACTTGAGCCAAGGAGTTTGAGACCAGCCTGGGCAACAAGATAACTCATCTCTACAAATAATTTAAAAATTAGCTGGTTGTGGTGGCATGCACCTGTGGTCCCAGCTCCTCAGGAGGCTGAGGCGGGTGGATCCCTTGATTCCAGGAGGTTGAGGTAGCAATGAGCTGTGATAACACCACTGCACTCCAACCAGGGTGACAGAGCAAGACTCTGTCTCAAAAAAAATAAAAATAAATGAATTGGACTTTATTAAAATTAAACACTTTGGTGCATCAAAGGACAATATCAAGAGTAAAAATATGACCCACAGAATGAAAAACACTGTAAATCAAATACCTGATAAAGGATTAATATTCAGAATATATAAGAAACTCCTGCAACTCAGCAGCAAAATAGCGAATAGCCTAATTTTAAAATAGGCAAAATATTTGAGTAAACATTTATTCAACGAAGATATACATATGTCCAATAAACACAGGAAAGATGCTTACCATTACTAGTCACTAGAAAAATGCAAGTCAAAACCACACTGAAATATTAACTCGTACTCATTATGGTGGCTACTATTAAACAAAGAAAATGACAAAATAACAAGTGTTGGTGAGAATGTAAAGAAACTGGAACTTTATGCATTGCTGGTGGAAATGTAAAACAATACAACCATCATGGAAAACTGCGGTGGTTCATCAATTAAACACAGAATAACCATATAATGCAACAATTTCAATTCTAGATATATAGCCAAAATACTTAAAAGTGAGAAACCAAAGAGATGTTTGCATAGTCATATTCATAGCATCATTATTGACAACAGCCAAAAGGTAGAAACAACCCAAATGTCCTTCAACTAATAAATGAATAAACAAAATGCAGGATATACACACAATGGAATATTATTTAGCCCTAAAAGAGGATGAATTTCTGATGCATGCTACAACATGAATTAATATTGATGACATTGAGTTAAATGAAATAAGCCAGTCACAAAACTACAGATATTTTACTATTCCACTTATATCTGGCACCCAGAAGCATCAAATTCATAGAGACATAAAGTGGAATGGTTTTTTCTAGAGGCTAAGGAGAGAAGGAAATGGGGAGTTATTGTTTAATGGTACAGAGATTCAGTTTGGGGAAGACGAAAACATTTTGAAGATGGATGGTGATGATGATTGCACAACAATGTGAATGAATTTAATGCCACAGAGCTGTACACTTACAAATGGTTGAAATTATTAATGTTATATTATGTTCATTTAGTCACAGTAAAGAAAAATAGAGTGCTTAGTAACTCTCAAGAACCATAGACAGGTGGCCAGGCGAGGTGGCTCAAGCCTGTAATCCCAGCACTTTGGGAGGCCGAGACAGGCGGATCACGAGGTCAGGAGATCGAGACCATCCTGGCTAACATGGTGAAACCCCGTCTCTACTAAAAAATACAAAAAACTAGCTGGCCGAGGTGGCAGGCACCTGTAGTCCCAGCTACTCGGGAGGCCGAGGCAGAAGAATGGCATGAACCCGGGAGGCGGAGCTTGCAGTGAGCTGAGATCCGGCCACTGCACTCTAGCCTGGGCGACAGAGCGAGACTCCGCCTCAAAAACAAACAAACAAACAAAAAGAACCATAGACAGAAATATTGTCTCCACTAAGAGAACAGCAAGTTCAATTTAAATGACAACTCAAGATGCATTAACAGTAACTGCAAAATGACCTGCAAAAATAACTCTAATACATGCTACAAATTCAAGTTGTGTTCACATGACTTAAGGTTAGATTTATGATCACTTCTCAATTTCAGCCTTTTAGTCTGACAGAGAACACATTTATTTCCTGGAATATTTTGGCCTTTGTTCTTTCTGCTTATGTCATAGATCACCTGGGAAACCTGGGAATTACCGAATGTATACCTTATTTTTAAAACATGTGCGTTTAAGATTAACCTTAGACAAGACTGTTAAGTAGGAAAGAGTTTCCTCTAATCTACTTTTTAAAATCTTTTCTTTGTCGGCAGAGACCTAACTTGCAACTGTTGAGCCAGGATATGGGATTTTCTTGATTACACTTCTCCTGTCGATACAGATTTACTTGCTGTCACATTTTAAAAAACAAAACACATGCAAGGATTCAAAATAATTTAATTTTTGGTAATTGTTTTTAACATTTTACATACTTGATATGGTTTGCATTTTGACAAGAACTTACACTGTTTTGTTCCAAACAGATTGTATGACGATTTCAAGAAAACTGTGAGGAGTAAATGGAAGATAAACTTTTTGTTGTTCACTTCAAATTACATGAAGCCTGCTCTCTACTACATATCAATGTGAATCTGACATTATTTAAAATACTGTTTGGTTTTTTTCTCAGAAACACTATGGAGATGTGAATGTGGAGCAACATGGCGGAGCAGAAAGCTCCACTGACTGTCTCCGCCAGAAGGACACCAAATTAGCAACTATCTACATAGATAAAACACCTTCATAATAACCAAAAATAAATAACTAGCATGGCCACGGTGGGGTAGATCACCAAGTGGGTTGTTGGGGTCCCCTGAATCTAGGACTTGACTCTTAGATGGCATTTCTGGACCTCCCCTGGGCCAGAGGGGAGCCCACTGCCCTGAAGGGTGAGTCTCAGGAAAGGCAACATTCATTGAAAGCTAATATAAGAGACCTTGGGCCTTAAGGGAACAATGGTGGTAGTCTGGCAGTATACCTCATGGCTAGGGTGGAGGTGGGTACTGAGTAAGTTTCCTCTGCCTTTGGAAAAGGGAGGGAAGATTGGGAAGAACTATGTCTTGTGGTTTGAATATAAGGTCAACCACAATATAATAGAACACCTGGTAGACTTCTAAGGTTTTTGAATCTAGACCCTGACTCTGGATGTCACATCTGAACCCACCCAGGGCCTGGAGAACTCATCATTCTGAAGGGAAGGACACAGGCCTGGCTGGTTTTGCCACTGCTGATTGTAGAGTCCCAGGGACTTGAGAAAACATAGGCAGTAGCCAGGGAGTAATTACAGCAAACCTTGGAGAAGACCCAGCACTGTGCTGGCTTAATCTCTGACTTAGCATAATCATAGTGGTGGTTATGCTAAGCCACAGGGGTTCTTATGTCACTCCACACCCAGTGTTAAGTGGCTCAGAACAGTGAGACTGTATTTTTGGGAGAAATTAAGCAAAGAGAACAAGAGTCCTTGTCTGGTAATCTAGAGAACATTCCTGGATCCTGTCAAAGACCATCAAGGCAGTACTTCTAGAAGTCTGCAAGAACCACAGTGTTACTTGATTGGGGTACATCCTAAAGCAGATACAGCATGGAACACAACACCCAAGTCCTTTCAAATACCTGGAAAGCCTTCCCAGGAAGGGCAGGTAAAAACAAGCCTAGACAGTAAACACTACAATAAATATCTAACTCTTCAATGCCTAGACACAGAAAAAACACTTACTAGCATCAACACTATACAGCAAAACATTACCTCACCAAATGAACTAAATAAGGCACCAGGGATTAATCCTGGAGACAGATATGTAACCTTTCAGACAGGAAATTCAAAATAGCTGTGTTGAGGAAACAAACAAACAAAATTTAGGAGAACACAGAGAAGGAATTCAGAATTCTAACAGATAAATTTTAAAAAAAGATATTGAAATAATTAAAAGGAATCAATAAAAAGTTCTGAGGCTGAAAAATTGAATTGACATACTGATAAATGCACCAGAGTCCTTTAATAGCAGAATGGATCAAGCAGAAGAAAGAATTAGTGAGCTTGAAGACAGGCTATTTGAAAATACACAGAGGAGACAAAAGAAAAAATAATTTAAAAACAATGCAGCACACCTTCAGGATCTGGAAAATAGCTTCTAGAAAATAGCTTCAAAAGGGCAAATCTAAGAGTTATTGGCTTTAAACTTTAGGAACAGAAAGAGATGGGGAAGAAAATTTATTCAAAGGGATAACAACAAAGAACTTCCCAAACCTAAAGAAAGATATCAGCATCCAAGTACAAGAAGGTTATAGAACACCAAGCAGATATAACCCAAAGAAGACTACCTCAATGCATTGAATACTCAAATTCCCAACAGTCAAGATTAAAGAAAGGATCTTAAAAGTAGCAAGATAAAAGAAAAAAAAAATACAATGAAACTCCAGTAAGTTTGGAAGCAGACTTTACAGCAGAAACTTACAGGCCAGGAGAGAACACATGACATAAACCTCTGAAGGAAGAAACTTTTACTCTAGAATAGTATATCTGGCAAAAATATTTTTCAAACACGAAGGAGAAAAAAAGATTTTCCCCGACAAACAAAAGCTGAGGGATTTCATCAATACTGGACCTGTCCTACAAGAAATGCTAAAGGATGTACCTCAATCAGAAAGAAAAAGACATTAGTGAGCAATAAATAATCACCTGCAGTTACAAAACTCACTGGTTATAGTAAGTACACAGAAAAACACAGTGCAGTATAACACCGTAACTGTGGTGTGTAAAATACTCTTATCATAATTAGAAAGACTAAATAGTTAAACAATTAAAAAAATAATAACTACATCTACTTTTCAAGACATAGTCAGTACAATCAGATATAAATAGAAACAGCAAAAAGTTTAAAAGCAGACTATGTATTTTGGGTGTAGAGTCTTCATTAGTTTTTGTTTTGCTTGTTTCTATAAAGAGTTTTAAGTTGCTATCAGGTTAAAATAATGTGTCATAAAATAATATATGCAAGCCTCATTGCAACCTCAAACCAAAAACTTACAATAGATACACACACACACACAAACACACACACACGCATGAACGCACAAAATATAAGAAACTAAATCATATCATCAGAGAAAATCACCTTCACTAGAAGAAGGCAGGAAAAAAAGAAACAAGAAAGAGAAGACCAAAAAACAACAAGAAAACAAATAACGAAATGGCAGGAGTAAGTCCTTACTTATCAATAATAATATTTAATGTAAATGAATTAAATTATCCAATCAAAAGACAGACTGGCTGAATGGATGAAAAACAAGACCAATTTTTTTGGTGCCAATAAGAAACGCACTTCACCTATAAAGATAAATACAGGCTGAAAATAAAGATATAGAAAAAATATTCCATGCCAATGGAAACTGAAAAAGAGCAGGGGTTACTATACTTGTATCAGACAAAATAGATTTCAAGACAAGAACTATAAGAAGAGACAAAGAAGGTCACTATGTAATGATAAAGGGGTCAATTCAGCAAAAGGATATAACAATTTTAAATATGTATGCACCCAATATGGGAGCATCAGGATATATGATGAAAATATTATTAGAGCTAAAGAGAGAGCTAGGTCCCAATACAGTAATAGCTGGACACTTCAACACCCCACTTTCAGCTTTGGACAGATTTTCCAGACAGCAAATCAGCAAAGAAACATCCGACTTCATATGCACTGTAGAACAAATGGATCCAATAGATATTTACAGAACATTTTATCCAAGAGATACACATTTTTTTCCTCAGCACGTGGATACTTCTCAAAGACAGATCATATGTTAGGTCACAAGACAAGTATTAAAAGATTTGTACAAATGAAATAACATTACGTATCCTCTCTGCTCACAACAAAATAACACTACAAATTAGTAACCTAAGGAATTTTGGAAACTATACAATTACATGGAAATTAAACAGTATGTTCCTGAATGACCAGTAGGTCAATGAATAAATTAAGAAGTAAATTGAAAAATTTTTTTAAACCAACGATAATGGAAACACAACATACTAAAACCTATTGGATACAAAAAAGCAGTACTAAGAGAAAGTTTATAGGTATAGGTGCCTACATCCAAAAAGAGGAAAAACTTCAAATAATCTAATGATGCATGTTAAAGAACCAGAAAAGCAAGAGCATACTAAACCCAAAATTAGTAGAAGAAAATAAATAATAAATATCAGAGTAGAAATAAATATAAATGAAATAAAGAAAACAAAACACAACAAAAGATCAATGAAACAAAAAGTTGGGTTTTTTTGAAAAGTTGAACAAAACTTATGAATCTTTAGCCAGACAAACTAAGGAAAAAAAAAAAAAAAAAAAGGCGATCCAAATAAATAATATCAGGAATGAAAACGGAGACATTATAACTGATGCTGCAGAAATGTAAAGGATTATTAGATGCTACTATGAGCCAATATATGCCAATAAATTGGATTTTCTAGAAGAAATGGACAAATTCCTAGATACATACAATCTACCAAGATTGAACCAGAAAAAAATCCAAAACATTAACAGACCAATAACAAGTAACATAATCAAAGCCATAATAAAAAGACTTTTAGTAAAGAAAAGCCTGGGACCTGATGGCTTCACTGCTGAATTCTGCCAAACATTTAAAGAAGAACTAGTTCCAATCCTACTCAAACTATTTCAAAAAATAGAGGAGGGGGGACTACTTCCAAATTCATTCTATGCCAGTATTACCCTGATATCAAAACCAGAGAAAGACACATCAGGAAAAGAAAACTACAAGCAAATATCTCTGATCAATATTGATGCAATAGTCCTCAACAAAATACCAGCAAACCGAATTCAACAATACCTTAGAAAGATTATTCATCATGGCCAAGTGGGATTTATCCCTGGGATGCAAGGATGGCTCATGATATGCACATCAATTAATGTGATTCATCATACATATCAACAGAATGAAGGATAAAAACTATATGATTATTTCAATTGATGCTGAAAAGGCATTTGATAAAATTCAACATCCCTTCATGATAAAACCCTCAAAAAACTAAGGATAGAATGAACATACTTCAACATAATGAAAACTATATATGACAGAGCTACAGCTAGTTTACTGAATGCGGAGAAACTCAAAGCTTTTCCTCTAAAATCTGGAACATGACAGGGATGCTCCCTATTACCACTGTTATCCAACATGGTACTGGAAGACTTAGATACAGTAGTCAGATGAGAAGAAGATATAAAAGGATTCAAACTGAAAAAGAAGAATTCAAATTATACTTGCTTGCAGATGATAGGATCTTATATTTGGAAAAACCTAAAGACTCCACAAGAAACCCTTTACAACTGATAAACAAAATCAGTAAAGTTACAAGATATAAAATCAACATATAAAAGTCAGTAGCATTTCTATACGCCAACAGGGAGCAATGTGAAAAAAGTTTTAAAAAGTAATCTCATTTAGAATTGCCACACACAAAATTAAATACACAGGAATTATCTTAACCAAAGTAGTAAAGATCACTATAATTATAACTATAAAACACAGATGAAAGAAATTGAACAAGACATGAATGGAAAAATCTTTCATGTTCATGGATTGGAAGAATCAATATTGTTAAAAATGTTCATATTACCCAAGGCAATCTGCAGATTCAGTGCAATCCTTATCAAAATGCTAATGACATTCTTTACAGAAATAGAAAAAATAATCCTAAAACTTATATGGTACTACAAAAGACACAGAAGAGCCAAAGCTATCCTAAGCAAAAAGAACTAACCTGAAGGAATCACATTACCTGACTTCAAATTATATTACAGAGATACAGTAACCAGAACAGCATACTATTGGCATAAAAACAGACACACAGACAAATGAAACAGAATAGAGAACCCAGAAACAAATGCACACACATACAGTGAACTCATTTTTTGACAAAGTTGCCAACAATATACACTGAGGAAAAGACAGTCTCTTCAATAAATGCTGCAAGAAAAACTGGATATCCATATGCGGAAGAATGAAACTAAGTCCCCGTCTGTAGCCATATATGAAAATCAAATAAAAATAGAATAAATACTTAAATCTAAGACCTCACACCATGAAAATGCTACAATAAAACATTGTAGAAAAGCTCCAGGACATTGATCTGAGCAAAGATTTCTTGAGCAATATCCCACAAGCACAGGCAACCAAAGCAAAAATTGTAAAATAAGATCACATGATGTTAAAAAGCTTCTGCATAGCAAAGGATACAATCATCGAAGTAAAGAGGCAATCCATAGACTCGGAGAAAATATTTGCAAACTACTCATCTGAGAAAGAATTCATAACCAGAATATATAAAGAGGTCAAACAACTCTACAGAAAAAAACATTCAATAATCTGAATTAAAAATGGGCAAAATATCTGAATAGACATTTCTTTAAAGATGTCATAAAACGGCAAACAGGCATATGAAAAGGTACTCAACATCATAGATCATCAGAGAAATGCACATCAAAAGTACAACGAGATATCGTCTCATCTCAATTAAAATGGCTTATATCCAAAACACTGGCCACAACAAATGCTGGAGATAATGTGGAGAAAAGGGAGCCCTCATATGCTTTTAGTGAGAATTGGTACAACCATTATGGAGAACAGTTTGGAGGTTCTTCAAAGAAGTAAAAATTGAGCTACCATATGATTAGGCAATTCCACTGCTTGATATATACCCCCAAAAAGGAAAATTAGTATATTGAAGAGATATGTGCAGTCTCATGTTTGTTGTGACATTGTTCACAGTAACTAAGATTTGGAAGCAACCTAAGTGTCCATCAACAGATGAATGGATAAAGCACATGTACATAAACACAATGGAGTACTATTTAGCCATGAAAAAGAATGAAATCCAGTCATCTGCAATAACTTGGATGAAAATGAGAATTATTATGCTACGTAAAATAATCCAGGCAGAGAAAGACAAACATCACATATTCTCACTTATTTTGGGGTTCAGAAAATTAAAACAATTGAACTCATGGACATAGTAGAAGGATGTTTACCAGAAGCTAGGAAGTGTTGCACCGAGTTGCATGGAAGGCAGGGATGCTTAATGCATGCAAAAAAAAAAAAAAAATAGAAAAAATGTATAAGACCTATTATTTGATAGCAAAATAGGGTGACTATAATCAATAACAACTTAATTGTACATTTTAAGATAACTTAAAGAGTGTGATTGGATTATTTGTAACTCAAAGGGTAAATGCTTCAGTGGATGGATTAAAAAAAAAAGTTGTGAAAATACAGGAGTAAAAATTTAACCAGTTTGTTATTTTTTGGATATAGTTATTGATCACCCATCGGACTTAGTTAATTCTGAGTATTTTTTAATGGTTGCTCAAGAATGACTCCCTCCCTCAGTATACACACACACACACACACAATTTCCCTTTCCCCTTTGATCAGGCAAATGATAAAATAGAATGTTAATCAGTGGCCTATGGGAAAACAACAACAACAACAAACCAGCAAACATGGCATTTCGGGAGGAAAAAATAGATGGTTTCTACAAAAGTAAGTGAAGGGTGATGGTATTTATAGGTAGCATCACAGGAGACTCATTTCACAATTTAAATCGGGGTAACCACCAAGCTGAAAAAGAGATTGGCCCTGACCTGAAGGCATAGCACAGAGCGCAGAAACAGGTACTGGAATATTAGCATCCTGTTGTGCTCATAATTTATTTTTTTTAATTTACTTTCAGCTGTGCAGCTTTCTCTAATGCTTCTCCTGTGGCCATGCTGTTTTTTAACTTTGGCATGTTTTATTAAAAAGAAGAACACAGCAGTAATTGAATTCCAGAGAACAAAACATCTCCAACTTAGATGTCTTTAACAAAACAAGAGATTTTGTGTTGCTTTAGGGACAACAGAAATAGAAGTTACAATTTTGATAAAACTCTAAAGAAATAAAGGTCACTAAGGGACGATTGTTTCCTGGTCACAATACCATGTTTTATGTCCTCGAAAAGCAACAAATTCTATACCTGTAACCTCAGTAATTGAACAGCAGAGAAGTGTTCCTATATTGCTGAAAAGAGAAGTTTTTGTTAAGTACCTTGTTTCCATGTTATTTCATTTCTTCTCTTAGTTTTTTCTCAATGTCTACTAGTCTCTGCTGGTTTTAATTTCAGCTCATTTCCTACTCCATCTTCTAGATCTGCTCCTTTCAGAATTTGTTTTCCTTAACATCTCTTTAATTCAATAAGTGGATTCGTTTGAAAAGACATAAAAATGGCACTGATATTATAGGGTATGGACCACCATGACAAAGAGAAAATACCTAGCACACCTAATAGGAAAGAGGACTAATATTTGAGTGGGTTATTCTTATCATTTTTCATGTAAAAATCACATAAAATACATTTCTGTGAAATGACAAGATAGCCATGGAAAATGCCATGTATTTTGCACTAAAGGTGTGGACACTGTCACATTTTCCTGTGAAGTATATTTTTGAGGCAATTATTCCCGACTAATTCTCTTTATGAGTTAAGGCTTCTCTAGGGCCAAGTGGATTCAATACTTACCTCTTGAAAAAGAATAAATTGTACTGTGAATTTTCATACCTAAAAATTAGTTATCAAATTATTCTTTTAAAAACCCGATCATTTACTTATAGATTGGCACCTAGTGGTCTTGGGCCAGGGAACAGGTCATTTCTACCCTGGTTGTTTTATAGTATTTCTGGCGCCATATTCCTTGGCGATCATTCAAGGGTACCTTTGTGAGTACTATGGCTTTAGAATTCAGTCAGAGGATTTTATAGAGAATGGAGGATTCAGCTTTTCATATTACTTTCCATCATGTTTACTTCCTTTCAGACCTCAATCTTAACCTATATGATGATACTTCATTTTGAGTGAATTTTTGCCATAACCTGCTTGCATCTTGATCCTCCCTGTACTTTTAAGGCCTGGGAGAGATAATAAGCATGTGCTGTCATTTCATGCAGAAAATATAGGAAAGATAATTCCAAATCAAGTAGCTAAGGTAAATTCAAGCAATCCATGCAGAATTAATTGTATAAAAATAAATACTAGATAATAGGGGAAAAAACAAGATTTTTAACATACACAGTGAAGCCATATTATGAATCTCTGTTGCTCATGCTGAAAATTTCATTTGAAAGATTGCTAAAAATGTGACTAACTTACAGGAGATACTGATTTATAATAAGATCCATTTGGTGCCTTAATCACCAAATCTCCAACAGGATTGAGTATAGATATCTTTCCCATGAATGTTGCAAAATGTTCCAATATTTTAGGCTATACCATATTTTATTGATTTTTTTACATTTTAATATCACTGAAATCAGTACATCCCTTAAAATTGATGGCACGTCAGAGTTTAATAGATAGATTTTTTTCTTTCTTGATGCAAAAATATAGTGTATCTTATGACTGATGGCATCCTAGATGTGATAAAATACAATGTTACCTTGCTATTGCTCCCGAAGACATGTATATATGCTTTATTTTCTGTGCTTGACTATTTCAGCTTTTAAGAATGAAAGTTTCTACCTGAAACTGGAAATCATAATTTTATTTTAATAACTTTCCTTATCAATAGCCACAATTTAGTCTTTTCCTATTTTGGTGTAAACTTTTAACTTTCACATACACCAAATTACTAAAAGGATTGGTATACTACATATATAATCTAAGAGATAATTATTGAGTAGACTAGATAGACAGAAGGATCAATATTTGTTTCAATTTTTATAATCAAATAATTTTCCTCTATTGTCTATTATAGTGAAAATTGTTAGTATCAGAGTAATAATAGTATATTAATTTTCTAATGTCAAGCAAATTCAGTTACTAAAATCATTTTAACTTTGGCCCAAAATTTTATTTTGGTGGTGACAAGAAAAAATGTATAAATGCAATAAAATGACAATGATAAAAATACAGGTTTAATGTTCTTCAGTTGTCATCAAAATGTCATACAGCAATATAAATTAACATTTACAATTAAAATGCAGAAAATATTTTAAATTGTCTATTAGTTAATATTTTTCTTTTGAACTATATATGAGTTTAGAATGTACTATACCCGACACCACATTACAATTTGTAATATAAAGCACAATTTCTAATAATTCATTGTCTCTGTCTTACTTGAACTTCAGAATATTTAAGCTGCTTGTTTGCTGTGGGCATAGCTAACAGTCTAAAGAATTAAAGTGGAATCTCTGAAAGCAAATAAACAAGGATTTTAACTAATTTTATGGTAAATTAACATAAGAGAGTGTTTTCTGTGGGCTTGGATTATCTACATTTGCATCCTACACTAGATGAATTTATCATTAGGTGATTATTCAAACAATGTGTTCTACAGTAAGCTCCTGGAAGTCTAATGCCAGTTTTTACGACTCTGTGTTTCCTCAGCACCTAACAAAATGCTTTGAATTCAACAGAGTCTTAGTAATAGTCTGTGGAACAAACTGCACAACCGTGAAAACATTGCCGAGCTCCAAATGTGGGGTTATATGTTCTTTTCTTTCCATTGTACAATAGAATACTTGCAGACTCAAACATAGTAATTCCTCAACTAAGAAGCATTTTCAGTAGTACCCTAATACTTTTGGATTACTAGCTATGATTATAGATTAAAAACCTACCTCTCAAAGTATCAGTACCATCATCCATGAAATCAGGAGATGAGACTGTGGAGTCCACATGTGGGCAGAAATATTTCATAAAATAAAAAATACTATATAACAATAAGTTATTGTATATTTTAAAATAGTTAGAATATTAGGAAAGTTTCCAACACAAATAAATGATAAATAGTTGTGATGGGTATCCCAATTGTCTTGATTTAATCATAACACATTATATACATGTATCAAAATAGCTTATGTACACCATAAACAAATATAAACAATTATTATATATTAATTAAAGTACTGTAAAAATTTAAGCTTTTTTTAAATAAATTCAGGACTGCCAACTTGCATGACATTGGGGAACAACATCCATGTCTGTAATGTAGGAGTTGACTTCATTTTTGAGGGTTCCGTGCTGACAGATTTCAAGTTCCAACACTTCTCCTTCCCATTCTGCCCTGTATCTTGGCAAGCTGGTAAGAAGGCTCGGGTGATCCCTCCATTTTGATGTCAGCAGAAGTTAAACTACACAGACTCCAGCCTGTGTGCAAGAATCCTAACCCTGGCCTTAACCACATAAACACCCCAAGCCATTTCTTTTTCCTAATCGATCAAGGCATTCTGAGACCAACTTGGGAGCCATCTTGCTATTCCTTGAAAGCTTTGTTATCTAGTAATAAACCTGTTCATGCCTTCTTGGTGTGTGTGTGTGTGTGTGTGTGTGCACATGTAGTGTCATCATTCTTGCCATCAAAACGACATTCTGAGTGTGGAGAAATCCACCCCACTTATGTAGAGTAGCCACAACAATTTCCATTAGTCAATGTAAATGTATTTCCTTTTAGTTGTGCAGTGTATAGTCAGTACTGCTGTACACAGTGGCTCTGGACTGTTGCATCTGTTTTTCAATATCAGAAATACCACCACTTTTGTTTTGAATAATGGATTTATATTTCTGGAAAGAGGTCAACTATTTTCAACATACATTTCTCATCCCTAGGACCTCTTTACAAATAAAGAAAGAAGTCAACTGAAAAATTAAATAATTCATGCAGGGTCCCCCATTAGAAACTAAGTTTTTCAGTTCCCAGTTCAGTGGTATTTGCACTACATTGCTGTGCTTTTACAGCCTATCCACCAGTTCCAAAGAGATCTTGTCTTGGGATGTGGCAGGGTGTGGCTTTCTATTCACATAGAAAAGTCATTCTGGAAATAGCACGAATTTCATAGCCTCCCAAGCAGCCATGTCTGCTGACCCAACTCTGCCCTGGAACTATAGACAATCTCCTGCAAGTCTAATAAAACTTCCTAAAAGGATTTCTTGGTAATTTTGAATCTCTGAGTAAAATGTCTCAAATTAGTCTTCAATTCTAATATATTTATATTATGGTACTTCTTCCCTCAAAGCATCAATTTAATAAAGACACCAATAGTGTGGATCAATTAATATTTATTTGTTCATTAATGTATCTGCACCGTCAAATGACCCCTACACCTTATCATTAGATAAAGAGAATGTTAATCATTTGTCTTTCATCAATATACTCAGAATTTATCTACAATTTCAGTTTCTTATTTTAAAAAATAAGCCACATATACAGGAAAAGCTGGTGCTATGAAGTCTCTTAACTGATTTTCATTCCATGCGATAATCCAAATTGTTTTTGTTTTTGTTTTTAGTCAAGGAAAATGGCCTAGTTTTTATTCTTACGGATATTTTCCTGATGAGTTCAGGGTCATTGAACAGCACATTGTATTTAGTTTATCTAAGAAGCAGTGGGTACAGTTTTATAGAAGATAAAACAGGGGAAACACCAAAAAGAAGCATGAAAAGAAGTGTCTATATTCCCTAGACAATTCCCTAATATCTCCCTTTGGAGAGAATTATGTAACCAAAGAATTTCAAAGCTTTATCAAGTCCACATGTTCTAATGCCATCTTCTTTTATATTACATTATGTTTATGAATAATTCTAGTTGGATCTCTGTTAATGAAATGGAATTTTAGCATTCTAGAATATAAGAGGAATTGGAGGAAAATTATTTAGAGGGACAGGCTGATTGCTTTTATTGGGTGATGAGCTGAGTCATTATTACGGTGTAATAGAGAAAATTTAACCAAAATTTTGCATCTTACTAGATGCATACCGTCCTCACTGTCCTAGTCCTTAACGGGTAATTACTAAACAACACACTGAGCCATTTATAAAAAGCATAAATTTATTGCTCACAGTTCTGGATGCTATAAAGTTCAAGATCACACCACCAGAAGATCTGGTGTCTGGTGAGGGCCTGTTCCTCACAGACAGCACATTCTTGTGGTGTCCTCACATGATGGGAGGGATGTGGCAGTTCTCTGAAGCCTCTTTTATAAGGGCACTAATTCCATTCGTGATAGCAGAGCCCTCATGACCTAATTACATCCTAAAGGCCCCATTTGTTAATATTATCATGTTGGGTATTAGGTTCAACTTATGAATTTTGAGGAAACAGCAATATTCAGACCATAGCACTGATGTTAGCATTAGTGAAAAGCTTAATTTCAGAATGCTCTTTGATAATCCATGGGACTAGATTACTACCTAGTAATGTAACCTATATATTTTATAGTGAAGGAATACTCACTAGTATGTTATCCAAACAGATTTTACAGCAATTAAACTATAAACTTCTAGGGAACAACATATTTAAATATATCATACCAGGCATCAGTTCAAAAGTTCCATTAAATCATTGATCCAATGTCTTTCAGCATTAAAATACATAATTTACTACTGTTTAACATAGCAATAACTGCAGAGATAGGGACATAGAGGAAGATACAGAAACAGAGAATAAGCCAATAGGAAAATTAAAAATGAATTTCACAGTTAAAAAATAGCTATTCTGTATCTGAGGAAAAAGAAAACTCTCCCTGAAAAATGTAAATATAACATTGAGGTTTACCAAGTGAAAGCAGGCCATCTCTCATTTTATTTTTAATAAAGTAATCGATTACCAGTAATTGGCATAAAATTTCTCCCTAAATTAGACCTTTTGTTATTGAGAGAAAAATAATAATGCCCAATCAGGAAATCTCCCTCTGTGTACTCCCAAACAATTGGCTGCCAGTTTCTATTTTTGCTGGTACATGTCAGTTCCATAAAGTTAATCAACCTATTATCCAGATCCCTTGTTATCTAAGGCAGCATCTTTTATAATTTTGAATGTCTAAGATGTTTTTTAAATAACTTAAATCTTTAAAAATGAGAATGTAATCTGTGACCTTATAGGTCAAAAACTAACTGCAATTATGTTTATCAAATTTTTGTAAGATTTCTAGGTTCTACTTTCCTATCATTATGGCCTTCTGAAGATAAAATTTATTTAATTACTATATACAAATAACTTGAAAGTGGAGATAGTTATAATAACCTGTATAATTTTTTTCTAACACCAGAACAAAACTGAAACTGCACTTAACATAGCAATGCATTATTACACACATTCTGCATGCATTTCAACCGCTCACTGCCTTATTCCTATGTCACCACGTCCCTGTTTTGTCACCTCCCCCACCAATTTCCATGTTCCACCTCTGTCAGTTGAGCTTTAGCCAAGCTAATCACCAACATTGCCGACACCTGCTTTGACACTATGGATGCCATCGGCTTTTCCGTAAGAAAACTCAATGAAACAGAACAACTTCCTGAAGGGTTCAGAATTGCAGCCAACAAGACTCAGCAGGATACCAGGAAGATGTTCACTGGAGGACTATCCCGTGATTTTGTAAGCCAGCTCTTCTGGAATACTTGTCCCAATTTGGCAAGATCTTACACTTCACGATTAAGACCTTCTCAGACACTGGGCTATTCAGGGGGCTTGGATTTGTACTTTTCAAAGATAGTGACACTGTTGAAAAGGTGCTCCAAGTGAAAGAGTACAAATTGGATGACAAGAAAATAAGATTGTAAAAGCACTAACACGATGCAACCTAGATTCCCCCCAAAAAAGGTTTTTGTGGGTAGGGCGAACCCTCGTCTGTCTTACAAGCTTTCTTACCAGAAACATATCCTACTTTCTTTATACACTTTGCATATAGAATTATTTATTTTATATCTAGTAGTTTTAATCACATATATTAATGTTAACTCTAAGTAACACTTATAGTTAGTAAAAAACTTAGGAAGTGGGCAATTTTAATTAGGTACTAAATGCAGTGTCCAGGACAAAGGACAGAGCTGTGAAGACAATGCCTGGAGGATCTAACCCCTCCCAGCATGGCCAAGAAACACAGGTGGGCTAGGAATGATGGGTCCTGAGTATTGTCCTGAGGCCTCACCATAGTCACTTGTCTAGGTCTCAGAATCTAAATACTTAAAATTAAGAAAATATCATAGTAAGATGTAGGTAAGGCTTTGGAGAATCCTAGCAGTCAGCCCTAACAGCATTAACTCACAAATAAATTAAGCAAGTACCAAAAGTACTGCAGAATCAACAGTTTTATGACTTGAAAACGCTAGTGGAGACAACATAAAGCTGTCTGAAAAATAGATGCAGCAAAAATGCCTAAATTAAATTCTGAAGACATTTCTATTTTATTTTACGAACAATTTAAAAACTATCTGTATTTACGAAAGATCACTGAAGATAATGTTAATGTGAAAAGTGTTTGGACTTACTTAACTTATGACTACTTAATTATTTATGAGTCAATTTCATACCCATGTAGACAGTATACAGACAAAGTACACATGTGCATATAAAGACACAGACAGACACAAAGACTTTATAGTTTTGACTTTACAATTGTATATACAAGACCAGTAAAACTCTAGTTTAAAAGAATAGTTGGATTAAAACTATGCCTTTGTAAATGCAACAGGCTAAAGATTATTTGTCCCACAGGGTCCAAGCCCTTACTGAGTTTCAAAGAAAGCATGGTAGCAATTTGCATCTCAAAGGACAGAGGAAGACAGAATTTAAGCTTTCTCAAGACGAAGTTTGGGTGTTGTATGCCAAGGTAAC
This sequence comes from Piliocolobus tephrosceles, assembly GCF_002776525.5. NCBI lineage: Eukaryota > Metazoa > Chordata > Mammalia > Primates > Cercopithecidae > Piliocolobus > Piliocolobus tephrosceles. Next base: position 58,319,485 of record NC_045445.1, on the reverse strand, counting down.
ACCAAGAAGGATTTACTATAGAATTATATAAGGAGACCAATTTCATTCAAATAGGTAGCTTTTAATTTAGTCTGTTTTGCAACTGGACAACTGAGTGCAAGGCGGAGCCCATTAAGCAACAGGGCCAACAAAGTATTTGCAGTTTTTAAGGCCTAATAATTCAAATATGTGCAAAGCAGGTGCAGTTGGAAGGCAGAGCATTTAGAGCTTTAAAGGTAAAAAAAAAAAATTCAATTTTACATTGGATCCTGGCTCCCCAAATAAAGGGAAATGAATGCAACACTTTCACAGTGTGCTTCACTAAAAAGACATTTTTGTAAATGTTAAACTGTATGCTTCTTATCTAAACGTGCAAGGAAAGGAGTAGCCCCCTTGTAGTAATAAAAATTTACTGTAAACAACTGCCCTCAACCACCTCCAAAGCTGCTGCTCCCAACAATCATCACACACATCAAAGTCCAGTCCTCTCTCGCAGTAAAAAGTAATCTCTGGTACCCTCAAAAGCCAAAGAGATCAGGTAATGTAATACAAAAAGAGAGTAGAGTTTTAGACTGAGAGGAATCGGTTCATAAGTCTTTAGATACCACAGGAAAACAAAAGACTCCAAAAAGAGGACAGTGGTGACTTTTTCTGTGTTTCTTAAGGTTTCTGGGTCATTAGGTGTTCACCCTTAGATACTTTTATGTGGCACTGAAGACATCAAAGAGGAATAAAGAGAATAGTAGACATAAATGGAAAAATATTTATTTATTTATTTATTTATTTATTTATTTATTTATTTTTATTATACTTTAACTTCTGGGATACATATGCAGGATGTGCAGGTTTGTTACATAGGTATACACATGCCATGGTGGTTTGCTGCACCCATCAGGTATTTCTCCTAATGCTATCACTCCCCTCATCCCCAACCCCCCAACAGGCCCCAGTGTGTGATGTTCCCCTCCCTGTGTCCATGTGTTCCCATTGTTCAACTCTCACGAGTGAGAACATGTGGTGTTTGGCTTTCTGTCCTTGTGTTAGTTTGCTGAGAATGATGGTTTCCAGCTCCATCCATGTCCCTATAAAGGACATGAACTCATCCTTTTTATGGCTGCATAGTATTCCATGGTGTATATGTGACACATTTTCTTTATCCAGTCTATTATTGATGGGCATTTGGGTTGGTTCCAAGTCTTTGCTATTGTGAATTGCGTTGCAGTAAACATACATGTGCTTGGGTTTTTACAGTAGCATGATTTATAATCCTTTGGGTATATACTCAGTTATGGAATTGCTGGGTCAAATGGTATTTCTGGTTCTAGATCCTTGAAGAATCGCCACACTGTCTTCCACAATGGTTGAACTAACTTACACTCCCACCAACATTGTTAAAGCTTTTGCCCATTCAGTATGATATTTGCTGTGGGTTTGTCATAAATAGCTATTATTATTTTGAGAGACATTCCATCAATGCGTAGTTTATTGAGAGTTTTTAGCATAAATGGCTGTTGAAATTGATCAAGGGCCTTTTCTGCATCTATTGAGATAATCATGTGTTTTTCGTCATTGGTTCTGTTTATGTGATGGATTACATTTATTGATTTGCATACGTTGAACCAGTCTTGCATCACAGGGATGAAGCCAACTTGATCATGGTGCAAAAGCTTTTTGATGTGCTGCTGGATTCTGTTAGGCAGTATTTTTATTGAGAATTTTCACATCGATGTTCATCAGGAATATTGGCCTGAAATTTTCTTTTTTTGTTGTATCACTGCCAGGTTTTGGTATCAGGATGATGCTGGTCTCATAAAATGAGTTAGGGAGGAGTCTTTTTTTTTTCTATCGTTTGGAAGAGTTTCAGAAGGAATGGTACCAGCTCTTCTTTGTACCTCTGGTAGAATGTGGCTGTGAATCCGTTTGGTCCTGGCTTTTTTCTTGTTGGTAGGCTATTCATTACTGCTTCAATCTCAGAACTTATTATTGGTCTATTTAGGTATTCGATTTCTTCCTGGTTTAGTCTTGGGAGGGTGTATGTGTCTAGGAATATATCCATTTCTTCTAGATTTTCTAGTTTATTTGCATAGAGGTGTTTATGGTATTCTCTGATGTTTGTATTTCTGTGGTATCGGGGTGATCTCCCCTTTATCATTTTTATTGTGTCTATTTGATTTTTTTTCTCTTTTCTTCTTTATTCTTCTGGCTAGCGGTCTATCTATTCTGTTAATCTTTTCAACAAACTAGCTCCTGGATTTGTTGATTTTTTTGAAAGATTTTTCATGTCTCTATCTCTTTCAGTTCTGCTCTGATCTTAGTTATTTCTTGTTTTCTGTTAGCTTTTGCATTTGATTGTTTCTTCTCTAGTTCTTTCAATTGTGATGTTAGGCTGTTGATTTTAGATGTTTCCCACTTTCTCCTGTGGGCATTTAGTGCTATAAATTTCCCTCTAAACACTGCTTTATCTGTGTCTCAGAGATTCTGGTACACTGTGTCTTTGTTCTCATTGGTTTGAAAGAACTCGTTTATTTCTACCTTAATTTCATTATTTACCCAATAGTCATCAGGAGCAGGTTGTTCAGTTTCTGTGTAGTGTGGTTTTGAGTAAATTTCTTAATCCTGAGTTCTAATTTGATTACAGTGTGGTCTGAGAGACTGTTATGATTTTGAATTTTTTCCATTGACTGAGGAGTATTTTACTTCCAATTATGTGGTCAATTTTAGAATAAGTGCTATGTGGTGCTGAGAAGAATATACATTCTTTTGATTTGGGATGGAGAGTTCTGTAGATGTCTATTAGGTCCGCTTTGTCCAGAGGTGTGTTCAAGTCCTGAATATCCTTGTTAACTTTCTGTCTCATTGATCTGTCTAATAATGACAGTGGGGTGTTAAAGTCTCTCACTATTATTATGTGGGAGTCTAAGTCTCTTTGTAGGTCTCTAAGGACTTGCTTTATGAATCTGGGTGCTCCTGTATCGAGTGCATATATATTTAGGATAGTTAGCTCTTCTTGTTGCATTGATTCCATTACCATTATGTAATGCCCTTCTTTGTCTTTTTTGATCTTTGTTGGTTTAAAGTCTGTTTTATCAGAGACTAGGATTGCAACCCCTACTTTTTTTTTTTTTTCCTTTCCATTTGCCTGGTAAATCTTCCTCCATCTCTTTATTTTGAGCCTATGTGTGTCTTTGCATGTGAGATGAGTCTCCTGAATACAGTATACCAATGGGTCTTGAATCTTTATCCAATTTGCCAGTCTATGTCTTTTAATTGGGGCACTTAGCCTGTTTACATTTAAGGTTAGTATTGTTATGTGTGAATTTGATCCCATCTTTATGATTCTAGCTGGCTTTTTTTGCACATCAGTTTATGCAGTTTCTTCATAGTGTCGATGGTCTTTACAATTTGGTATGTTCTTGCAGTGGCTGGTACCGGTTATTCCTTTCCTTATTTAGTGCTTTCTTCAGGAGCTCTTGTAAGGCAGGCCTGGTGATGACAAAATCTCTCAGCATTTGCTTGTCTGTAAAGGTTTTTATTTCTCTTTCGGTTATGAAGTTTAGTTTGGCTGGATATGAAATTCTAGGTTGAAAATTCTTTTCTTTAAGAATATTGAATAATGGCCCCACTTTCTTCTGGCTTGTAGGGTTTCTGCAGAGAGATCCACTGTTAGGCTGATGAGTTTCTCTTTGTGGGTAACCCAACCTGTCTCTCTGGCTGCACTTAACACTTTTTCCTTCATTTCCACCTTGGTGAATCTGATGACTATGTGTTTTGGGGTTGCTCTTCTCAAGGAGAATCTTTGTGGTGTTCTCTGTATTTCCTGAATTTGAATGTTGACCTCTCTTGCTAGACTGGGGAAGTTCTACTGAATAATATCTTGAAAAGTGGTTTCCAACTTAGTTCCATTCTCCCTGTGAAGGTGCACCGATCAAATGTAGGTTTGGTCTTTTAACATAATCCCATATTCTTGGAGGCTTTGTTCATTCCTTTTCATTCATTTTTCTCTCTTGTCTTCACGCTTTACTTCATGAAGTTGATCTTCAATCTGTGATATCCTTTCTTCCACTTGATTGATTTGGCTATTCATACTTGTGCATGCATCACGAAGTTCTCATGCTGTGTTTTTCAGCTCCATAAGGTCATTGTGTCCTTCTCTAAACTGGTTATTCTAGTTAGCAATTCCTCTAACCTTTCTTTCAAGGCTCTTAGCTTCCTTGCACTGGGTTAGAACATGCTCCTTTAGCTCGGACGAGCTTGTTATTGCCCACCTTCTGAAGCCTACTTCTGTCACTTCGTCAAACTCATTCTCCGTCCAGTTTTGTTCCCTTGCTGGCGAGGAGTTGTGATCCTTTGGAGGAAATGAGGCGTTCTGGTTTTGGGAATTTTCACCCATATTGCGCTGTTTTTCCCTCATCTTCATGGACTTATCTATCTTTGGTCTTTGATGTTGGTGACCTTCAGATTGGGGGTTCTGTGTGGACGTCCTTTTTGTTGCTGTTGATGCTATTCCTTTCCATTTGTTAGTTTTCCTTCTAACAGTCAGGCCCCTCTGCTGCAGGTCTGCTGGAGTTTGCTGGAGGTCCACTCCAGACCCTGTTTGCCTGGGAATCACCAGCAGAAGCCGCAGAACAGCAAAGATTGCTGTCTGTTCCTTCCTCTGGAAGTTTCATCCCAGATGGACACCTGCCAATGCCAGCCGGAGCTCTTCTGTGTGAGGTGCCTGTCAACCCCTGCTAGGAAGTGTTTCCCAGTCAGGAGGCACAGGGATCAGGGACCCCCTTCAGAGGGCAGTCTGTCCCTTAGCAGAGCTTGAGCACTGTGCTGGGAGATCTGCTGCTCTCTTCAGTACTGTCAGGCAGGAACATTTAAGTCTGCTGAAGCTACACCACAGCTGCCTCTTCCCCCAGGTGCTCTGTCCAGGGAGATGGGAGTTTTATCTATAAGCCCCTGACTGGGGCTGCTGCCTTTTTTCCAGAAATACCCTACCTAGAGAGGAGGAATCTAGTGAGAAAGTCTGGATACAGCGGCTTTACTGAGCTGTGGTGGGCTCCACCCACTTCGAACTTCCTGGTGGCTTTGTTTACACTGTGAGGGGAAAACCACCTACTCAAGCTTCAGTAATGGCAGTCATCCCTCCCCTCACCAAGCTTGAGTGTCCCAGGTTGACTTCAGACTGCTGTGCTGGCAGCCAGAATTTCAAGCCAGTGGATCTTAGCTTGCTGGGCTCCATGGGGGTGGAATCTGCTGAGCTAGACCACTGGGCTCCCTGGCTTCAGCCCCCTTTCCAGAGGAGTGAACGGTCCTGTCTCACTGGCATTCCAGGTGCCAATGGGTTATGAAAAAAACAAAAACAACAACAACAAAAAAAAAACTCCTGCAGCTAGCTTGGTGTCTGCCCAAATGGCCACCTAGTGTTGTGCTTGCAACCCATGGCGCTGGTGGTATAGGCACTTGAGGGAATCTCCTAGTCTGTGGGTCATGAAAACTGGGAAAAGCATAGTATCTGGACTGGAATGCACCACTTGTCACGGCACAGCCCCTCACAACTTCCCTTGGCTAAGTTCCCTGACCCATTGCACTTCCCAGGTGAGACAATACCCCATCCTGCTTCGGCTTGCCCTCCGTGGCCTGTACCCACTGTATAACCAGTCCCAATGAGATAAGCCAGGTGCCTCAGTTGGAAATGCAGAAATCACCCACCTTCAGCATTGATCTTGCCGGGAGGTGCAGACTGGAACTATTCCTATTTGGCTGTCTCACCACCCACCTCCAGAACAATTTTTAAGAAAGTAAGAAAGGAATTTAACAGAGGAACCAAGCACATAATTTTTAAAGGATTTTACTGCATTGGAAAAAAAAAAATCTCCAAAACAGGACCCAAAGAGAAAAAGCAGAAAGACCTTATATATATGTAAGCTTATAAAGGCCATATGTGTGTGTGTGTGTGTGTGTGTGTGTGTGTGTGTATATATACATATACATACACATATATATATCATTTGGTACTTAAGTATATATTAATGTGCTTATATGAAATATATATGTGAGCTATATATAGAGACATAATATTCAAGATATATATATATATCTTGAATATTAGCTTTTAATTAAGCCAACTTCTGACTATATAGCTCTTTACAAAGTTTCTTCAAATCTCTTATTATCAGATTTTAGGGAGGATAAACAGCTGATATTTCTAGTTCCTGATTTTTCTTAATCAAAGGTACCCTCCCAAGTAACAAAGCAACATCCTAAAAAGTGAAGTCACACAAATATCAAACAAAAGTAAACAGTTCTCTTACCCGGAAGTGAACTCAGGCCATGGCAATGAAAACATCAAATCCTAGACACTAGATAACAAGGTGGAGTGCTTTTCTTGCTTAATTTTTAAAATCAATCTTGCAGGACATCCAAACCAGGCAATTTGAGCTTTTACAGGATTTTAACTTGTTTCAGCTCTGATCTCAGCTGGAATGTTGCTTAGTCATTAGAACTGATTTCAAAAAAATTTGTTGAATCTGCATTTTTATAATGCTGTGGCTTTAGTTTTATTCATTTCCCTCTTTTAAAGACTGTTAATCTCTTAATTACCTATTTTATTGCACTACACAATTGTCAGCTAGGCACCAAATGTGTCTTTTGGATTCCCGCTCACTGCAACCTTGACCTCCTGGGTTCAAGCAATCCTTCCACCTTAGCCTCCCAAGTAGCTGGGACTACAGGCATGCACTACCACACCTGGCTATTTTTTTTTTTTTTTTTTTTAATAGAGATAGGGTTTATAGTTGCCTAGGCTGCTCTTGAACTCCTGGCTCAAGCAATCTGCCCACTTCAGCCTCCCAATGTGCTGGGATTACAGGAGTCAGCCACCATGCCCTATGTGGGTGGTCTTTTTAGTTAAGCAAAAAATGTTTCAAGAATCAGGCAGCCCCCAGAAACAGAAGGGAATCATAGAGACTCTGGGACTGTCACAATAGGAGTATCAGGGAAGGTGTCAAAGACCTAGGGAATTTCCTCAGGTAATGATGACAGATAGATTTTGTTTACCTCCTGAATGAAGGCAATTTTCTCAGAATTTCTTTTAGAAATTTTTGGTTGCCATTGGAAGTAATTCTCCTATTTAACCTGTCTGGTTCTAAAACCAGCTTTTTCCAAATGGGCATGCAAATAAATTATTTTAGGTATTTCAAAAGATCCCCATTTTATTTTGATCAGTTTTGTTTAAGACCATCCCCAATTAGGTGGGTCCACTTTCCTAGACAGCTATAAGAGGACATCCCATAAGTGTTGGACATAAACCAGCTGGGTTTAGCTAATAGAAGTTGGTCACAAATGAAAAATCAAGACCAGACTTCAAAAACAGAAAGGCAGCTGCAATTTTTAAAAAACCATTCCATATAAAACAAGACCACTGGTGCCTAACTGCCAATTCTTTGGCCCACACCTCTGCTATGAGACAGGAGCAGAAAAACGTTGATCCAAATCCCATCTTGAGAAGCAGAAAAAAGGCATTTCTCTCCAGAGCTTCTTACCAAATCTCCTGTCCAAAGACAGAGACTGAAGCCTTCACTCTTAAATGAAACAGAGGTTTCGAAAAACAACTCAAAGTCTAGACCTTTAATGATAAAGTAGAAGTTCCAAACTTAGGAGAATCCACCCAAACACGAAACATTCAATGGAACTTCTGAAGATATACTGATCATGCTGGTACCAACTGCTTCTTTCAGAGAGAAACACAAGGTAGGTGGGGGAAGTCACTCTGAATCTTGCCAACTATGCCAGATATGTCAACCTAAAAAGAAGAAGCTGAGGCAAAATTAATATAAGTAGAGTGTTAGAGCCAAGTTTGAGGATTACGACCTGGAAGTATAGATTCAATTCGCTCTGAATATACACCCTGATTAACAGCAGTTAAAAGTGGCAAACGTGAGGGACAGGAAGTGGGCTATGACACAGTTGTCAGGAATTCTCACTGGTTTACAGAAACCAGTTCATTGATTAGTGATTGGCTATATATTGTTAAGCTATAGGGTGTGGGTTACAGTGTTAGGTGTGGCATCATTAAGTTAATTTATAGCTACTAGTGGCTATAGCTACTAGTTAATTTGTAGCTACTAGTGGCAATAGCAAACAGTTTCAAGAGAGGAATACATAGCTTAAAGGAGGGAGTAGGACATGATTGTGGTCTCACTTTAACATCTCTCTGGGCCTGATAATTAAAAGAACTTGCATTCATTAGATAAAAATTATTTTGTTTTCTCAAAAGTTATATAGCTTTAGTAAGAATCTAGTCATTTCTAAAATAAGCAACATGTGTTTCTTTCTCAAGAATATGAAAAAGTAATTAGAGAGGATGGAATGGGCCTGTTCTATGACAGTGAGAAGAAGAAAGTTGCAGACATTTTGGGGAAAAAAATGTTGTGAAACAATATCCTAGATTCTAGAAAGCTATTTGTCCTTAGTTCCATTAAGACTCAAAAACCATATAAATATCAAAACATTTTAAATCCCAAAATGCTACAGGTAAATGAAACAGGAAGAGTTACAGGTAAAGATACAACGTAAGTTTACTCAAACTCGGCATTTTCCATTTTTTTAAATGCTTATGGGGAACAGTTTATAATTCCTTTTAAGAAAAACAAAACATTCCGAAAAGGAATATTGAACTCTCAAAGGACAAACTTTATCAACCTGAGTCAACAGTAAATGCACAAGAATAAAAGAGATCAGCTGAAAGTAAGAATGGATGACCTTCCTGAAACACAGTGTCATTCCAAAGGCCACCTATGACCCACTTTCCCTTGTGCTTTAGTACATTGCATTGAGGCATAAAACACAAGAGAGCCACTTGTAATCTCATTCATAAATGACAAAAGCCCTAGAAAAAAAATATTAAAGGACTGAGCAATTTACTTTTTTTTTCTCACTGAAGATCGTTACCAGAAAAGCAAAGCAGAGTGGCTTTACAACCCATGGAGAGCAAAATTGTCATTAGTATACTTATGCATTCCCAAAAAGTCTTTTTCTACTCACTTCTAAATAGCTCTAAACAGGGGAACATGTAAAACTTTCCAAATTAATGAAATATTATTTGAAATGGTACTATACCAATCCAAAATGCTCCATAAGTTACCTCAACCTCAATTTCTCTGATGCTTGTTGAAATTACTTACACAAAACTGAGTGTGGTGGCTCTTGCCTGTAAACCCAGCATTTTGGGAGCCTGAGGACGGTGGATTGCTTGAGCTCAGGAGTTTGAGACCAGTCTGGGCAACATGGCAAAACCTCATCTCTACAAATAAAAAATAAATAAATAAATTAGTCAGGCACGACGATGTGGACCTGTAATCCCAGCTGCTCAGGAGGCTGAGATGAGAGGATCACTTGAGCCCAGGGAAGTCAAGGCAGCAGTAAGCCGAGATCGCACCATTGCACTCCAGTCTGGGTGACAGAGTGAGACCCTGTCTCAAAAAAAAAAAGAAAAAAAAAAAACTTTCACAATACTTTTTCCTACAATTCATAAACTCTTCTGTAATGAATCTCTTGCTAATAAAAAGTAATACATCAGTTATATTTTTGGTATTTTGTTATCCTAAATCAGCATGCAATTTAACTTGGCCAGAGTTACATCAATCTTTAGTTTTCATAGAGTAACTCTTGGCCTCCTTGGGCACTGCAAATAACAAAATCTAAAGAAAGACACATTGAGATAGAGCATATAAAAAGAGCTTTGAAAATGACACTTGAATTCCAAGACAAACAACATGGGATTACTGTGGATCCTCTTCAAGCCAATGGCAATCTCAAATTCATCCACACAAGAGTTAGAAACAATTTTGAAGCCACCAGTTGATAGCTGTTACAGACCTTATATCTGGCCATTTTGTTTTTTTCACATTCCTCATATTTTCAGCAAGAATGCCCCCCCAGAAAAGGTCTGGAAGACCACTCTTATCTCTGGGTTTTCAAGTTAGCTTTGTATTTTGGGCAGATGAATGATTATTTAATTCTCAAAGATGTTGGGGGAAATGTACTGCCTTAAACAATTTTGAGCTTCAGTAATGGCTAGTCACTGCTTCTCATTGTTATGATGATTAGAACTACACACTGACACACAAGGACAGTTTTTATCCTCCACTAAACTGGATCAACAGTCACAATTACCAAAGTTATTCAGGCCAAAAATATGTTTTTGCCTGAATTACCAAGGCAATTATGCCTACCCCTAGAGAGGCCACTGATTGAAAACCATAAGAGCCTGATTGCAACAAAGCTCTGGATTTCTCTGTCTTCATTTTCTTCCAGGAGGTGTATTCTCAGTTTTAATAAGACCAAGAAAATGTAAGATTCCAGAACTTCTAGTATTGTGAGAACAATAGAGTTCGTTTAAAACTAGGAAGAACATAGAGCTGTAAGGTGAACAGGGGAGAGGAGAGTAACAACAACTTGGAAGAATTTTTATCCTACTTTAACCCCTAGGAAATCGTGTGGCATTATCCTCTACTATGAAATCTACTGCTCCATTGGGGGAAAAATAGATAATCCACAGGGAAGAGAGGAGTGGAAATGGTTTGTATTATTAACAGTTTAAATGCATTATGGTCTCTCTTTAAATACAATCTTGATGAATTGTTCTTAAAAATGGTATTGATCTGGGTAATCAATCTTGGATCTTTTGTCAAAAAGGATTTTTTCACCAAAACTACAATATCGATTACTTGCATCAGAGTTTTAAAAACGAGAAACAAATTCAAGTCAAAGCTATTGCTGATGCCCTGAAAATACCTGAGTTGCACATCGACTCCCATTTTTTAAAAAAAGCAAAACTGATTTCAGGAGCAGTCACTAGTGGGTCTTTGTTTCATCACCTATCTGTTCTGTGACAACTATTCTTAATCTTGTAGTCTCCTGCTACCTGCCCCTTACTTTAACAGGCCGAGCAGGAATAACTGAGCTCTAGCCTTGCAAAACAAAGGCAAGAACAACAGACTTACAAAGGTATTTAATGGTTAAAAAAAAAAGGTCTCATTAGCCAGCCCCTGAATCAATAAAGCTAAACTGGCAATCTGAGTGAAGTCTTGAAGTTTGAAAATCTGAGTGATTCCAATATTAGGGTAAAACCCGAGAAAAGCAGAGAAAACACTTAAATATTGTACACCATGTTCAGTAATTTGAAAGATTTATTTGGTATGTTAAGGAAGAATTTAGCAATCCTGATGGGCTTGCATTTTTATGAAAATGCATTGAAAAGCCCCTGCATATATGCCTTGGAATGAGCACAATAATGCAAGCACCAGCAGTAAAGGGATTATTGCTATTGTTGGGGCTCAGAAAACAATACCCTGAAATGAAGGCCTTATAAGCAAAAGTTTCTTTCTCTGACCTTCCGACTTTCTGTTTCTCAGTACCATTGTGCCCTGAGGCTAGCCATAGAAATTAGACTCCTTCTTTCCTAAGGCAGATCATAGAAACCAGAACTCCTTTTTCCCAAAGCCAGCCATAAAACATAAAAATATTACTATAGCTTTCCTTCTATCTTTTCATGCAAAAACTGGTCATTAAAAAAATCTGACCTACCTTGTTTGACTGTAGGTCGTAAGGCCCTATTCCAGACAGGGTCCTACCTTTGCATGAAGAAAGGAATTCATGTTCTGAGAGGCCAAGACGAATCTAGATAGTCAGGCATTGCTGGGTTTCCCTACTCCAACTTTTACCATTGGATCACACTCTTTTTATCTAATCACATTTCAACATGGCTGGTTTATACTTTGTTGAACCTAAGCATAAAATGGACAATTTCTCCTGTATCAGATGGTCTTTATTCTGAAAGTTCCTGTGTAAACACATTAAATGCATTTGCATGTCTTTTTTCCTATTAATCTGTCTTTTGCAAGTTGATTTTTCAGGGAACATTTATAAGATCCCCCTTGGCCTCTACACTATTTACATTGTTAAGTCAACTCACTGCCCTAACACTAACTCAGAGAAGTACATCTAGGTGCTTGGGCCATGGTGGAGACGCCAGGAAAAGGGGCTTGATTTAGATAATCCTATTCAGCCACCTGGAAGAAGGAGTTATACAGACAAGAGACCTGATATTTTACTGGGGATCATCTTCCAGTCCTATGTCATACAACGGGAGCAGCAACAGTATTATCATTCGATGCCTTCTTTAGGCCCAAAGAGTATATCATAGACCTAGGAATAATAGCCCAAATACAAAGTGCAGGAATAGTGACTTTAAAGAATGAGTAAGTTTATAACCATAACTTGCTATATCATGAATAGAAACAATCAAATGACGTGAAAACATTCATGCTGAGGATTAATAAGGTCAGAATTCTATTTGACCTTTTAAAATAAAGAGAGAAGCAATATTGAACTACATACACAAAACATAATGAGTAAATGGTAAAATCTTTTTGGCTAGATAAGAAAAAGATGTTATTCTTAGAAGAAAAGGAGGATGAAATAATATGTCATTCTAGAACCATTTCATGGTGAACATACTTTAACATAACTAACCCATGAAAGAGTAGAATATGGAATGAGAGAAAAAGATAACTTTACATTGGAGAAACCTGGCAACTACTAACTTGATCAGGTGAACAAGGTTATCATCAATGAAAAGTCATACTGATTACATGTCCCCTTGCCCTGATGTGTGATGAGAATGGCACTTCACCTATGCTGTTTTCCTACCACGAGCCCCAAACCCCAGTCTAATACCAATAAAAACATTGTAAAAAGAATACAAATTGAGGGATGTTCCACAAAACACTTGATCAGTATTCCTCGAAACTTTCAAAGTCATCAAAAAAAAAAAAAAAAAGGAAAGTCTGAGAAACTGTCATAGCCCAGAGAAGGCTAAGAAGACATAACAAATAAAGGTAACAGAAATAGACTAAAAAAACTAGTGAAGTCTAAATAAATAAGCCTATGGAGTTTAATTAAAAGTAATGTACAGACTTTGGTTTCTTAACTTGGGACAGTTGTACCATAATACTAATGAAACTGCCTTTGCAAAAATCATAACTGAGAAAATTATTACAGTGAAAGAGATCTGACCTAACTTATTCCATCTTGCTTTTAACCTCCAAGCTGTCCATGTTCATTCCTGTGTGTAGGCTGAACTAACTTTGGCAGGATGTTAGTTTATAGTTCCACTTTGAAAGAAAGATGATAGCAGGCCTTTCCCAAAACAAAACTCCTTTCTGTCTGGGGACTAGACAGCCTTTGGAAGACTAAGAAATTATCCACAAAATTAGAAATTATGCAAGATTCTAAGCCCCCACAAATTGTTCCTGGGAATGACATCACTATTGTAAATCCTAAGATCAGTGCTTGAGAGATTTTGCAGACTCCACTCAATGGATCAGCTGGCACCACCCAGACTGATAAACTGGCTCATCTGATATTTGCCTCCCACCCAGAAACTGACCCAGCATAAGAGGACAGCTTCAACTCTCTATGATTTCACTTCAGACCCAACCAATCAGAACTCCTGACTCACTTGCCCTCAAACCCACCAAATTATCCTTAAAAAGTACCATCCCCGAATTCTTGGGGAAACTGATTTGGGTAATAATAAAACTTCAATCTCCCATACACCCAGCTCTGTGTGAATTACTCTTTCTGTATTGCAATTTCTCTATATTGATAAATTGGCTCTGTTTAGGCAACAAACACGGTGAACCAATTAGGCACTTACAAATTTGGGGGCGCATCTGGGACCACCCTTGTGGCTACCTTCCTGTTGCTCAATAGACACCCTCTGGTGACATATCCAGAATCCAGCCCAAGTGGCTGCCTAGTTCTTTTGGATTGGGGGCTGACTCTGGCACTATCTTTACCAGTGGGGCACTGCTGAACCATGATTCATGGATTTAACTGCAATAGAGAAATAGTTCTTGGAAAGATGTCTTTAAATTGGTCTGGTGGTTATTCTAGCCACTACTAACACTTCCTTCTCCTGATTGATATGGTTCCCTTAGGGTCTTGGTTTGGTTCCTTCAGGATCTCAGTTTGGATTCTTCAGGGTCTCAGTTCAGTTCCTTCAGGGATCTCAGTCAACTCTCCTTAAATAGGAGGTTAGTTTGTAAGGAATACTCTTGGAATTCTTGAGTAGCGCTCATGGTTTGGAAGTCCTTCTGTCCACTTTGTCTTTGTTGTATGTGCATTTGTACATGTGGAAGGGATCTTGGAAGGAATTGCTGATGGAAGTCCAGCAGGCCTAAACCTGAGAAGCCTCCTTAAGCGTGGTCACTTTCAGAGAGCCTTAAAGGAATTGTCAGCAGAAGCCCAAGAGGCCTGTCTTAGAGTGACTGTCTGCTCTTTATCTTACTCAGAGACTACCCATTGAGTTCCTGGTCAGAGGTCATCATTCCTACCTGAAGTAGATGAAAGATGACAGGGACCAGCAGGAGAAACTTTGAGCTTCACCAGGTTGATATTGGGTGCTAAATGAGGTGACTAGTGTTTGTTTTGTGTATTTTGCTTTGGCATGGATGGGAAATGTTAATTTGGTTCCACATATACCCCATCAGGCAGCATCTTGAAAAATTGAGAGACTTTTGCCTATGGTTCCATAAAACAGGAAATGATACTTTTCTTTTATAATGTAGCTTGGCCCCCACAGCTATGGCACAGTGAGCAGGGTCATCAAAACTGCTCCATTCTTCTGGAAGTTGCAGAAAAGGGGAACTCAGAAATGCCAGCAAAAAGGACAAGGATTTCTTACCATCCATGTTTCTTCCCCCCACCCTCCGTGTGTGCATGCATGTGTGTGTGTCTGAGCAGTAAACATCACTGTCTCCTCTGCAAGTGTTTGATTAATAGAAAAAAAGGATTTGTGAGATTAGTCTTAGGCTGTAGCGAATCTGGTGTACTTTGTGCTGTCAATTTGTCTTTCTGTGTCATTCTGTAATGGAGAGAAGGGTATCACAGAATAGATCATGGGCTTCAGACTCCTATAAGCTTGTTCTTCAAGCCAGCCTGTCTGACTGGTCAATTACAAACCTTGCTGCAGGTCCCCAAAACCAATACCAGATGAGATATTCCTCTCACCTTGTTTTAGATCCTAAAAAGCTTAACTTTGGGACCATGTGGGGGTAACTTCTCATGGCCTCCACCATCCAGAGAACATGAATTCTGGGATTCATGCCAGGTGGCCAGTCTGAAAGGACACATGATAGTGTCATGTCTGGCCTTAAGAATTCTCTTGCATAGTTAAGTCCTTTGCAAGTTCAAAAATGACTGTCCTAGACCCCTTCTAGGAAGAGCAACAGTAGCTACTCTGTGCTTTAGCTCAATAGCTAAAGCTCTGTTCTTTCACAATGTGTCCTGGGGTCAATTCCTAGCTAAGGGAATGAGTTATTTCTGCTTTATTATTTGTGTAACTTTTTGCTGGTTATTGATTCTTTCTCCTCCATGGACAGCTTCTGATTTCCTGTCTTGAATTTTCTTGTCTCTGAACTGCTTTTGGGGAGATTCTAAATCTTCTAAAACACAAAGCAAAACAAAAAACAGTGCTTACCATCTCTTTGAGGCACCTTATGCATCTATGGTTAAGTTATAAACTTAGTTAAGACTTATTGATTTCACATGGGAGATAACCTGTGGTAAAAATCAAAATCCAGAAATATTGACTGTCCTGGCTAGAGGCTGGTGATAAGAGTTTTTAAATAAGTAGTAGCTCTGTGTTAAAGTCAGCTTAATTAAAAGTGGATGTCCAAGGTATGTACATATTTAAAAGGCCTTTATGCTTTTTCTCTTCTAGGATTTTTTTTGAAAAAAAAATTATTTGTTTTTCTTCTCAGTTGACTGGAGTATTTCCACACTCTGTCTTCTTGCCATTCTTGATGCCCAAAGAAGAGATCCTAAGGTAATTTCTGATAGCCTGGGATTCCTTGGGAAAAACAGAGAAGAATTTTCCCAAGAAAACGAACTCATTTAGGGAGAAACCTCTGTTTGTATCATGGAACCCCAGGAACTGCAAGCCAACAGGTCCTTCTCAAAATCTAAGGCTCTGCTCTGTTTTGCATTACATTACCTGACCTTTTTGCATTTCAGGGACATCAGAAATTAGTAAGGAAGAGAGATATAAAGAAAGTTATGAATATGAAGATATACTTATGGTAAGGAAGACATTTTATATTATAAAGGATCTTGTATGGTAAATTATTGCCCTAAAGTAGAATGACTAATTATTTAGGAAAGAGGGAAATATAAGACAAGATAGAAAGTCCAAGCATGTCATAGAGGGTCTGTATAAGTTGTGGTAGGGTTCACAAACTAGGAAAGAAAAATTCACAGCTGCTAGATCTTCTGTCTGTGTATTTACAAGTGTTTTTTGTGAGATGTTTATATAAAGAAGCTCTAATTAATCAGCTTAAAGAAAATGAAAGCAGTTAAATATTTTGACAGAAACTCTAATGCTATTTAGTTCATGTGATTTTAGTAATTTTTTGTACATAAAGTTTTAAAGATTATTGGTAAAATAAAAATGTCTTCAAAATATAGACATTTCATCTAAATTAAGTCAAGAATAATTTTACTAAATGATTTAATGTCATAAACTGCTTCTTTAGCTTTTGAAAATTGCTCAATTTATCTGCTTTGGATCCATTAGTTTCTAGGTAGGGCCTGGGAACATGTGGAGTTATCCATGCCTCCTAGCTATGCTGGAAAGAGTCAGAATTACCTGCAATTCTGTCCTGTATCCCAGACTCTGAACCTGGTACATAATTAAAATAGCTTACACTAAAAGGAAAAATTGTGTGTTTTTGACAAAAAGGCATGGTAATATTAAAAAAAAAAACTAATTTTGCCTAATTTAGAAAGTTTAAAAATTATTTTTAGCTGAAAAATAAAATACAAATGAAAGTTTAAGCAAGTTGTAGAAGGTTTGTGAAAAATTAACTTTGTAAATAATTCTGTATGTCAGCAAGTTGACCAAAATTAAAAAGGATATTATTTAGTTCTTCCATAAAGTAAATATTAAAACTGTTTAAGACCATCCTGGGTAACATAGTGAAACCCAAGCTCTACCAAAAATACAGAAATTAGCCAGGTATGGTAGCATGCACCTGTAGTCCCAGCTACTTGGGAGGCTGAGGTGACAGAGTGAGGCCCTGTCTCAAAATAAAATAAAATAAAATGAAATAAAATAAAAGAAAATAAACAAATAAAGCACACTGATACAGGGCCAGAATATGGTCCCAAATGTCAATAAAACAGCGTTTTATTTTTGGAACATTGATCTTTTTACAAGAAAAAAATTATAAAGATGTATAAAAAGTTTATGAAAACCTTGCCTTATGTTTTAACTAATTAAAACTGGACAGATTTATAAAATTTTATTAAAAACTAACTTTTTATTTTTATTTATTAAATAAATAAATAAAAATAAAAATAACATTTTATTTATTAAAATGCACTAATGCTAAAAGAAAATTTGGCTTTCTCCTTTGAAAAATATTTTTATATAATATTGACAGACAGTAAAACATTTTTGTTGGTTTGCCTTTTAAGTAAACTACAAAAAAAAGGAAAGGAGAGAGAGAAGAGATAGATTCAGTTGGCCCCATGCTATCTTCATTGGGTCTTGTTGTTAGAAAAGCTGAGTCTCTTCTCTATCAGAAAGGAGATAAATGTTTTAAATTGTCTTTTCCCTTTAAAAATTTTCGAGTTATCATTTTGAATAAATGAATGACTTATGATGACCTGGGATTCTATTTTATGATATTGATGGTTTTAGACCTTTGATACTTGGCAAACTTTCCAAGATAGAATTATGAGTTGTTGTAAAAAAAAATTAGATCCTCTAAAGTCCAAAAGAGACATATTATGCTTACTTGATGCATTAAAATCATACAGAAAGCATTGTCAAATATAATACGGTTTTTAACTTAGTTTGGGTTATATTCATATAAAATTAATTTCTTCAGAATTTAGAAAATACCTGATTTCTCCAGAATTTAGAAATTATCAGTTTGTATTCTCAACTTACATCACTGTAGTTATTTGCATAAGTGTAATAAGAATCTGTATTCTTTTGTAGCATGTTATTAATATGTGTTGCAAAATTACATAATATTTCCATAATTCTGTTTTGTCTCAGCATGTTATTAGTAATAATTATAACTTCCATGTTAAATTGCTGTGTGTCTAAGAGATGACAAGATTTCCTTATTTAATGCATTTTTAACTATGATTGTCCTGAGAATTTTGTCACCCACAGACAATTGTCTTGTTTTAATCCTTTTCAAAAGGTATAAAATTCTGATGGGTACTCTTGAATGCAGATCTCTGATAACTTTAAAATTGTACCATTAGAATAGAGAAAAAAATTTCTAAGACTTTCATGGAGAGGTGATATGTTAAACATTGCTAATCCTTTTGTTTTCAGAGTCAAGAGAACTTTTTTTTTCCTTTGGAGCTATTTACAATTTATAGCAATTGAGTAAATTATACTCCTGTAAGCAAAATTTAGAGAATGTTGTTTTCTTACTACCTGATTTCTCTAGAATTTAGAAACTATTTGTGAGTGTTCTCAACTTTTGGCAGTGTAGTTATTTACATAAGTGTAATACGAATCTGCTTTCTCTTGTAATATAACAAAATTGGAGATGCTAATTATTTTACCAAGGCTTTGTTTGACTAAAATGGTGTAATTTCAAATATAAATAGACTATTTTAAAAAATCAAAGTTGACTTATAAAGGCAATTTGGAAGCTTTTCCCCTTGGAAAAACTGGCCTCCTACCTTGTCTTCACAGTCCCTGTACAGAAGGGATCCTTTATATTTTCAGCTCATTCATATGTGGTCACAAAGATAAAGAAGGATATTATTACAATATATCATATTCCACAGGGGAAATCAACTAAATGTGGTGATTTTTGTCTGTAATCATTTTCTGAATCTTCAAAGATGATGTATTTTCTAAAGCTTTCTAAAGCCAAATAGATTCATCTTTAAATTGTCATAAGCTCCATAGACTGTTAAAAGTTACCTGGTACCTTAAATGCTAGAGCATCTCAGGGTTTTCCTCCTGAGATGCTGACCTTTCTTGGCTTCTCACTCTCTTCTCTTTCTTTGGAACATTTTACACTTTCACACCTCTAAGCTGTGATTTTTTTTACCTCCCTCTCCCCACTTCCAAAAACAATCTCTATATACATGTGTGACTATTTATATTATAATGGAGCTCGTGTTTACCATCCTACTGTAAATTCAAGAAAATGTTTTATTCATTTTTGAATTTGCAAATCCTAGTGCAGTGCCTAACACATGGAAGGGCTCAGAAATGTTTGTTGCATACACAAAAAGGACACATATTTTTAATCTCTTCTCCTACCATTGTTGCCATGTAGACAATACTCTAGCTAACCCATTGCTCCCCTTAGAACATATCTAGAAATTTGTGCATGCTATTTTATGAACTGCCAAATAAGAATTATTGCTCCCTACATCCTACATTCCAAACTTTATTGTTTAGAATTCTAAAGTCTTCCATTTTCATGAACATATCAACAACAACAACACAAAGTGAAGAGCAACTGAATGGGCATAAATCTATAGTATTTGAATTGTTTACCCAGTGTCACTTAATGCAGGTAATACTTCCAGATAGAAGCAAATCATTGTCAAGAGAAACAGTGAAAAGCTTAAAACTAGTTTACAACTGGGTACTGATTCACCATATATTTTTCATTAAAAGATACTTAGTGTTTATCTTCATATTTCTCTTTAGGTCAAAAAGGCATACTTTTAAGTTTGTATTTATTTTCTTATCCCTGATTCCTATAATTATAGATGTACCTGAAATCTTTGTTGTATTCCTATCTGACCCAAGTGTTTCACTGAAGTTGCATTAACCTTCCTGTGCCCATCTCTGTCAGACTATTCTCAATACCACCTCAGTTGGTATTGATTGTATTCTTAAATCTTTTCTGCATGCCTTATGTACTTTGCACAAACCTCTGCAATTCTCTGACTCTGCAACTGTGCTCTTTCTGATTAGCCTTAATTTTATGTATTGGTTGGAATTGGAAGGAGATCAGACATGGGTGTAAAAGCGTGTTCTCCCTTATAAAATCTGGAACTACATACTCAAAAAACAATCACAGCTGTAAATTATTAGCATATTTTCCCTAACATAGATATGTGAAAATTGTTTATGATTTTTTTTGGTTTTTATTTGTATTTTTTTTTTATTATACTTTAAGTTCTAGGGTACATGTGCATAGCGTGCAGGTTTGTTACATATGTATACTTGTGCCATGTTGGTGTGCTGCACCCATCAACTCGTCAGCACCCATCAATTCGTCATTTATATCAGGTATAACTCCCAATGCAATCCCTCCCCCTTCCCCCCTCCCCATGATAGGCCCCGGTGTGTGATGTTTATTTAAAAAATACTATAGAATAAAATCTATGCTCACTACTTTTATTTCTTAGGCTGAAGATCCAAAGTTTATGAATATTGAAATATATACATTTTTTGACCCAGCAAAAATAACTAGGAAGAAGTTCGCGTTTAATAGTATATGAATAAAGTAATCAGACAGTCTTTAGAAGCCTTCAATAAGCATTATATGCACGGACTTCTCTATAATGTATACATTGACTTCACATATTTATTCATATCTATGTTTGGATAACAATAATATCTAACTCTATATTTGCATGATTCATGTGCAAGCATGGTTATTTTTATGACTTTTATAATTCAAGTATGAGCAATACAGATTTCATTAATCCAAGAAAAATCCAACCAATGCCCATCCCACAAATAACTGTTATAAAGGAAAAAGGAAGTGGAATGTAAAGATTTTTTTCCTTTACTAAAATAGTTAAAGTCACAAAAAAATAAGTGATGCAAAACATCAAGATAGGCTGCAATGTTAACGAAGTTTAATTCAACTCAAAAGGTGTAGGGAACTCTGATCTGCATACACAAAAACCCAAAAACTAACAAAAAATCCTCAAAAGCCTGATTTTGGAATTTGTCTTTTTATCTGTTCATCCATAGAGTACTCCCAACTCTTCACATGACACTGGCTAATTAGGAGGTAAAGAAAGAAAATGAGAAACACAAGGTCACACACTTTTCCAATATTCTCCAGGTTATGCGTAAGTGCTTGGAAAATGGATTCCTGATCTATGGTAGATCCTAAACAAACCAGCACCTAGGCAGCCTCTGAAGTACACAATAACAGTTCTCTTAAGGAGGACTGTGAGACAGAGAAAGCATCATAGTAGAACTTCCCTTACCATACACTGCATACTGTTTAGTGCACTGTAAGGGAGGAGACAGAGGCTCCCTTTCTACCAATTCTTCCTTTTTAAAAAAAAACTTTTAGTCTTTGAGATGACCATAATTGAACTGCCTATTTTAAGCAGTATTCCCAAGAGAAAAGTATGCTTTAATACCTACACATGTCTTGTGACGCAGTCTTGAAATTGCAAAATTTATGTTGTCTTCCTACAACTCTACAACCAGACACATTTGCCTGCTTTACAGATGGCAAAGAGGGGTTTTAAAATGAATCTCACCTAGGCAGAACTCCCACAGCTGGATTCAGCTGTTAATAACTTTTGATGTCAAATTAATTTTTAGTCTCTGTGCAATGTACTGCATTCAGCTAGACCACTATTTGGATACACTCAAAGTTGGTAGAGAATAGTATTTGCTAAAAGATCATTTTTCATACTATTTCTTAGCACTCTCAATTTAAGTAATGGGCACTGGCAGTTACTGCGGAAAATGAAGAGGAAAAAGAGTAAGGAAAATCTCATTTTATCAAACAACCAACTAGACCAACTATGTCAAACACATGCATTTTCATTTCACTAAAGAGAACAGGTTCAACAGAGCATTAAAGAACATATTACTACAGAGACAGCTCTATGCCAGCGTATCAAATCAGGATACATCCAGGTTACTTTTCTGATTTATGGGTCCCACAGCATCCTTCTACCAAGGTTGAGTCCCATGATAAGAGAGGCAGATTAATTCTAAAGGCATATGTCATCCTTCATCTTATCCCACGTTCTCCAACAATTATGAATGAGATCCCAACGTCCAAGAAACTATCAAATTAAAAGCTCTAAGTATTTCAGGGATGGTCTAAATCTCAGTAAAAGAAATCCAAATAAGGTATCCCATATTCCCTAAAATAGAAAAATTACAATATTCTGCATGTACTGTAGCACTTGGTCTCCCTAACTCCAGCAGCAGGAAATTCTTATTTTATATCTCCAGCTTCTGTGTCTTTTGTTATTTAATTTACAGTGTTTGTTTTTACAGGCATTCCACATTTGTAAAATAACTTTGGTAACAGTTTGGGTGCCTAACATTCACTCATTCATTTCTCAAGGAATAAATCTCCAGTTGTTTCAATTCAAATCTCCAATATATGTGTTTTGAGTTAATGTGTAATAAGAATAAATTACGAGTCAATATTTTTGTTACTGTGCTACTCCATAAGAAAAATTAACATTAGGAATCTGATGACAATATTTCAACACCTAAAATATATAAAGTTGTAAGGCAAAACTTCCATAGAAAACTAAAGCTAAATCTCACATATTCTAATTTCTTCAGACATTACAGAGGAAAGGAGTTATTTCAAAACATTTTAGACAGCTAAAGGTCATGGAGCATGTGTGTGGGAGGAGAGAACCTGAGTAAGCATACTAATTTTCACTAGAGGACCAAGAGTAAATACAGTCTTTACAAAATGCTCCTTTGCACTGCCTCAAAAGTAATTACACAATAATGTGTTGTCTTTCTTGTAGCAAGATGACATTATCGCCCCAAGATTAGTAGGTTAAGTGATTTGAATTGTGTATCCAGAAGTGAGGATAATTTTTTTTTTTTTCACTGATTCGCTGACATGCTCAGATCCAGTAGCTCCTTGTTCCCAGGAGCAAACATTTAAAAGGCCTAGGACTAAGAAAAATGGCGCACTCTGTAGCCATGTAATTGAATAAATCCAACCAGGTCACACGGGAGTCAAAATTATGTTGTCAGCCATGACCTAGTTAGGTAAATAGCAATTGGTAAATAACTAGCCAGCAAGGTGCTTCATTAGTTTAGAAAAACACAGAAAGTGTAATTCCCCTAAGATTTTCATTCTAATAAACCTGGAGCTGAAGAGAGCACTGGCTACTTTGTAGTTATTTCAGTTGGTTTACAAATAATCAACAAATCAGAACATTTCAAACTTGCAGCCCCTTTTATAAGCTTATATTAATTCTAGAAAGGTAGGCCGGTTCCCCCAAATTGTAGCAGATCAGCATGCAGGAGGTAATGAACAACTGACATCCTCTCAGAGGCAGTTAGATCAAGAATTTAAAAAAATGTGGCCCTCAGAACTCCACTGTTTATTTCAACAAGCATTTAGTGAGTTCCTTTCCTTAAATGTGCCAGTTCTTATATGTATTATACTATGCGCTAAGATCTTTAAGTACGGCCCAGCAGAGAGCCCGCAAGCTTGCTAACTGGTGGGGAAGACAGACACATATATAAACACCTTGATAAAGATGTATACAAAGAATGTTATAGGCTTACAGAGGAGAGGTTCTCAGAGGAGGCTATAAGAGTTAGCCAGATGGAAGGGGGCGTTGGATGAGGAGGAAACAAAGGCATTTGGTGAATAATGTTCAGAACAAACAAACATACAAGTGTGTGGAATAGCATCTAAAATGTGGGGACAGATGGGGCTTCAAATAGTTTATAACTAAAGTGTGAACAAGGGATTTTTTGCTAAAGGTTTTAGTTTTACCTTGTTTGTGAAATAACTCATTTTCCCTATGGTTTAATTTCATTGAGGGCATTTTAAAAATACAGCTCTTTTCTCTTATCTCCAAATTACGCATTGGCATTTTGCTTTCCCTGTAGCATTATATTTCACTTCTGCCTCTGCTACCTCCTTTCCCATTTCTGCCCCCAAATACTTCAAGGTAATATGAAAATCACCCAAAGGATGCAAGGAGCAAGCAGCTGCTTAAATATGCAAGGCATCATCCAGAAAGAAAAAAACGGCTTTAACAAAACTTGAAGGAGATACAACCTGAACAGACGGTACAAGACTAAGAGTTGCTGTCCCATGTGGCAAACTTTGCCTTTCGTGGCCTATTGTCATAGGGACACAAAAACCAGCCTGGAAAGAAACCTACTTCTGTGGAAGCAAGATACTTATTGTAAAACCGGGAACTCTCCTCAGCGCCCATTTTAAAATTCAAAACACTCACCGCCTTATTTCTACATCACCACACCCCTCCCCCACCAATTTTGTCACATCCCCAAGCAATTCCCACATCCTTCCCCCACCAGTTTTGTCACCTTCCCCATCAATTCCCACGTTCCGCCTCTGTCAGTTGAGCCTTAGCCACACTATTCGCCAACATTGCCAACACCTGCCTCGACACTACGAATGCTGTCGGCTTTTCAATATGAAAACCTGATGAAGGGGCGGAGCAAGATGGCTGAATAGGAACAGCTTCAGTCTCCATCTCCCAGCACGAGCGACACAGAAGACCGGTGATTTCTGCATTTTCAACTGAGGTACTGGGGTCATCTCACTCGGGAGTGCCGGAGAATCAGTGCTGGTCAGCTGCTGCAGCCCGACCAGTGAGAGCTGAAGCAGGGCGAGGCACCGCCTCACCTGGGAAGCGCGAGGGGGAAGGGAGTCCCTTTTCCTAGCCAGGGGAACTGAGACACACAACACCTGGAAAATCGGGTAACTCCCACCCCAATACTGCGCTGTAACACCGGCACACCGGAGATTATATCCCACACCTGGCCCGGAGGGTCCCACGCCCACAGAGCCTCCCTCCTTGCTAACACAGCAGTCTGCGGCAATCTAACCGCAAGGCAGCAGCGAGTCTGGGGGAGGGGCGCCCGCCATCGCTGAGGCTTAAGTAGGTAAATAAAGCCGCTGGGAAGCTCGAACTTGGTGGAGCTCACAGCAGCTCAAGGAAACCTGCCTGTCTCTGTAGACTCCGCCTCTGGGGATAGGGCTCAGCTAAAGCAGCAGACGCCTGTCCAGACGCGGACGACTCTGTCTGACAGCTTTGAAGAGAGCAGTGGATCTCCCAACACGGAGGTTGAGATCTGAGAAGGGGCAGTCTGCCTGCTCAAGTGGGTCACTGACCCCTGAGTAGCCTAACTGGGAGACATCCCCCACTAGGGGCAGTCTGACACCCCACACCTCACAAGGTGGAGTACACCCCTGAGAGGAAGCTTCCAAAGCAAGAATCAGACAGGTGCACTCGCTGTTCAGCAATATTCTATCTTCTGCAACCTCTGCTGCTGATACCCAGGCAAACAGGGTCTGGAGTGGACCTCAAGCAATCTCCAACAGACCTATAGCTGAGGGTCCTGACTGTCAGAAGGAAAACTATCAAACAGGAAGGACACCTATATCAAAACCCCATCAGTACGTCACCATCATCAAAGACCAGAGACAGACAAAACCACAAAGATGGGGAAAAAGCAGGGCAGAAAAGCTGGAAATTCAAAAAAATAAGAGCTCATCTCCTCCTGCAAAGGAGCACAGCCCATCGCCAGCAACGGATCAAAGCTGGTCAGAGAATGATTTTGATGAGATGAGAGAAGAAGGCTTCAGTCCATCAAACCTCTCAGAGCTAAAGGAGGAATTACGTACCCAGCGCAAAGAAACTAAAAATCTTGAAAAAAGAGTGGAAGAATTGACAGCTAGACTAATTAATGCAGAGAAGGTCATAAACGAAATGACAGAGATGAAAACCATGACACGAGAAATACGTGACAAATGCACAAGCTTCAGTAACCGACTCGATCAACTGGAAGAAAGAGTATCAGCGATGGAGGATCAAATGAAGGAAATGAAGCGAGAAGAGAAACCAAAAGAAAAAAGAAGAAAAAGAAATGAACAAAGCCTGCAAGAAGTATGGGATTATGTCAAAAGACCAAATCTACGTCTGATTGGGGTGCCTGAAAGTGAGGGGGAAAATGGAAACAAGTTGGAAAACACTCTACAGGATATCATCCAGGAGAACTTCCCCAACCTAGCAGGGCAGGCCAACATTCAAATTCAGGAAATACAGAGAACGCCACAAAGCTACTTCTCCAGAAGAGCAACTCCAAGACACATAATTGCCAGATTCACCAAAGTTGAAATGAAGGAAAAAATCTTAAGGGCAGCCAGAGAGAAAGGTCGGGTTACCCACAAAGGGAAGCCCATCAGACTGACAGCAGATCTCTCGGCAGAAACTCTACAAGCCAGAAGAGAGTGGGGGCCAATATTCAACGTTCTGAAAGAAAAGAATTTTAAACCCAGAATTTCATATCCAGCCAAACTAAGTTTCATAAGTGAAGGAGAAATAAAATTCTTTACAGATAAGCAAATGCTTAGAGATTTTGTCACCACCAGGCCTGCCTTACAAGAGACCCTGAAGGAAGCCCTAAACATGGAAAGGAACAACCGGTACCAGCCATTGCAAAAACATGCCAAAATGTAAAGACCATCGAGGTTAGGAAGAAACTGCATCAACTAATGAGCAAAATAACCAGTTAATATCATCATGGCAGGATCAAGTTCACACATAACAATATTAACCTTAAATGTAAATGGACTAAATGCTCCAATTAAAAGACACAGAGTGGCAAACTGGATAAAGAGTCAAGACCCATCAGTCTGCTGTCTTCAGGAGACCCATCTCACATGCAGAGACATACATAGGCTCAAAATAAAGGGATGGAGGAAGATCTACCAAGCAAATGGAGAACAAAAAAAAAGCAGGGGTTGCAATCCTAGTCTCTGATAAAACAGACTTTAAACCATCAAAGATCAAAAGAGACAAAGAAGGCCATTACATAATGGTAAAGGGATCCATTCAACAGGAAGAGCTAACTATCCTAAATATATATGCACCCAATACAGGAGCAACCAGATTCATAAAGCAAGTCCTTAGAGACTTACAAAGAGACTTAGACTCCCATACAATAATAATGGGAGACTTCAACACTCCACTGTCAACATTAGACAGATCAACGAGACAGAAAGTTAACAAGGATATCCAGGAATTGAACTCATCTCTGCACCAAGCAGACCTAATAGACATCTATAGAACTCTCCACCCCAAGTCAACAGAATATACATTCTTCTCAGCACCACATGGCACTTATTCCAAAATTGACCACATAATTGGAAGTAAAGCACTCCTCAGCAAATGTAAAAGAACAGAAATTATAACAAACTGTCTCTCTGACCACAGTGCAATCAAACTAGAACTCAGGACTAAGAAACTCAATCAAAACCGCTCAACTACATGGAAACTGAACAACCTGCTCCTGATTGACTACTGGGTACATAACGAAATGAAAGCAGAAATAAAGATGTTCTTTGAAACCAATGAGAACAAAGATACGACATACCAGAATCTCTGGGACACATTTAAAGCAGTGTGTAGAGGGAAATTTATAGCACTAAGTGCCCACAAGAGAAAGCTGGAAAGATCTAAAATTGACACTCTAACATCACAATTAAAAGAACTAGAGAAGCAAGAGCAAACACATTCAAAAGCTAGCAGAAGGCAAGAAATAACTAAGATCAGAGCAGAACTGAAGGAGATAGAGACACAAAAAACCCTCCAAAAAATCAATGAATCCAGGAGTTGGTTTTTTGAAAAGATCAACAAAATTGACAGACCGCTAGCAAGGCTAATAAAGAAGAAAACAGAGAGGAATCAAATAGACGCAATAAAAAATGATAAAGGGGATATCACCACCGACCCCACAGAAATACAAACTACCATCAGAGAATACTATAAACACCTCTATGCAAATCAACTAGAAAATCTAGAAGAAATGGATAATTTCCTGGACAATTACACTCTTCCAAGACTAAACCAGGAAGATGTTGAATCCCTGAATAGACCAATAGCAGCCTCTGAAATTGAGGCACCAATTAATAGCCTACCCACCAAAAAAAGCCCAGGACCAGATGGATTCACAGCTGAATTCTACCAGAGGTACAAGGAGGAGCTGGTACCATTCCTTCTGAAACTATTCCAATCAATAGAAAAAGAGGGAATCCTCCCTAACTCATTTTATGAGGCCAACATCATCCTGATACCAAAGCCTGGCAGAGACACAACAAAAAAAGAGACTTTTAGACCAATATCCCTGATGAACATCGATGCAAAAGTCCTCAATAAAATACTGGCAAACCGGATTCAGCAGCACATCAAAAAGCTTATCCACCGTGATCAAGTGGGCTTCATCCCTCGGATGCAAGGCTGGTTCAGCATTCACAAATCAATAAACGTAATCCAGCATATAAACAGAACCAAAGAGAAGAACCACATGATTATCTCAATAGATGCAGAAAAGGCTTTTGACAAAATTCAACAGCCCTTCATGCTAAAAACGCTCAA
>NC_045445.1:58276794-58290681 GCF_002776525.5 Piliocolobus tephrosceles | reverse complement strand
ACTGGATTAAGAAAATGTGGCACATATACACCATGGAATACTATGCAGCCATAAATAAGGATGAGTTTGCGTCCTTTGTAGGGACATGGATGCAGCTGGAAACCATCATTCTTAGCAAACTATCACAAGAAGAGAAAACCAAACACCGCATGTTCTCACTCATAGGTGGGAACTGAACAATGAGCTCACTTGGACTCGGGAAGGGGAACATCACACACTGGGGCCTATCATGGGGAGGGGGGAGGGGGGAGGGATTGCATTGGGGAGTTATACCTGATATAAATGATGAATTGATGGGTGCTGACGAGTTGATGGGTGCAGCACACCAACATGGCACATGTATACATACGTAACAGACCTGCACGTTATGCACATGTACCCTAGAACTTAAAGTATAATAAATAAATTAAAAAAAAGAAAACCTGATGAAACAGAACAATTCCCCAAAGGGTTCAGAATTGAGGCCGGCAAGACTCAGCAGGATACCAGGAAGATGTTCATTGGGGGACTATCCCGTGATTTCGTAAGCCAGCTCTTCTCGAATACTTGTCTCAATTTGGCAAGATCTTACACTTCACAATTAAAACCTTCTCAGACACTGAGCTATTCAGGGAGTTTGGATTTGTGCGTTTGAAAGATAGTGCCACAGTTGAAAAGGTGCTCCAAGTAAAAGAGCACAAATTGGATGACAAGAAAATAGATCTTAAAAGGGTTAATGCAATACAACCTAGATTCCCCTCAAAAAAGGTTTTTGTGGGTTGGGTCAACACTCATCTGTCTGAAGGAAAAATCAGACAATGCTTTGGGACATTCGAGAGATTAAGAAAATTGAGTTTCCACCGTGTCCAAAAAAAAATGAAAGAAGAGTTTTCTGTTTCATCACATATACTGATGAAAAATCAGTGAAGAAGCTGTTAGAAACCAGATACCATCGGATTAGCTCTGGGTGAGGTGAAGTTAAAATCGCCCTCCTGAAAGAAAATATGAGGCCGACACACAAGTGGGGAAGTATGTTCCATTTGCTAGGTCAGGCAACCTCTGGAGAGAGAAATAGTCGTCTGGGCAAACCCAAATGTTTGTGGAGAAAACTGAGATGCTTGCCACTGGGCAAACCAACATGTCTGTGGAGCACATAGAAATGCTTATTGGGCCTTTGGAGGTGGTGGAGGCCTTTCTTCTGTACTTGTTCTGGTTTCCTTCTCAGTCTTCAGTGAAGGATTTAGTTTATCTGACCAAGTATAAGGTAATTTCCATAATGCCTACAGCTATCAACAGCTATTAGCCCATTTTTCTTGGTTGTGGTGGAAATTATTATTATTATTATCATTATTATTATTACTTTTGAGACTCTATCTCATTCTTGTTGCCCAGGCTGGAGTGCAATGGCTGGATCTCAGCTGACTGCAACCTCCGCCTCCTGGGTTGAAGGGATTCTCCTGCCACAGCCTCCAGAGTATCTGGGATTATAGGCGCCTGCCACCACGCGGGGCTAATCGTTTCGTATTTTTAGTAGGGAAGGGGTTTCACATGTTAGCCAGGCTGATCTCGCACTCCTGACCTCAGGTGATCCACCTGCCTTGGCCTCCCAAAGTGCTGGGATTATAGGCGTGAGTCACCGTGCCTGGCGGGAAATAATTTTTTTTGGATATAACTATAGGGCCCATGACTTATTAACTGCATTTACTTATTACTACATGCAAATAAACCAGGCCACTCCCTTTGGTAGTGGTTACCAGATTTTTTCTTATCTTTTCTTTTTTTTTTTTTTTTTTTGAAGGAGTCTCGCTCTGTGGCTCAGGCTGGAGTGCAGTGGCTTGATGTCTGCTCACTGCAATCTCTGCCTCCCAGGTTCAAGGGATTCTCATGCCTTAGCCTCCAAATAGCTCAGATTACAGGTGCTCACCACCACACCTGGCTTATTTATTTATGTATGTATGTATTTATTTATTTATTTTAGTCGAGATGGAGTTTCACTATGTTGGCCAGGCTGGTCTCAAACTCCTGACCTCAAGTGATCTACCCACCTCGGCCTCCCAAAGTGCTGGGATTACCGGCGTGAGCCACTGCACACAGCCTCTGTTACCAGATAATTTATCAACCATTCTGAAGACAAAAAGTGAAGCCGCCACTGCGAAACCACCGTCCTCAAATGAAAAGTTTCATTACTCTTATTAAATGCCTGAATGACCATATTGTAACAGATTGTTACTATTTCTTCTTCAACTATTTCCAAATGTTTTTATTTTTCCGTGACCTTTTGATATTGGAGCTTGGACACAAGAACACAAGGATTTGAGACTCTTTTGTTTTATGGAAGTTAAATGTTTTCTAAAAATTAAATATTTACTAGCATTATAAGAAACTGTTTTTGTAGTGTTTTCTAATTTTGAGCTGGTGTTTTTGTTTGTTTGTTTGTTTTTTGGTGAGAGGAGTGGGGAATTTTTAGCCAGGTATGTACTTTTGTTTGTTTATTTTTTAAAGGTGGTGTGTTCAGGTTAGAGCTACACAGATCCAGGGAAGGAGATCATAAAGTTTTACTCTAGATTTTCTAAATATTCAACCAGTTCCTTGCATTCATTTAACATTTACAAAGGGTTATTCTAAGGCAGAAACTCTTCAACTGATACGATTCAGAGAGAATCAGTTCCCGTCTTAAGAGAGGCAGAAGGAAACCAAGAAATGTAATACAATGTGGTTAAGTACTAGAAAAAGCTTTGCAAAGGATAATGTGGTATTGCAGACAAAGGCATCTAAAACAGGTGTTGGGAGTGGGTTGTCAGAGGAGTTGTGCAGTGGAAAGGCCTTTGCCAATGGGCTGTGCTAAAAGCAGAGAGCCTGCCAAGCAAACATGCAAAGGTATTGAGTAAAGAATTTAGTATGAACTTTGGAAGACAGCAAAGAGTTATTCTTAAAAGGGAAACAGGGTGCTTGTGGAAAATAAGGAAAGGGTCAGGGCAGCAGCTTGAGTATCTCTTGCCAACAAAAATATAATGAGTCATCAATGTGATCCACTCATGTAATTCTAAATTTTCTAGTAACTACACTTTTTCAGAAAGCAAAAAAAAAAAAAATTAATTTAAATAACAAGTTGTATTTAATTTAATATAACCAACATATCATTTCAACATATACTACAGATAAAGATTAATGAGACATTTTGTAGCATTGCTTTCACACCAAGTTAACAAAATCTGGTATGTATTTCCCTTTTATAGCCATCTGAATTAGTCTGTTTTCATGCTGTTTATAAAGACATACTGAGAAATTTACAAAAGAAGGAGGCTTATTGGACTTACAGTTCCACATGGCTGGGGAGGCCTCACAATCATGACAGAAGGCAAGGAGGAGCAAATCACATCTTACATGGATGGCAGCAGTCAAGGAGAGAGCTTGTGCAGAGAAACTCCCATTTTTAAAACCATCAGATCTTGGGACTCATTCACCATCATGAGAACAGCACAGGAAAGACCCACCCCTATAATTCAATCACCTCCCACTGGGTTCCTCCCATGACATGTGGGAATTGTGGGAGTTAAAATTCAAGATGAGATTTGGGTCGGGACACAACCAAACCATACCATTCCACCCCTGGCCCCTCTCAAATCTCATGTCCTCCCATTTCAAAACTAATCATTCCTTCCCAACAGTCCCCCAGAGTCTTAAGTCATTTCAGCATTAACTCAAAAGTCCACAGTCCAACATCTCATCTGAGACAAGGCAGGTCCCTTCTGCCTATGTGCCTGTAAATTCAAAAGCAAGTTAGTTACTTTCTAGATACAACGGGGGAACAGGCATTGAGTAAATGCAGCCATTCCAAATGAGAGAAATTGGCCAAAACAAAGGGGCTACACAGCCCTATGGAAGTCCAAAATCCAGCAGGGCAGTCAAATCTTAAACCACCAAAATGATCGCCTTTGACTCCATGTCTCACACCAGGTCACACTGATGCAAGAGGTGGGGTCCCATGGTCTTGGGCAGCTCTACCCCTGTGGCATTTCAGGGTATAGCCTCCCTCCCAGCTGCTTTCATGGGCTGGCACTGAGTGCCTTCAGTTTTTCCATGTACACAATGCAAGTGGTCAGTGGATCTACCATTCTGGGGTCTGGAGGATGATGGCCCTCTTTTAACAGCTCCACTATGCGATGCCCCAGTATGGACTCTGTGTGGGTGCTCTCACCCCACATTTCTCCTACACACTGCCCTAGCAGAGGTTCTCCATGAGAGCCCTGTCCCTGCAGCAAACTTCAGCCTGACATCCAGGCATTTCCACACAGCCTCTGAAATCTAGGCAACAGTTTTCAGACCCCAATTCTTGACTTCTGTGCACTGACAAGCTCAACACCACATGGAAGCTGCCAAGGCTTGAGGTTTGCACCCTTTGAAGCCACAGCCTGAGCTCTATGTTGGCCCCTTTCAGCAATGGTTGGAGCAGCTGGGACACAAGCACCAAGTCCCTAGGCTGCACACAAAAGGGGACCCTGGGCCCAACCCAGGAAACCACTTTTTCCTCCTAGGCCTCCAAGTCTGTGATGGCAGACTTTGCCATGAAGACCTCTGACATGCCCTGGAGACATTTTCCCCTTGTCTTGGGGATTAACATTCCAGCTCCTCCTTATTTATACAAATTTCTTCAGCCAGCTTGGATTTCTCCTCAGAAAATGGGGTTTTCTTTTCTATTGCATTGTCATGCTGCACATTTTCTGAACTTTTATGCTCTGCTTCCCTTGTAAAATTGAATGCCTTTAGCAGCACCTGAGTCACCTCTTGAATGCTTTGATGCTTAGAAATTTCTTCCACAAATATGCTAAATCATCTTTCTCAAGTTCAAAGTTCCACAAATCTCTAGGGAAGGGGTAAAATGCCACCAGTCTCTTTCTAAACCATAACAGATTCACCTTTGCTCCAGTTCCTAACACATTTCTCATCTCCATCTGAGATCACCTCAGCCTGGGGTTTATTGTCCATATTGCTATCAACATTTTGGGCAAAGTCATTCAACAGGTCCCTAGGAAGTTCCAAACTCTCCCACATTTTTCAGTCTTCTTCTGAGCCCTCCAAACTGTTCCAAACCCTGCCTGTTACCCAGTTCTAACGTTGCTTCCACATTTTTGGGTATCTTTTCAGCAGCGCCCCACTCTACTGGTGCCAATTTACTGTATTAGTCCATGTTCATGCTGCTGATGAAGACATACCTGGTCCATTTTCATGCTGCTGATAAAGACATACCTGGGACTGGGCAATTTACAAAAGAAAGAGGTTTATTGGACTTACAGGTCCACATGACTGGTGAGGCCTCACAATCATGGTGGAAGGCAAGGAGGAGCAAGTTACATCTTACATGTATGGCAGTAGGCAAAGAGAGAGCTTGTGCAGAGAAACTCCCATTTTAAAAACTATCGCATCTCATGAGACTCATTCACTAATATGAGAACAGAGCAGGAAAGTCCCTCCCTCACAATTCAACCACCTCTCAGCAGGTTCTTCCCATGACACATAAGAGTTGTGGTAGTTACAATTCAAGATGAGATTTGGGTGGGGATACAGGCAAAACATATTACCATCTCAGTTCAGACTAGTTACATTTCAAGTGCTCAATACATGTGGCTAGTAAGTATTATGGCAAAAACCGCAATTACTTTTTCACTAACACAATATCATAAAGGAAAGTGCAGACTGAAATTACAAAAGGTCTATATTACATCCTGAGGGGTTTAATTCTGTCTTTAAGGCAATAGGAGAAATTAAGATTTAAAACAGGGAGTGACATAAAACATCAAATATTTAGGACATGCTCAACATTGGGTTCCCTGCTAGGATCTGAAAATCAATGAGACTCAATCTTTGTCTTCAAATAATTCATGGTCCAGAAGGAAAGATAGAAATAGTCATGAAACCAAGATATTGATAATTATGTAATAATATAAGTGTAAATTTGAAATTTAAGGAGGAAGTCACATTTACTTAGAACAGTAAGTATTTACTTTCTTTATTAGAATGCAAATGTCCTGTGCTCAAAAATATCTCCGTCCACTCTTTTTTTGTATTCTCCTTAGCAACTAAGAAGGGCTCTTGCACATAGTAGGAACTTAAAAACAAATACTGAATGATGACACAGAAGCAAAACTGATAAGTGTCTGTATCATTTTAAACAAAAAGAAGAAGAAACGGGAGAGGCGATGTAAAAAATGTGTGAGGTTTTTCTTTTCGTTTTTAGTGGAAATGCTTGTTATTTAAATATTTGAACATATTCTGCTCTGAGGGGGAATTTTAAATACCTAACATGGAAATAAGTACATTTTGTTAAAAATATGGAGACTAAATGAAATAATAGATGTGAAACTGCTTTGAAAGTTAGAAAAACTGTATATATGTGTATGTATATATATGTGTATATATATGTGTGTGTGTGTATATATATAAGAATACATATGCAGTGGAGATTTGGATGCTTATTGCCCTTTGAAACTGAAGTATATTATATTGAATCTCAGTTTGAAAACATCAGGGGATCAATCAACTGAGTTAATTGAAATATTATTTCAAATTTTTTTTTTACTAGAAAACTCTATAAAATAGTCATGCTGTGTCGCCACAAAGCAAAAGAAAATCCCCAGGTAAACTAACAAGAGAAATAAGAAAACAAAATGGTGTTATGCAATAGTCAATGTGGTTGGAATTATGAGTGTTTCTGCATGTATGTATTCACGACAAAGGACAAATATACAGATTCATCCAGAAGAAAGTATTTAGGAGGAATGGGCTTTAATTCGTCAGAGTTAACCAGATGAAGCCAGGTGATTTCTGATTAAGAGCGTCTGTTTCTGCACCCCTGGGGAATTAACTTGTCTATTGAGCCAGTCAAAATATAGCTATATCTACACTTGGCTGTTTGAACTAAGGAATTAAACCAAATAAAGTTTCAGCCAATTCAGAGTCAGTGTAGCAGATGTTTTGATATTTCAGTTTTGCTCTCTATTGATATTTCAGTTTTAGAAACTACTTAAGTTTACTTTTTCCAGTTCCAGCTGGTTCATTAGTTGATTTGGGGTTTTTAAAAACATTCAATAGAACAAAGTATAGTTGGTTCAAATTTCAGGATGTTATATACATTCAGCACCTAAGCGTAAATTCATTATTTCTCTTTGGCAAGGGCTCATGATTAGGCCTTGACTCCAAGATTCTTCTTGTGACTATACATTTTAATAATAGGTTACGCAATTTTGTCAAAATAGTTTATTTTGTCAAATAAACTATTTATGATAACAATGGTTCAATTAACCCTCAGATAGTTGTGCATATGTGTATGTATATGTATGTGTTTAGATGCTATCTAAAATAATATGTGAAAGTCCAGGTTTAAAGGGTTTATTATTCTACTTAAGAAAATAACGACAAGGCCATATTTTCATTTATATTCTCATTAGATCTGGATTGACAGCAGAAATGCATATGTAGTAATAATTATATGCCCCAATAACCCACTGAAATTTAAACAGCCAAATTTAATTTCCTGACATTTGAAATGGCTCTTCTAGTAAGACTTGTTACTAGTCGACTTCATACCACTCAGACTTCTCTGCTATTGGTATCCACATCTTCATATTTGGGTTATTATAGAGAAAAAATGCCAAGTTAAATATAATCCTTAAACATCATGAATACCTGATAAAAAAGGAGAGCAAGGTTGGATGTCATTGTTCCTAAGGTGAATCAAGGTAGGGCCTATAGTCTTGTTTTGCTGGAAAAATACATTTAAAAGTATGTCATGGCAGACTAATTAATCTCTAATACACATTATGTATGGACCTGCTGAAATCCCCATTTTTTAATATACTTACAGATAAAAACTCTCCCACATTTGGTTGGCTTTGGTCTACATCCATGCTCAAACCTGGCTTGTCATATGAATCCCTTGAAAGGCACTGGGAAAAAAGTCCTGTACTCCAACACTCCTGGAAAATTTGGTTCAGTAGGTCTGGTTTGGGACCAGGCATTTGTTTTTTAAAATTCATCAGTCTGACTCTAATGGTGAGGCAGCTATGAGAACCATGGATATAACTAAATTGGAACCCTTTAATCTGTAGACTGTTAATTCTGTGATCAGTGTAACAGGGAGAGCTTATGAAACCCTATAGTTTTATGATTATTGTAAACAGTATATGTACATGAGCCAGTCAGTTTATACTTCATAATATCCCAAAGATCATCAAGATAGTATATAAGATAGTATCTGCAAAGGTATTTTTAAGATACCTTAAAAATTATAGTATAAGATCGTATCTGTAAAGGCATCTTTATAGTTTTCTTTAAAGCATATTTTTATTGAAATTAAGTTATATGAAAGAAGATCAAACACTTGTTTTCAAAGAAGCACAGGAGACCCCCCACACTGTGTAGACCAGCAGTGTTCCTGTTAGTTAATACACTATGACACATTAGTATTGTAATATTTTTTTCAATGATGGACTTTGAGATGAAATTGAATTTAGAAAATAGTAAAACTCCTAATTTATGGAATAAATTATATTTTCTCTAAATTACTTCTTTTTTTATTTTCCTCAAATCCATTAGATTTCTCACTTGCTAATTGCACAATCTGTATTCTTACCAATAATGTGGCAAATCTTACCAATAGTCTGTTGTGAAACTAGCCCTGAAGGGCTGACAGAATTTTATAATTTATGTTAATGATTGCTTAGAATACTTTTTAGTCATACATAGCTTTCAAGCATCCCTTATATAGCCAAGAATCTGAGAACAAGTCATGAATGAATGTTTGACACCACTAGAAATACATCCTGGCCAAAAGTCCAAGTTCATACTATGGAAGGGGGCTCTGATGTGATAATGGTTAAGATGGACCTGGTTGGTTGCCTGAGGTAAGAAAAGTCCCTTAATATCTATATATTCAGTATGATTCTTTATGGTCACTGTTGACATTAAAGACAATAACTTGTAAGTTTTAATTAATTTCCCTCTATACTTTTTCATAATCTGCAGCATTCTTTCTCATATGCAGAAATGTGTAAAAGGGGACTTTTGTAAATAATACTTGTCAGTTTTACCAGATATAGTCCTTGCTATAAAACTACATAATTCATTGGTCTGTAGAAGACCTATGATATAAGATATATTAAAGGATCTACATAAATGCAAATACAATAAAAAATACAATTGATTTTTATGGATTTTAAGTCTTAAATGTAAGTAAAAGCTCAGTAGACTACTAGACACAGTCTGATAAAATGTCAAAATGGTTCCCTAAGGGAAATCAGGATGATGTTCCAGAATACCATTTTTAACAACTCCCGCTGTTCTTTGATACTCCCTGATTTGCTTGGGGGAAGGGTTGTCACAGAATGCTAAAAAGGCTCCTAAAAATAAAACCATAAGAAGAGATCACTTAAAGGGAAAAGATACATGGTATCTGTCTCTAAAATCCTTCTGCTAAAATTCACTCTTTAAATTCCATTTATACATTCACACAAACACATAAGACTTCTAATGAATCAGTTAAAATCCTAAAATAAAAGATTTCATGGGAAGAAATAAATAACAACCACCATCCAGTATTTATAGATTACTATAAGGTCAACATGTTTGAAGAAAACTCATCAGCTAATAGCCATTACTACTCTCCAGGTACATGATTTATTTCTGCTATACGGAGAGAAAGATAAAGGTTTGAGAAATTTTCCCAGCCCTCGGAGGCAATCAGTGACAATATTGAAATCTGTCTCCAATCTCCTTATATGAAGTGGTAGAGAAGATCAAGTATTTTGCCCTAGTCTCACAATCTAAAATTTAAAAAAATAATAATAATAAAAATAATAGTAATTATCATATTGTGAATGCCACCTATTTTCCAGAGTGCACTGGTGTTTTATGTGTGGTACCTTATTTAGTTCAGCCCTTACAATGACTATTTGAAGAAATTGACAATTGTTTATATCACATAAATAAGGAAGGCATGGTTAACGCATTTGTGCATAGAAACACAGCTAGTCAGTGACAGACCCAGGTTGTGAATGCAGCTCTTTCGACCTCCCTGGGGTCTGTTTACTTTTTACCGCATGGCAACACGTCCTTTAGCACAGCACCATGTGCAAAGTAAGTCAGACTAACACTTTCATGATCTTCTAAGAAAAATGTATTCCAGTAAAGATAAGAACAAATTTCAGAAACATGTAGACTAAACATTACATAGTTAGAACATGAGGTGAGGTAGTAGTGGTAAAAATAGTAAAAATAAATGGAGAATAAAAGACTACATTGAAATGCAGATAAAAGTTATATTCTCGGCCGGGAGTGGTGGCTCACGCCTATAATCCCAGCACTTTGGGAGGCCGAGGAGGGTGGATCACCTGAGGTCAGTAGTTCAAGATGAGCCTGGTCAACTTGGTGAAATCCTGTCTCTATTAAAAATAAAAAAAATTAGCCAGGTGTAGTGGCGGGTGCCTGTAATCCCAGCTACTTGGGAGGCTGAGGCAGAAGAATCACTTGAACAGAGGCAGAGGTTGCAGTGGGTTGAGATTGTGCCAGTGCACTCCAGCCTGGATGACAGATTGAGACTCTGTCTATATATATATATACACACACACACACATATATATTCAAATGGAAGCACTGCCATGGTACCCAGTTTTCTATGAAAAAAAAATTAAACTCCAAGTGAAAAAGATGATATAATACTTATAATGTTTTGTCCTCAATGCTCAATTGACCCAAAATATACTGTAAAGTGTATTCGTAAACAAGGAAAAACAAGGGACATAACACCAAAATTAGTTTTAATGATACTAAAGTATTCCTTTTGCCTTGTGATAATAGGAAGCTTCATTTTTAAGCTTTGCCAAATACAGTTTTCCAATTTTCCCAAATATAAATGGAAAATGAGACAGTAAGTTTGTGAAAAGTTGGGAGTGAGAGAGAGGAGAAATCGAAAGAGAGAGACAGAAAGAAAAGCAAATCAAACTCATTTCCACATATTTCATTTAGGCAACATTCATAATTTTGATATATTAACCCCTTTATCCATTTATTAAATTGCCTCCTCATTTTTAATATATCTTAATATAGTGAATTAAAAACTGCTTAGAAGAATGCATCACCAAGTACACAGCTTATGTTACTCCTAACTGGTATACTCGCCTATTTATCAAGAGGTGACTCTTATGTCACACCAGTCTTTATATCACCAAAAGCTGGACCCAAAGCCAGGATTTGGGAGTTTTTGCCAGTGATTTATTTTAATACAGTTCCTCCATTTGTGTGTGTATGTGTATATGTGTGTATAAAAACCTTTACTGCAAGCCTGAAGGTTACAACAGAAATTGGGTAAGATGAACTTTCTTCAGTAAAATATGGAACACACAAAAAATGCCAGCAGAGGCTAATTTTAGAAGCGTGAGACAGTAAGTTAAAATCTCTGAACTTAGAAGTCTTTTATAACAACAAATACCAACAACTAATTTCTCTAGAGGACACCTTCCCCCACATACTGTACTAGGATAGAAGAGAGGAGATTGATACCAAAAAAGGGATTTATTGAAACTGAAATACTCCTTATGTCACTGAGTCACCTTAGAAATGATGAATGAAACAGTTGGTGGGGAAAAAGAACCATATATGTGTATGGCCTATGTGAACAGATACATGACAGGGCATAGAAAAATGTGTGTTTATATACACATATCCACAAACACGAATTTTCCTACAGAACTTCTGATGTCTCAAAAGCCCATGCAAGTAATTTCAAACGTACAGGAAAAACTCATAATATTGAAAATTACCTGAAAAACAAGATGTACTTTTAATCCACCAACAATGTGCTGTCTCTGAAGTGAATGTCCTATCTAGACTTTGAGGTTACTAGGGAAAGTATTAGCTGTTTTTGCTGCTTTCAAGAGTATCATGGGAGAAACAAACCAGAGATTCAGGTGGGAAGTGAGGAATCAGAGTAAGTTTTACATTTATAAATACATATATTGGAATGGAAGGAGCATTAAACACTATAGCATAGTGAAAGAAGTTGAAACCCAGCTTAGCTATGTGGCTTTTCATACACAACACAAGCAAAGGATTCATGTTTGAGATGTTAGGGAAATGTGCCCTAATTAATTATATGCTGTAGTTTGGGTCTGTAATGGAGATATCCTTTGAAGTATACTTAAAATAAAAATGTTGATTCTGTATATAATCATCCTAAACAGTTATCACAAGGATTTATACCGTACTCCCAATATTTCATTTGGTGGTGACTACAACAATCCACATAGGGCACTTACTTGGTAACTATGGCTTGAAGCTACAAATGTCACTGCCAGCCTCCTCAAACCATTTGGTCATTTATTCATCTTGAATGGATGACTTCTGTACACAGGCCTCTGTATTAGAGGTTTTGTGTGTATATATGTGTGTAGAGAGAAGGCAATTTAATAAGAAGGAAAAAGAAGCATAGTTCTTAGAGTTGGAAAGATCATAATTTAACTGGAGAGAAAACACAGCCACACAGGCATCCCAACAATATGTACAAAATGAATTAATTGCTGGATTAGAAACCTTAAAAAACCTATTATCATACTAATGAAAATAGACAAATAAATACATAAATGCAGAGGTGAAGAATGGGATAGTTTCCCTGATAAATTTACAGGAATTGATGCAGTTAGAATAAATCATCATTTTGCAGCACCATCATGGTAAATATTGATACTGGTAAAAATCATCAGTGAACACTAAATCTGGAGGGGATGGATTGATCAGGAGTAGGATCTTTTTATGGTATTAAGTAATCCCACAGATTACTTATTACTGTTAAAGCAAAATTAGCAGGAGGCCGTTATCCTGGGTTGTTTGTGTAGTTGAAACCCAGTTTATGCAAGCAAACTGAAACTTAGAGGCATTTCTTGTCGCTGATTAATTTTGAAAAAAAAAATTAGTAAACTAAGTTTCAGCCAATCAAAACCAGCCAACTAACCATTAGTTATGTAACTAAAGTCATTCCCCTGAATTATACCCAAATAAGGCAGATGCCTAGCTGTAGCCAATCAAGTAATTTCTTTACTTTGCTTCTGCATTCAGTCTACAAAAGCCAGCTGCTCATACTGCTAAAGCGGAACTCTCTCAACATATCCTGGTTTTGAGTACTGCCAAATTCATGTGTCCTTAAATGCTCAAAAAAAATCTGTTAAATTTATTTTGTCTAAAGTTTTTTCTTTTAACATTACATTCAGGTGAATGCTAATAACTATTCTGGTGAGAAATCATCAACATTTTTATCTAAATAATAAAAATCAACATCCCCAATGAGATGCAGATGTGTATCATGCTTAGCGATGTGACACCATAGGGACGACTTATTTATGTAGTATTCCATCCTGGGTTGCATATCCTAAATCTACCCATCAGGAAACAAGAGACAAATACCAAATGAACACTTTTTTAAAGGCCTACATTCTTCAAAACTGTAATCACCTTAAAAGAGAAAGAAAGGCTGATGAATTGTTCCCAACTAAAAACATGTGATTAGGTTAACTAAAAAAGTCATAATATGGATGGTAAATTAGGAAGGAATGTCTTTATTCTTAGAAAACTCAGACTGAAGCATTTAGGGATGAAGGGTGAGGAGGTATGATGCTTGCAACTTATCTTCCAGTGGTTCATAAATGTACCTGTGGGTGTGAGGAGCAAGTGAGAAAAACTAGTATGTGAATCTTGTAAAGGTTATCAGATGTGCTTTATACTATTCTTGCAACTTTCATCAATTTTTAAAATTATTTCCAAATAAATGTAAAACAAAGAGTGAATTTATTAGTCTTCGTTTTCCCCTCCCCAACACACACACACACACACACACACACACACACACACACACACACACACACA
>NC_045445.1:58264271-58276784 GCF_002776525.5 Piliocolobus tephrosceles | reverse complement strand
ACACACACACACACACACACACACACACACACACACACACACACACAATGGATTTGGGTATTTTTAAATACCCTATACCTTGTTTTGTTGCAAGTCCAAAGCTGCCCAGAAGTCTAAACTAGAAACTTGGAAATCATATGCAGACTTTTCCCTCTACCTCCTACTTTCCTAATTTTATTTCACTTGTCCGTCAGCAGCATCAGCGAATCTATCATCCAGAATCTTTATTGTGCTTCTGCAGGCAAAGACAATATCATCAAAATATAATTGTTCCCTAAATCAATTTGTAAATATTACCAACAATTTTTTAACTAGACCATCTAATTCTAGAGTTCATGCAGGAAAATAAGTAAATAATAATACTCCTAAAAACTGAAAAAGAAGAGCAAGCAGGAGAAACCATCCATGTTAGGTATTAAATTTTAACATAAAATCCTAAAATAAAATCTGTTAATATCATTGCATGAATTGACAGACAGATCAATGCAACAGAATGGAAAATGTAGAAGTTGAGCCAATGTTTAGTGATATGGAAAGACATCAAATTAACAAATTAGCACCTGTTAAATGTGAAATGTGGTATAAGAATTAGGTATATGGGAGCCAGAGGTGGGAGGGGGACTTTTCACATCTACCTGTTCATGCTCACTCAGTTCTGAACTATGTGAATCTATTCACAAAATTAAACAAATTTTAAACTTATTTTATGTGTTTGTTTGTTTATTAAATGAAATAAACATATTTATTTAAATTTTAAAAATAAAACAAAAACAAGCATAACCTAGAGCCCTCACACAATTCACAATAGAGTTGGTGCTTCCGTGAGAATCTAATGCCACTCCTGATCTGAGAGACAGGAGGCAGAGTTCATGTAGTAATGCTCCCTTGTCCCCAGCTCACCTCCTGCTGTGCAGCCTGATTCCTCTCAGGCTATGGACCTACCGGTAGCAGTCTGGGGCTGAAGACCCCTGCTTTAAGACATCCATGAGATGGCCTGGCATGGTGGCTCACACCTGTAATCCCAGCATGTTGGGACGCCAAGGTGGGAGGATCACTTGAGGCCAGCAGTTCAAGACCACTCTGGGCAACATGGCGAGACCCCATCTCTACAA
Source organism: Piliocolobus tephrosceles (assembly GCF_002776525.5). Lineage (NCBI taxonomy): Eukaryota > Metazoa > Chordata > Mammalia > Primates > Cercopithecidae > Piliocolobus > Piliocolobus tephrosceles. Next base: position 58,275,672 of record NC_045445.1, on the reverse strand, counting down.
AAATATTTTTTTTAAAGACATCCATGAAAAATTTACATATAGAAAGGCCTGACAGCTAACAGGCTACTGATTAAAATTGATTATAATTGATATTTCACGTATTTTATATACACACACACATATATATAAAAAAAGTTTGTTACTTTCTCTGATAGTTACTTCTCTACAGGAGATGCTTCAGGCTAAGAGAATAGACAAACCATATTACGGAAAGCTTAGGAAATGCCAGTTGCAAATGTCAGAAGCCTTAATTATATTATATAACCTTAAGTAATTTAGGATTAACTAGAACCTAATCAATTGCAAAGGTGTCAGCCAACCAATCGCTATGACATGGGTGGCTGACATTCTGTATTTCATATTAGAACAGGGAGAGTCAATGTTTAGATAACATACTTTCAAGGTTAGTGTTACCTTTCAAATATGCACATTATGTGTTTATAAACAGTAGTAGAAAGGGCCACTGGTTTGCTCACCTCATTCCCTAAAATCTGGAGATCATGGATGAAATGCATTGGTGTCTCTGAATGGGAAGAACTGGAGGTTGAATAGGTCCTATTACTAGTAGCTATTATTAGTCACCCATCCTCTGAGAGATAGTGAAAAAGAAAAATTTTTCTCAGAAATCAAGCATGATTTTTAGTTCCTACCGTTTTAAATCATGGTTTATATTTTTATATAAGTAAATTTTGTTTTTCCACACTTAATTACTTATGAAATAAATAAAATCAATAATACAAATAATCAAAAGTGAAACTTTTTTGTCCTTACCCGCTTGGTCAACTTTTAGCACTACAAAATTTAAATAGAGTATATTAACATCTTTTCTTTATGTATGATAAAAATATCACCAAAGACAATATTTGTCATATCAAGGAAGTGCATACGTTTCTAATGTTTTCATCCAACTACAACTTAGTTGACCTTTTAAATAACAGTGTTTGAAATCCATTTTGAGGAGTTTGAGGAATCCTCACTCCTTAATCTCTCCATGGTCATACTTTTGCTCAAATTCTTCCTTCTGGTTTTGTTTTCACTTACCACATTTCCTTCTAAGACAAAGTTGTTGATTAAGATGCTTCTTCATATACTAATTATTGTGCACAGAATTCTAAGATGTTCCCCAGTGAGTTAAGCCCTTACATAATTTTCTCTTGAGTGCCAGTAAAACCTGTGACTTTCTTCTAGCCAATAGAGTATGGCAAAGGATTTCCTAGATAAGGTTATGCTATATGGCAAGGATATTACATTACTCTATATAACACTGTCTCAGCCAACTGGAGTGAGATATTGTCCTGTTGGCTTTGAAAAAGTAAGTTGCCATGTTGTGAGGGGACCTGAGAAAGGGCGATGTGGCAAGGATCTACAGGGTTCTCTAAGAGCTGAGAGTGGCCCTCAGCAGATGACCACCAAGAAGAACGACCTCAGCCCTTAACTGCAAGCACCAGATTTCTGTTTACAGCCACATGAGCTTATGTGCTTGTTTCCTACAGTAATGCACTCAACCTGGCCAACACCTAGAGTGCAGTGTTGTGAGATTCTGAGATCTCTGATCTCTCTGACCTAGTTAGGGTCATATCAAGATTCCTGAAGCACAGAAACTTATGAGATGATAAAAATATGTTGTTTGTAAGCCACTAAATTTGCAGTAATTTATTGGATAGTAATAGAAAACTAATAAAGTCATTCAATTCTTACTTCTAAGAAACTTTCATTCTTCCAATCATTGAAATCTCACATATAAGAATCTTTTGTTAAATAATAGTAAGGTGAGTAAAAAACTCCCCAAGTTCTAAGTAGTCAAGGCATTGTTCACAAAATCCATTTACTCAAACATGACAATGAAGTAGGATTTTTTTTAGTGAGGTTATAAATTACATTTATTTTACAGTCACTTTTCATATATCATTTAGTGAGAATTGGAGCTTTGGAAGCATATCAAAAGAGAAAAATTTTAATGCAGCATTTTTCAAAGTGTGGTCCCGGACTGTCTGTATTTGTATCACTTTGGTGTTTATTAAAAATGTGGCATCCAGCCCACTTTCACACCTACTGGATTTGAAGTTCTGAGGCTCAGAAATCTACATTTTAAAAAGCTTCCCCAGAGAATTATTTCTGCAGGTAAAACTTTAGAACCAATGCATTAGCACTGGTTTACAACCTTGGCTGTCCATTAGATAGACTTAGGGAGCTTTCAAAATATACCCATCCCTAGGCCCCACTCAATTAGTGGAGAATCTCTTGTATTGGACCCAGACATAGGCAGATGTAAACACTCTCCATGTGCTTCTTTTTTCAACTATGGTTGAAAATCACTGCTTTAACAGGAGCATTGGAGCCTATTGCTCAGAATGAAGTTAGGCAACAATTACATGAATTTTGGGTAGGTTGACTTCTTCTTCACCTAAGGGTTTGTGCTGAGGAGAAAGAGGAAGACTAACTTCTTGAGAAACAAACTGATGGAGAGAAGGTACCCTCAGGAAAGCTAGAGTTACTGTTTGATTCCTTTGACTCTAACCTTCTTATTGCCCCTCTTTCAAACATCTTTTCCACCTTCTCTTCTCAACTATCCCTTACATAACCCTTTCTATACACTATAGCTACTGCTACTCTCTTTATATACAATAGTTCTTCCTCTCATGTTGTTTGCATTATTATTGTCCATTTAATGCTGTAACGTAATCTAATTTATGAAAGGTTTGACTTCATGCACTTTCTCGAAGGTGATTTTCACTGATAAGGGACAGGCCGGGAAATTTAACCAAGGTAATCTGTCTAGAATGAGCCACAGAATGATATAAGAGTGAGACATAAGATGTACTTCTATTGGGGAAGTCAAAAAGTTAAATATCTAGTTATAGGGAGTTTGTGATCATTTGTTGATATACCCATGATGTTTCCACTTTAGCCTTGCAAATGCTTGAGGTCAGGCCTCCAAATCTTGGATAAAACCCTAAGTCTTCAATAATAGCCACATGAACATAGACTTTTACATGATTTTCAAAATGACGATTTTCTTTAAAATTAAACTCCATCTTGAATATCTTATCTTTCTTCGCCCTAAAGATTTTGCTCGTAAATGACAGAATTCATTTTACTCTCCTTCATTTTTGACTTTTTTTCCCTCAAGATCTGTAACAGTTACTTTCACTAGACCAAGAAGAAACTGGAATTCAGTTAATGGCTCAGTATGTACTTCACATATCTGCATAGATATTCCCCAACTTCCCAATCATTTCATTATACCTTGCCGTTGCTCAAGTCTCAATCATTTCTGCTTGTTTTCTAATAATTTGATCCTAATCTTTTGCTTGTAAAGCAATTCACCTAAGCAAACTCCTAGCTCTGATGGAGGCATGGCTTTGCAAGATAGGAAAATTTCCTTAGCTTTTTATTCTAATTCAGTGTTCTGCACTTGGGCTAGTGTGTTTGTTTTATAGCAATGTTCTAATTCCTAACTTGACATGACTACTTGCTTGAAGCCAAACTATGCCTTATCAGGTCTGTGTCCAACATTCTTTGTACCATTTTGGAAATGAATCACTGGCAATTACCATTTGGAGAAAGGGGCAGTACTTAACCAAGATTTAATATTTGTTAAGTATAAGTGTCTATCACACTAATTCCTCATGGATAATCATGGAATAGCCCATGAGAAATATATATTCTACCTTTTTTCTTATGTTTAATGGAAGTCTTGCTATACTTCCAGTTACCACTGTTTCTTGTTTACCTTATTGTATTGGTCCATTCTCACACTGCTATAAATACCCGAGACTTGCTAATTTATAAAGGAAAGAGGTTTAATTGTTTCTCAGTTCCACATGGCTGGTGAGGCCTAAGGAAACTCACAATCACGGCAGAAGAGGAAGAAAGGACCTTCTTTACATGGCAGCAGGAGAGAGAAGAGCAAGTGGGGAAAATGGCAGATGTTTATAAAACCATCAGATCTAGTGAGAACTCACTTCCTATCACCAGAACACAATGGGGTAACTGCCCCCTGATCCAATCATGTCCCACCACTTTCCTCCCTCGACATACGGGGATTATATAGGGATCACAATTCAAGATGAGATTTGGGTGGGTTCACATCCAAACCATATCATTTCACCCCTGACTTCTCTCACATCTCATGTCCTCACATTTCAAAACACAATCATGCCCTCCCAACAGTTCCCCCAAATCTTAATCCAATTAACTGAAAAGTCCAAGTCCAAAGTCTTGTGAGGACTTACTATTATGAGAACAGCATGAGGGGAAGTGTCCCCATGATTGATTCGATCACCTCCCACCAGGTCCAGCTCTTGACATACAATGGGATTACAATTCAAGATGAGATTTGGGTGGTGACACAGTCAGACCATGTCATTTATCAATACATATTATGTGAAAAGTAGTCTCAGTTCATGCAGAACAGTTCTGTTGCTCTTTCCACAAACTTAATTTGTAGTCTTGGTTTGTTTATATGTAATACTTTGATGCCTTTTATGTCCAAATCTTAAAAGGTACATGCTTCATTTTCACTGGTTTTTCTGAAAACTTGATATGATGATGGTGAAGCAAAAACTGTGAACCTTACTTCGTTTCCTTAGGCAATTTAACATTATATTCTGGTGTTTTCTGTATTAAAATTCGTGTCCTGAATAGGAACATCTTTTGATGTTAGTTGATATTGACCTCTCCTGATTCCTATAAAATAGATTATAGGGCCCTCCTATAGTCTCACGATTGTAGAATCTGAATCTCAGTTCCCACTGAATACTAATTTTAACATGAGTTAACCACATAACTATTATATCAAAAAGTCTATCTTCAATTGGGATCTCTTAAGGGACTTGCTATAATTTAAATGTTTGTGTGCCCACTAAATGTGTATGTTAAAATTTTAACCCCTAAGGTAATGGTATTAAGAGATGGAGCCTTTGGGGGTGATTAGGTCATGAGGGCATCACCATCATGAATAAAATTAGTGCCCTTACAAAAGACACCCCAGAGAGAATCCTTGCCCTTCAACCAGGTGAGGACACAGCCAAAAGGTACCATCTACAAGCCAGAAAGCACGCCCTCACCAAACACTGAATCTGTCTTGATCTTGGATTTATCAGCCTCCAGAATCATAAGAAATAAAGTTCTGTTGTTTATAAGCTACCTAGTTTATGGTACTTTCTTATAACAGCTTGAATGGACTGAGAGAGGTAAACTCTACTTTGTCCACAATAGCAGGGATACAAATTTGTTACATATAAATGTATTTAGATACCCTCGTGCCATCATATGACTAGGAAAAGGATTAACAAGGGTCTATATTCCCATCAAATTCAAGTAGTGTGACTTTCAGCAATCACACACACCTGATCTACACATGTGAGGCCTGAACAATATCACTAGGGACTAAATGAAGTTTACTAAAAGAAATGTTACATCTTGTCTAGTCAAGGGCAAAAACAGCATTCTTAGTGATCAGTGCTTGCCTAATCTGGAAGTTGTGCTGCCCAGGTTTGGGTTATCATTAGTATTTAGGACATTAATTCAGACAGAAAAAAGGATCAAGTCCAGTGTTGGTAAAGTGGGCAAATAATCCTGCGTTTTGTCTGACACTATTGAGATTTTGTGTGTGGAATTTAGAAAATAAGAATTATTTGGGGGTATTTTGAAAATCCAGGTGACAACCATGTATCTGAGAAAGTGTAGAAAAAGATTACCCTGATAACAGGATGATTGCCTAGATAATATTTTGAGGCTTCTCTTTACAGTGATGAAGTGGTATTTGGAGCCATTAGGGAGCATACAGCACATTCCTTATCCATAAAGGAAGTCCACATACCATTTAATCACTCTGCACTTACAGCAAAGAAGTCTTAGCCGAAGAGGAAGTAAGAGGAAATGGAGCATATAAAAATGGGAGTGCATTTTGGAGAATTTATTTTTATCCCATGGAAAAATAGGTAATAAGTAAATTGTTTGCTACTTCAATATCACAGCTGATGCTCGATGTTTTTAATCTCACACATGGAATACAAGCATACACATTCTTGGTTTTATTTTTTGTGAGTTATTTATTCTTTAATTCTCTTGAAACAAAGCAAGAACAGTTTTACAGTTAGAGAACTTGCTCTCTCCTGTGTGATATTTATCATCTATAGAACCAACTACATTCAGCAGAATGAATTGGTATCACATCTTAAAAAATGCATTGTGACTTATAAAACAAGATCAGTGAAATGTGGTTTACTGCCACTCATGAAAGTCATAAAATGCCACTTCAATATGGTCTAAGTAGTAAAGCATTTTATAAAAACTTAAACCCCCTTTTCTCATTTTAAGAACAAAAAATGATTTAGCATGGCAGCAGAGAAAAGTTTAAAATCTGAAGGTCAGAGTTCAAATTTATATTTGTGCCTTTATTCACAGAAAGACATCATCATCTCGATAGTTATTACACACTCTAATTATTCATATCCACAGACAATGAAACTACACAGAACATAGAATGCTAGTAAAAACAAATACCTCAACATTCACTGGAATGATATTGGAGGAAGTAGGCAAGTAAAAATCAAAGGCAAAAAGATAAAAGTCAGAAATATAAACTTTACCTCTAGGCTGTGACTAAATGACTTTATTCATGGCACAGTGGATTGGCTTTTTCAATGTCCTTAGCAAAGGTGCAACAACTGATTCTATCAACTCTGAAGGAATTGAGTAAATGAGAGGATTGAAGATACTGGAGTCATAGGAAACTGTCCAATTTAATCTTGAATTATATAACTCATTTCTACTAAAAAAATACCCATTTTTCCTTGACTGTTTCTGTACCTTTTACAATTCAAAGATTATGCCATTAGTCCCTATTAAATTAAAGGACCAAAGAGACAGATGCATTATAGCCAATCTATTTTGGAAGACAAGCATAAATTTGTTATTTGAGTTCTAGTTTCCATTTTCAGTTTCCGTTACAAGATCTGTTTTCAAGATCTTGGTTCTGTTTTAAAGATGACTACTGGTTGGGTGCAGTGGCTCACGCCTGTCATCCCAGCACTTTGGGAGGCCGAGGTGGGTGGATCACGAGGTCAAGAGATCGAGGCCATCCTGGCCAACATGGTGAGACCCCGTCTTTATTAAACAAATACAAAAATTAGCTGGGCATGGTGGCGCGTGCCTGTAGTAACAGTTACTCGGGAGGCTGAGGCAGGACAATCGCTTGAACCCAGGAGGCGGAGGTTGCAGTGAACTGAGATGGTGTGACTGTGCTCCAGCCTGGTGGCAGAGTGAGACTCCATCTCAAAAAAAAAAAAAAAAAAAAAGACTACCACAACCTTGATTGTTTTACACTAAGCTAAACAGTCTACTGTTGCTTCCCTGATGTCAACAGGTGGCCTTTATAGTTTGAAGTAATAGTCAGTAATTTTTGGAGAGCCCTTGTTAAGCTTACCCTTATTAAGCTTACCATATAAAAGCTGATTTGGGATCTCTGCTGTCATCTGTAGTTTATATATATTTAGCCTAATGGGCTGTGTCATGATAAGCAAATGACACTATTATTACTTCATATTGCACACATACCTCTATTGTTACATAAGGCTGGGAGAATGACCTTGTCTTCTACCTCTTTCTCTTAATAGTTAATAGGCACTGTAAGATTCTGTAGGAAAAACTAGTATTGTTCTTCCCATCACAATGAAAATGCACGTCTCAGAAGAGATCGCTTATATCAGATATACTACGGATTTGTGGCTGGTTTACATTGTCCTCTGGACAAACCCAAGGCAAAATTAGGAAGTAGAAACTGATTTTCTTTTATTTGGTCTCCCCTACACATCTGCCAACATGTTTCCCTCTCCTTTACCTCCCTTTGCCTGACAGCCACACTGAATCCTTTTACTGTCTTCTGTCCCTCACCACTACCTGCATGTTGTGCTATACCAAAGGTGGAGAACCAGCCCATAGCCAAGAAATTCTCCTATTTCCTATAATCTTCAAAACAGAGAGAGCTCTGTGGTCTTTTTATTAGGGTTTGCTCCTTAAAAAGTTGAGATCATCTGGGTGGACCTATTCTAATTGCACAAGTTCTTGAAAGCTGAGAACTTTCTCCAGCTAATAGTAGAAGAGTACGGTAGAAGGGGGAAGTGAGAGACTGGAGCCATAATAAAGAATTGACCTTTGTTGATTTCAAGAAGGAGGGGACTGCCTTAGAAGGAATGTGGGAAGCCTTAAGGAGCTCGGAGAGGATTCCAGCTGACAGCCATCTAGGAAATGGGGATCTTAGTCCTAAAAGTACAAGGAACTGAGTTTGACCAACAACCTGAATAAGGTTGATAAGGAGATTCTTCCCTAGAAGCTCCATATAAAAACAGTCCAGCAGACAGCTTGATTTCAGTCTTGTGAGACCCTCAGCAGAGAATCAGTTGAACTTTGCTGCACTTTGTACCTACATAACTATGAGGTAACAAATTTGTACTGCTTTAAATCACTATATTAGTGTTAATTTGTTACTCATCAGCAGAAAATTAGCACAATGGATGAATTAGATAAACTAATACCCTAATCCCTGCTAATATGTTACCTGGTTAATGTGTGATCTCTCTCATGAATGGAACGCCTAAATGCACTTAAAATTCATATGTTACAAAGAAATATTAATCAAACTCAAAGACAAAGTGTCAGAGATGATGTTATGAATATAATAAAAGTAAAATTTGGGACAAAATGCATTAAAGGAGATAAGGGTCATTTTCTAGTTGTATGAGCTATAATCAGTAATAGAGATATGACATTATTAAAATGTATATGCCTGTAGCAGACCCTTAAAGAATGAGCCTAGGCTTATGATTAGAAACTTTTCGCTGGGATTGGACTTCAAATCACATCACATGGGCATCTAACTCTTCTACCTTTGAATTAGATCAATCTTGCAGATACAAAGGGAGACAGCTCATGATAGAAAATTAATCAGCAATGAAAAGAGAATGTAAATCAACATGTCCAAGATTGTGGTAACAGACATGGCACAGTTAATTTGCAATGGATTTCAAATCATTTGCATAGCTCATCTAAAATAGCAGATGCTAGCTAGGAATCCCATGAAAGACTTTCTTCGCGCCTGGAGGCTATAGAGTATCAACTTCTATTGATTTCATTGACAGAAACTTACCTAGCTCTTTAGAAGTGATATACAGCTTTGGCTAACTTGAGAATCTCAAAATTGGCAAAAACGAAAGCAAAATAAAACAGCTTTGCAAAGAGAAATTGGATTGAAACTACTGGATAGGTAGTCTGAGGTAATAATAAGGGAGGAGACCACCCCTCATATTGTCTTATGCCCAGTTTCTGCCTCCAATGAAAAAAAGAAATAAAAACTAAAAGGCAGAAATGAAATCCACAGGCAGACAGCCCGGCGCCACACCCTGGGCCTGGTAGTTAAAGATCGACCCTGACCTAATTGGTTATGTTATCTATAGATTACAGACATCGTATAGAAAAGCACTGTGAAAATCCCTGTCCTGTTATGTTCCATTCTAATTACCAGTGCATGCAGCCCAGTCACACACCCCCTGCTTGCTCAATCGATCACGACCCTCTTATGTGGACCTCTTTAAAGTTGTAAGCCCTTAAGAGAGACAGGAATTGCTCGTTTGAGGAGCTCGGCTTTTGAGATGTGAGTCTTGCCAATGCTCCTGACCAAATAAAGCCCTTCGTTCTTTAACTAGGTGTCTGAGGGGTTTTGTCTGCGGCTCGCCTTGCTACAATAAAAAATATATATTCTAGTTCTCGTACCTGTGTAAGCTTAAACAAGCTATGTCAAGTACCGCATCAGTGAAATGAGAAGGTTAGATTAGATAAGAGAAAAGCATCCTCTTTACCTGTGACATTTCTTTTCATAAGTGTCCCTGAGGAAGGACAGTGAACCTTAGAAGTCATTGTCCACCAGATATGCTTGAGACTTTTCTCCCACAGATTCTTGTTCTCAAAGAACAATGAAGAATTCATCTGATCACCATTTGTTGGTAGATCTTCCTCCATCCCTTTATTTTGAGCCTATGTATGTCTCTGCATGTGAGATGGGTCTCCTGAATACAGCAGACTGATGGGTCTTGACTCTTTATCCAGTTTGCCAGTCTGTGTCTTTTAACTGGAGCATTTAGTCCATTTACATTTAAGGTTAATATTGTTATGTGTGAACTTGATCCTGCCATTATGATATTAACTGGTTATTTTGCTCGTTAGTTGATGCAGTTTCTTCCTAGCCTCGATGGTCTTTACATTTTGGTATGTTTTTGCAATGGCTGGTACCGGTTGTTGCTTTCCATGTTTAGGGCTTCCTTCAGGGTCTCTTGTAAGGCAGGCCTGGTGGTGACAAAATCTATTTAATAAATGGTGCTGGGAAAATTGGCTAGCCATAACTAGAAAGCTGAAACTGGATCCTTTTCTTACTCCTTATACGAAGATTAATTCAAGATGGATTAGAGACTTAAATGTTAGACCTAATACCATAAAAACCCTAGAAGAAAACCTAGGTAGTACCATTCAGGACATAGGCATGGGCAAGGACTTCATGTCTAAAACACCAAAAGCAACGGCAGCAAAAGCCAAAATTGACAAATGCGATCTAATTAAACTAAAGAGCTTCTGCACAGCAAAAGAAACCACCATCAGAGTGAACAGGCAACCTACAGAATGGGAGAAAATTTTTGCAATCTACTCATCTGACAAAGGGCTAATATCCAGAACCTACAAAGAACTCAAACAAATATACAAGAAAAAAACAAACAACCCCATCAAAAAGTGGGCAAAGGATATGAACAGACATTTCTCAAAAGAAGACATGCATATAGCCAACAGACACATGAAAAAATGCTCATCATCACTGGCCATCAGAGAAATGCAAATCAAAACCACAATGAGATACCATCTCACACCAGTTAGAATGACAATCATTAAAAAGTCAGGAAACAACAGGTGCTGGAGAGGATGTGGAGAAATGGGAACACTTTTACACTGTTGGTGGGATTGTAAACTAGTTCAACCATTACGGAAAACAGTATGGCAATTCCTCAAGGATCTAGAACTAGATGTACCATATGACCCAGCCATCCCACTACTGGGTATATACCCAAAGGATTATAAATCATGCCGCTATAAAGACACATGCACACGTATGTTTATTATGGCACTATTCACAATAGCAAAGACTTGGAATCAACCCAAATGTCCATCTGTGACAGACTGGATTAAGAAAATGTGGCACATATACACCATGGAATACTATGCAGCCATAAAAAAGGATGAGTTTGCGTCCTTTGTAGGGACATGGATGCAGCTGGAAACCATCATTCTTGGCAAACTATCACAAGAAGAGAAAACCAAACACCGCATGTTCTCACTCATAGGTGGGAACTGAACA
>NC_045445.1:58230507-58264171 GCF_002776525.5 Piliocolobus tephrosceles | reverse complement strand
GGGGGGGGGGGAGGGATTTCATTGGGAGTTATACCTGATGTAAATGACGAGTTGATGGGTGCTGACGAGTTGATGGGTGCAGCACACCAACATGGCACAAGTATACATATGTAACAAAGCTGCACGTTATGCACATGTACCCTAGAACTTAAAGTATAATAAAAAAAAAAAAAAAAAAGAATTCATCTGATCAATCTTTCCAGCTACTAAGCGGAGTGTTCAACATGGTCAATTTCTTAACATGGAATTCAATGTCCTTTACAATGCCTCAACCTTTATTCCCAGCCTCATTTGTCACCATGTATTACACTAAATTATTTGCTGTTTCTTTAACACATTCCTTGCTTCTGTGCATTTACTTATGCCCTTTTTCATATCCCAGTTCATGACCTAGCAAAATATTACACATCCTTCAATCTCCAAGTCAAATATCACCTCTTTAGGAAACCCTATTTCACCACTAATAGAGAACCACTCAGAAGATTTTCCAACTGAAAGTTTAGGGCCACTTTTCAGAATTTTCAAGGTCCCTTTTATGAATTAAACATTTGTTTATTTATGTATGTATTTATTTATTTATTGGCCAGGCCCTCAGCAAAGAGTGAATTAGCCCCTGTTGGTGGGTACGGGCCCACTGATACATTTTGTTTGACCAGCATACTGTTTTCTTAAGAATCTGAATCTGCCTTCAGGCAGCTATTAAGCTGTCTAGGTTGCAACAAGCCCCACCACTTAGCAGCGTTTTCACACATACCTGCTATTTTCTCAGGCTCTAAAGGCTTTTGGGTTTGCTCTCTCTGCCCATTTAATTTATTCTTTAAGACTGCAGCCAGCCACAGTATTTCTTAGATTTTTCTACTCCAAAGCCTTGTTGTGGAGTAGAATATAGTTCCCATAATTATAAATGCAAGTTCAGAGCCCCCCTTTAAAATGATCTTTACTGCTGTTTATAATAGGGGAGTAGACAGAAGGGCAACAAATTAAGCAACATGGAGATTAACCAGTTTTTCAAATCATCCTCCTCTCTGGCCTCCTTAGGGTACTTACTCTCTTCCTGGGAGGGGTGGAAATGAGGGTGGGAGTGGGAGTTACTGTTAAACCTGCTTCTGAATCAAGTTTTATTTTAAATGACATCGGTTATAAGAGACAATTTACCATCTGCTAGTTTATTATCCATATACACAAAAAAGAAAACTATATAATAAAGGTAACTGCCAAAATGACTATAAAAATTTTGTTTCATTTTGAACTAGAACTAAAGAAACTATAACATGTGACTCAACCTTTGACTACTCAGTTTCAGCATTTCTTTCATTAAAACTTTAACACATAACCCCACATTTCTATTTTCTTCCTGAGACTCACTTTCACATCCTGTCGTGACTTCAGGATTTGTGCAGCCAGTGGTAATGATCTAAAAATGTTTCATTTCCTTCTCTGCTGTCCCCCAAAAGGCATAATATATCGTATTAAATAAATTTCAGTAACACAGTATCATCATTTTCTGCTCAAAGGAGTTTAACCTAGTGCAATTAACTGCAGTATTTGAATTCCAGCAAGAAACACTCATGCCACACTTCTTTTTAAGAGATGATTTTTTCTTTTATATGCTCCTTTTTATTGGTGACTTTCTGATAGCTTTTCTAAGAAGTAAAGATTTGTGTTTGCTGAGTTCACTGTAGTCCCCAGGCAATCAGCACCTTTCCCACCACCAAATGCAGAAAAATGCTTGACTTTTCCCAAGCAGAGCTGCGTATAATTAAAATTTGGCAAAGGCAGAAAAAGTATCACAAGGATTTGCTGAACTTGACACTATGGTGAATAGAAGCTAGTCATATAAATTTTTTGGCAGAAGGATACTTTCTTTTATAAGTCCATTACTATAGGTGGTGGTAACACGAGGAAGAGACTTTAGCTCCTTCAGAGGATCTCCATAACTAAGATGGCTACAAAGTCCTCCATCCTAGACACAGTGACTAAATGATGTAATGTTTAGTTAACTCCAGAAAAATCTGACGGAGCCAGCTTGGTGCCATCTCACTTTTCCATTACCAGCCTTCATGCCTCTCTCTCTCCTTTTCCTCATTCCAAGTTCCTGTAATATAAGACGTTTCTATAATCTAGGTAAAAAGTTAATAGTGGGAAATTAAAGTTTGACCTCTCTGATAGAGGATGGAAGATTTGCTTTTAAATAGCTAATGCCTGAAGTTTGATAGACTCTAGAGAAGCCCTAAAGGTGAATAATTTATTTGAGGTTAGCACCTCCTCAAAGCCCAGTCCTAGTCTATTTACTCTTAAGTCCAATCTTCTTGTATAAAGAAACATATTAGGGAAAACAAATGTTCTAATTCGAGGCTAATGCCACATTCAAAATTTCGCTTTCGTTTTCATTACTTCAGGCATGATATAATGTTCCATAATTCCTGCCTAGAACCTATGATAAGAGCCTCCTTAAAAAAAAGAAAAAAAAAATTGGGAGTTGAGCAATGAGAACACATGGACACAGGGAGAGGAACATCATACACTGAGGCCTGTCAGGGGGTGGGGGGTTAGGGGAGGGGTAGCATTAGGAGAAACACATAATGTAAATGACGGGTTGATGAGTGCAGCAAACCACCATGGCATGTGTATACCTATGTAACAAACCTGCAAGTTCTGCACAGGTATTCCAGAACTGAAAGTATAATAATAAAAATAAAAACATTTGGTTTTTTTCTGAAACAAAACAGGCTTAACATACCTAATTTACAGATGACTTATATTAGAGTTCTTCTAGCATAAAAATATTTTTAATTAAAAATTTGAAATTGGTCATATATTCTAAAATTCAACAATTGACCTCTGACTCAAATCCATGTCAGTCAAATTCTGCACATCTTAACATATGCAGATTTTTACAAATACTTTTTGTTTTTTATTCTTGTCAAACAAAACCTTAAGTAAAAGTCACAACTAAATGATACCTTAATTATTCCATATCAAGAAGTGAAAAATGTTACAACACTATGCAATTTACTCTCAGTGTTGATGATTAACTATTAGGAAACGTGAATCATTATAAGAACCCCTCATATTCTTCTCTTGATGTAAGGTTCAAGGTGAAACACTAGATTAGCTCAACAAAAGGATGTCTCTTCTTGTCTCCAGAAAAGAGTAACCTTCTGTTCTTGGACTTGAACTCTCAACTGAAAAGTCCCTGGAGCATGTGCCCCAGGAACTGAACCTCATGTCTCAGGGCTTCTAATAATATACCAATTCTGACCACCACAATTAATCCTCTTATAAAACTGTAATTTAAAATTAAATCACCACAGCCCTAATACACCTTCACACAGTCACATGGTTTGTACAGGCATAACTTGTTTTACTGTGCTTCACTTTATTAAACTTGTCAGATACTGTGTTTTTGTGAAAATTGAAGATTTGTGACAACCCTGCATTGAGAAAGTCTATCAGGCCCATTTGTCCAATAGCATATGCTCACTGTGTATCTGTGTCATATTTTAATAATCCTTGCAATACTTCAAACATTTTCATTATTATTTAATCTATTATGGTTGTCTGTAACCAGTGATCTTTGATGTTACTATTTTAATTGTTGTGAGGTGCCACAAACTGCACCCATATGAGAGCAAACCTAACTTATAAATATTGAGTGTGTTGTGACTGTTTCACCAATCCTTCATTCCCTAGATCCTTTCCCTTTCCCAGTTCACTCTATTTCCTGAAACACAAGAATATTGAAGTTGGGTCAATTAATAACCCTACAATGACCTTTAAGCGTTCAAGTGAAAAGAAGAGTTGCACATCTCTCAATCTCTCACTTTAAGTCGAAAGCTAGAAATGTTTAAGCTTAGTCAGGAGGCACATCGAAAGTAGAGATAGGCCAAAAGCTAGCCTCTTGTATCTAACAAGAGACCTAAACAAAGGAAAATGTATTGAAGGAAATTAAAAGTGCTAATACAGTGAACATATGAAAGATAAAGTAAGACAACCTTATTTCAGACATGGAGAAAATTTTAGTGGCCTAGATGGATAGAAGATCAAACTATCCACACTATTCTCTTAATCCAAAACTTAATCCAGAGTACCAGAGCAAGGCCTTTATTCTCTTCCATTCTGTGAAGGTTAAGAGAAGTGGGGGGTGAACCAAGATGGCCAATTAGAAGCAACTGTGTTCTGTGGATCTCTCTGAGAACAAAAACTGTGAGTGAATTCTACACCTAACTGAGGTATCCAGGTTCTCACATTGGGACTGACTAGGCGGTCAGTGTGACCCACAGAGAGTGAGGAAAAGCTGGGTGGGGCAACAGCTCACCCGGGAGCAGCACAGAGCCAGTGAAGCCCCTACACCCAGCCAAGGGAGGTGGTGAGTGATTGTGGCACCCCACCCGGGAAACCACGCTTTTCCCACAGATCTGTGCAACATGCTGATCGGGGGATCCCCTTGTGAGCCCACATCACCAAGGCGTTGGAGCCAAAGCACAGAGCTGTGTGGGCTCTTGGCATCAGCTCAGGCACGCATAGAAACCCCATGAGTTTTTGCATACTCTGGCCCCAGAGGCAGGAGATCCTTCCATTTCCTAGGAAGGGGGTTGAAGCCAGGGAGCCAAGTGGTATTGTTCGGTGGGACCCACTCTCATGGCACCTCACAAGTTAAGACCCACTGGCTCAGAATTCCAGCCAGTCAGTGGCAGCAGCCTGAAGACTGTCTAAGACAACCAAGTTCACAGGGTTGAGAAGGGGCAGCTGCCATCTCTGCTGCTTCAATAGGCCATTCTGGCCTGCTAGCTCCAAGAAACTGGGTGGTCCAGACTAGGAGGAATTCCCCACAGCACAGCACAGTTGCTGTGGCAAATAATGGCCAGACTGCTTCTTTAAAAGGGACCCCACTCCATCCCTCCTCACTGGGTGGGGTCTCCCTGCCGGAATCTCAGCAACTCCAGTCAGGGTTTTGCGGACAGAACTCTGATGTCCTTGGGATGGAGTCCTTGGGATGGGCCCCTCCGGGGAAGGGCAACTGCAGTCTCTGTGGTTCAGCTGACTTAGCCTTTCCTGCCTGCTGGCTCTGGAGGGTCTGGGTGCTCTGGATGAAGTGGGTTCCCTTCAGTATAGCACACCCACTCCATCAAAGGGCACCCAGACTGCTTCTTTAAGCAGGTTCTTGATCCCATTTCTTTAAGCAGGTTCTTGATCCCATTTCTCCTGACTGGGTGATGACTTGTTTTTCTAAGACCACCAGAGAGAGCACAAAAGAACCAGCAAGTAGGCAAAGGTCAGGAGCAAAACTGCAAGTTTATTTTGTTAACCTAAGGTGTGGGGAAGAAGTCTGTCAGCCTCTGGCAAAGAAGGCTGGCAGAGTCACCCCCGGTGAAGCTCTCGGACCGAGTTCTGACAGTCCCGACAGCAGTGGGGAAGCTGGGAAGTCTGCGTGGCTCAATGGCCGAGAGCAGCTTTTCTAGGAGTGGGAGGGCAATAGGCGGGGCACGGGCGTGTCGGGGGCGTTCCACAGGTGCCACCAGGTAAATCTTGGTGTCTTCGGATTGACGTCACCTGGCGCATGCCCAGTTGGTCTGTACCTTCCCCGGTTGCCGGCTGCATTTTCGCATGCATGGGAAACGTTGGGAGGGGGCGATGAAGAACCGGGAAGTGCACCATCTTGCCTCCATTCCTCCAAACAGGTGAGACCTCCCAACAGGAGTCTCCAGATACCTCCTACAGGAATGTTTGGGAGGTCAGTACCCCTCTGGGATGGAGCTCCCAGAGGAAGGACCAGACTGCCTTTTTTGCTGTTTCATAGCCTTCACTAGTGATACCTCCAGCTGCAGGAGAGAATGAGGCTACTAAAGTCTGGAGTAGACACCCAGAAAACCATAGCAACCCTACAGAATAGTGGCCTGAAAAACAAAGAAAGAGAAAACAACAACAACAACATCAACAGAAAAAGACCCCACAAAAGCCCAATTCAAAGGTAAGCAACCTCAAAGATTGAAGGTAGATAAGCCCGTGAAGACAAGAAAGAATCAACACAAAAATGCTGAAAACTCAAAGAACAGAGTGCCTCTTCTCCAAATGAGAAGGCACAGAACTGGGCTGAGGATGAGATGGTTGAATTGACAGAATTAGGCTTCAGATGGTAGGTAATAATGAACTTCACTGAGGAAAAGGAGTATGTTCTAACCCAATGCAAAGAAGCTAAGAATCATAATACAACATTACAAGACCTAATAGCCAGAATAACCAGTTTAAAGAGGAACATAAATGACCTGATATAGCTGAAAAAAAAAAAAAAAAAAAATGGAAGAACTTCACAATGCAGTCAAATACACCACGTGGAGGAAAGAATCTTAGAGCTTGAAGATTATCTTTCTGAAATAAGACAGGCAGATAAGAATAGAGAAAAAAAATGAATGAAAAGGAACAAATAAAACCTTAGAGAAATATGAGATTATGTAAAAAGAATGAACATATGACTGATTGGTGGTCAGGGAGAATGGAACCAAGTTGGGAAACACACTTCAGGATATCCTCTAGGAGAAATCTCACAACCTAGAAACACAGGCCAACATTCAAATTCAGGAAATCCAGAGAACCCTAATAAGATACGCCATGAGAAGATCGGTCTCAAGACACAAAATCATTAAATTCTTCAACGTCAAAATGAAAGAAAAAATGTTAAGGGCAGCCGGAGAGAAAGGCCAGGTCACCTACAAAGGGAAGACCATTAGACTAACAGCAGACCTCTCAGTGGAGACCTTACAAGATTAGGGGCCAATATTCAACATTCTTAAAAAAAAGTAATTCCAACCCAGAATTTCATATCCAGCCAAACTAAGCTTCATAAGCAAAGAAGAAATAAGATTCTTTTTGGACAAGGTAATGGTGAGGGAATTTGCCACCACCAAGCCTGCCTTGCAAGAGCTCCTGAGGGAAGCACTAAATATGGAAAGGAAAAACCATTATCAGCAACTACAAAAACACATTGAAGTACATAGATGAGTGACACTATGAAGCAACTACATAAACAAGTCTGCAAAATAACCAGCTAGCATCATAATGACAGGATCAAATTCATATATAACAACATTAACCTTAAATGTAAATGAGCTAAATGTCCTAATTAAAAGACACAGAATAGCAAGCTGCATAGAGTCAAGAACCATTGGTATTCTGTGTTCCAGAGACCCATGTCATGTGCAAAGACACACAAAGACTCAAAATAAAGGGATGGAGGAAAATTTACCAACTAAATGGAAAACAGAAAAAATTAGGGGTCACAATCCTAGTTTATGACAAAACAGACTTTAAGCCAGTGAAGATCAAAAAGACAAAGAAGAGCATTAGATAATGGTAAAGGTTTAAATTCAACAAGAAGAGCTAATCATCCTAAATATATTTCCACATAATACAGGAGCACCAAGATTCATAAAGCAAGAGCTTAGAGACCTACAAAGAGACTTAGACTCCCACACAATAATAGTGGGTTACTTTAACACTTCACTGACAGTATTAGAAAGATCATTAAGACAGAAAATTAATAAAGATATTTGAGATCAGAACTCAGCTCTGAATCAAGCAGACCTGATAGATATCTATAGAACTCTCCACCCCCCAAAAAACAGAATATACATTCCTCCAATGGCCACATGACATTTACTCTAAAATTGATCACATAATTGGAAATGAACCACTCCTCAGCAAATGCAAAGTAACTGACATCATAAAAAAGTCTCTCAGACCACAGCACAGTCTCATTAGAATTTAAGATTAGAAAAGTCACTCAAAACTACACAACTACAAAGAAATTGATCAACGTACTCCTGAATGACTCCTGAGTAAATACTGAAATTAAGGCAGAAATTAAGAAGTTATTTGAAACTAATGAGAACAAAGAGACAACATACCAGAATCTGTGAGATGCAGCTAAGGCAGTGTTAAGAGAGGAATTTGTAGCACTAAATGCCCACACCAAACAGGTAGAAAGATCTCAAATCGATTAACTCATATCACAAGTAAAAGAACTAGAGAACCAAGAGCAAACAAACCCCAAAGCCAGCAGAATATAAGAAATAACTAACATCAAACTGGAACTGAAAGTAATAAAGAAACAAAAAACACTTCAAAAAATTAACAAATCTAGGAGCTCTTTTTTGAAAAAAATGGTAAAATAAACCACTAGCTAGGCTAATGAGAAAAAAAGAAGAATCAAATAGACACAATAGGAAATGATAATGAGGATATCACCACTGACCCCACAGAAGTACAAACAACTATCAGAGAACAGTACAAACACTTCTATGCACGTAAGCTAGAAAATATGGAGGAAATTGATAAACTCCTGGATGCATACACCTAACCAAGACTGAACCAGGATGAAATTGACTCCCTGAATAGACCAATAATGAGTTTTGAAATTGAGGGAGTAATAAATAGCCCACCAACCAAATAAAAGCCCTAGACCAGATGGATTCACAACTGAATTCTACCAGAGTTACAAAGAGGAGCTGGTGCCATTTTTTTCTGAAACTATTTCAAACAATTGAAAAGGAGGGACTCCTCCCTAACTCATTTTATGAAGCTAGCATCATCCTGATACCAAACCTGGCAGAGATATAACATAAAAAGAAAACTTCAGGCCAGTCTCCCTGATGAACATCAATGCAAAAATTCTCAATAAAATACTGGCAAACCAAATCCAGCAGCACATCAAAAGCCATGATCAAGTTGGCTTCATCCCTGGGATGTAAGATTGGTTCAACATATGCAAAACAATAAATGTAATTCATCATATAAACAAAACTAAATGCAAAAGCTACATGATTATCTCAATAGATGCAGAAAAGGGCTTCAATAAAATTCAGCATCCCATTACGTTAAAAACTTTCAACAAACTAGGTATTGAAGGAATACACCTCAAAATAATCAGAGTCATATATGACAAACCTGTAGCCCTTAGCATACTGAATGGGCAAAAGCTGGAAGCAATCCTCTTGAAAACTAGCACAAGAAAAGGATGCCCTCTCTCACAACTCCTATTCAACATAGTACTGGAAGTTCTGGCCAAGAAAATCAGGCATGAGAAATAAATAAATGGTATTCAAATAAGAAGAAAGAAAGTCAAATTATCTTTGTTTGCAAATTACATGATCTTATATCTAGAAAATCCTATTGTCTCAATTCAAAAGCTTCTTAAGCTGACAACCAACTTCAGCAAAGTCTCAGGATACAAAATAAATGTGCAAAAGTCCCTAGCATTCCTATAAACCAACAAAAGGCAAACAGAAAGTCAAACCTTGAATGAACTCCCATTCACAATTGCTACAAAGAGAATAAAATACCTAGGAATACAACTAACAAGGGAAGTGAAGGGCCCCTTCAAGGAAAACTACAAACCACTGCTCAAGGAAATAAGAGAGGACACAAATGAATGGAAAAACATTCCATCTTCATGATCAGGAAGAATCAATATCATAAAAATGATTCTCCATTAAAATTATCTATATATTGCCCAAAATAATTTATAGATTCAATGCTATTCCTACCAAACTACTATTGACATTCTTCACAGAATTAGAAAAAAAAAAAAAACTACTACTTTAAAATTCATATGAAATCAAAAAAGAGCCTGAATAGCCAAGACAATCCAAAGCAGAGATGACTAGTTTTCATGATATATATAGTCATGTGATAGTTTACATTTAACCTTTACTGGCTCATCATAACTTTATGTATAAGGATGCTTATTGATTCAGCTACTAAGTAAGGAAGAAGAATGTAAGAAGCAATTTTGCTACCCATTTTAGGGTGCCTTATTCAGCAAATGTTGACATTGATAACTCCTAAAATACTTAAGAATTCCTAGCTCTAATTCATTATCCTATTGTGATTTTTCTTTATAAGGCTATATAATCACATGAATAAATATTTCAATTCCCAGTAAATTAATACAGAAGGCAGTATACACCATTGAGTTACAGGGATACTTCAGAGGTATTGCAGGTTTTGTTCCAGGTCACCTCAATAAGTGAATATCACAATAGAGTTGTGTGAATTTTTTGGTTTCTCAGTGCATATAAAAGTTATGTTTATACTATAATGTAGTCTACTAAATATGCAACAGCATCATGTCTAAATATCAATGTATATACTTTAACTTAAAAATACTTTATTGCTAAAAAATGCTAATTATCATCTGAGCCTTCAGTGGATTGTAATCTTTTTGCTAGTGGAGGGTCTTGCCTCCATATCGATGGCTGTTGACTGATCAGGATGATGATTGCTGAAATTTGGAGTGGTTATGGCAATTTCTTAAAATAAGATAGTAATTAAGTTTGCCACATTGATTGTCTCTCCCTTTCACAGAAGATTTCTCTTTAACAACCAATACTGTTTGATAGTATTTTACACACAGTACAACTTCTTTCAAAATTATAGTCAATCCTTTCAAGTTCTACCACTGCTTTATCATCTAAGTTTATGGAATATTCTAAATCCTTTATTGTCATTTCAACAATTTTCACAGCACCTTCACCAGGATTAGATTCCAACTCAAGAAACCACTTTCTTTGTTCATCTGTAAGAAACAACTTATTCATCAAATTTTATCATGAGATTGAAGCAATTCAGTCACATCTTCAGGCTCCATTTCTAATTCAAGTTATCTTGCAATTTGCACCACATCTGCAGTGACTTCCTTCACTGAAGTCTTGAACCCCTCAAAGTCATCCATGAGGGTTGGAATCAACTTCATGCAAACTTTCGTTACTGTTGATATTTTTACCTCCTCCCATGAATCATGTGTGTTCTTTCTTATTATTATTATTATTATTATTATTATTATTATTATTATTATTACACTTTAAGTTCTAGGGTACATGTGCATAACGTGCAGGTTTGTTACATATGTATACTTGTGCCATGTTGGTGTGCTGCACCCATCAACTCGTCAGCACCCATCAACTCGTCATTTACATCAGGTATAACTCCCAATGCAATCCCTCCCCCCTCCCCCCTCCCCGTGATAGGCCCTGGTGTGTGATGTTCCCCTTCCCGAGTCCAAGTGAGCTCATTGCTCAGTTCCCACCTATGAGTGAGAACATGCGGTGTTTGGTTTTCTGTTCTTGCGATAGTTTGCTGAGAATGATGGTTTCCAGCTGCATCCGTGTCCCTACAAAGAACACAAACTCATCCTTTTTTATGGCTGCATAGTATTCAATAGTGTATACGTGCCACATTTCCGTAATCCAGTCTGTCACTGATGGACATTTGGGTTGATTCCAAGTCTTTGCTATTGTGAATAGTGCCGTAATAAACATACGTGTGCATGTGTCTTCATAGCAGCATAATTTATAATCCTTTGGGTATATACCCAGTAATGGGATGGCTGGGTCATATGGTACATCTAGTTCTAGATCCTTGAGGAATCGCCATACTGTTTTCCATAATGGTTGAACTAGTTTACAATCCCACCAACAGTGTAAAAGTGTTCCCATTTCTCCACATCCTCTCCAACACGTGTTGCTTCCTGACTTTTGAATGATTGCCATTCTAACTGGTGTGAGATGGTATCTTATTGTGGTTTTGATTTGCATTTCTCTGATGGCCAGTGATGATGAGCATTTTTTCATGTGTCTGTTGGCTGTATGAATGTCTTCTTTTGAGAAATGTCTGTTCATATCCTTTGCCCACTTTTTGATGGGGTTGTTTGTTTTTTTCTTGTAAATTTGTTTGAGTTCTTTGTAGGTTCTTGATATTAGCCCTTTGTCAGATGAGTAGATTGCAAAAATTTTCTCCCATTCTGTAGGTTGCCTGTTCACTCTGATGGTAGTTTCTTTTGCTGTGCAGAAGCTCTTTAGTTTAATTAGATCCCATTTGTCAATTTTGGCTTTTGCTGCTGTTGCTTTTGGTGTTTTAGACACAAAGTCCTTGCCCATGCCTATGTCCTGAATGGTACTACCTAGGTTTTCTTCTAGGGTTTTTACGGTATTAGGTCTAACATTCATGTGTGTTCTTAATGGCATCTAGAATGTTGAATCCTTTCCAGAAGGTTTTCAATTTACTTGGAACAGATCCATCAGAGGAACCATTATGCATGGCAGGTATAGCTTAATAAATATATGTACATCTAAATATATAACAATTACTTGCATATACCTATGTATGGATTATCTTAACATAAAAATCTGAAAGAAACAAGGCTTGACTTGAATTAAATTCTTGTGTTTAGAATGGGATAAATTCCTCACAGTTTTGAAAGTTGGTTACTGATATCCCAGCGAAGACTGCTATAATTCCTCAACAAATCAGCAGTTTAGATTTAAAACAAAACTGTTTACTTATCTGGCTTTCTTGCAAAGACCTTCAGGGAGTTCAAGTGCATCTTTCCTGTACACATACGTATCTACAGCAAATGTCCAGGACTTAACGGATTTTTACAAGCATATTAGAATATGTATCATCTTAAAGAAAATGAAACTATCAATTTTGTAAGGAATTTCTATTATACTCACCAAAGCCCATTATACCTCACAAAGGAATATTACCAGTATTTCCATTAAATGAAAGCACAACTGTCACTTCCGGGTAAAACAATAACAATAACAAAAACAACAACGAAAAAACCCACTGCAGGATGAATATTTGCTCTGTCCTTTCTTTCTTTGACTGAATAGTAAAGAAGTTGAATGCATGGGGCACTATATGAGTTAGAAAAAAATGAATCTTGATTGATATTCAGCCAACCTGAAAATTGTATCTAAGCTATTCAATCTCAGTCCAGTCAAATGCAAAGTCAGTTAAATGGTCCTTTGTTTAGGGATGTTAAGCATCTGGGCAGCGATTGAGGTGAACCTAGATATCAAAGTGTTTTTGAAGTACTTACCATATTGATTTTCTAATCATAATGATTGATAACCCTAAGTATGCTGGCATTTTTACTCATCCTTGAAATATAACTGCTACCTATGATTTTCACATGCTAACTTTTGCTGTTGGCTTCTAATCCAAGTGGTCACAGCAGATTCATTAGGTAGTTTCCTCTGCCTCAATGTTAATGAAAACTTCTAAACACTGTTTAGGAATTATGTATTTATTTTGAAATTGACAGAAAAGCAGAGAGGACTATTGGGAGGTAAAACGTGGTAACACTGCCTATCTGTATTAACGTGCCTTAATTGTGGCTTTCATCTCTAGGATCAACTGTACAACAATAACGAGGCAGGTGATTTATTTTTCACTTGTTTCTGTCAAGCTGAGAGTTGCAATGATCTTGGAAACTGCAGCAGTCTCTGGATCAAATATCATGAGTTTAATGATACTCTGTGTAAATACTCCCTAGAAATCCTACATAATAGCTAATAATACATTTTGAAGATAATTTAACTTAAGCCTGAAGGACTGGGAATTTTCGTGTACTTGACCAATTAAGACAACTAAGGGGAGTTATTCACCATAAAGTATTTCTTATTAATGGCTCACATAGAATTTTACTGACATTGCCTGTTTGGTTGTCTGAACCCCAACTGAATTGCGACATCTCAAGGTGTGGCATGCTGTCCCATTCATCATCATGTCCAAGGTGCCTAGCACCATTCAAATATTTGAAGTAAATTATATCTTCAATATCATGAAGTGTTTAACTCCAACAGTGAGAAAGCACCCTTTGCATATGGATAACCAGTTACCTTTTGTGTTTTAAAATTATTATTTAAAATTTTAATGTAAAAAATAAAATAATTCAACAGTTGTGACCACAGCAGGCATTCGATAGAATTTTTTTATAAGTAAATATTGCTAACCAGTATTAGAAAAACTTTATTAAAAATGATTTGACTATTAGCAGCTTTGTTTTTTTTTTTTCTAGACTTAATGTTGATCTGTAAAATTGAAACATTAGAATCTACAACAAAAGGCACTATAAATATTAAGTAAGATTTAGGGTATAAGACTTTAGCATATCATCCGGCTGATCTATAGCAGTCAGTAAACATGGATTAAATTTGAATCATCTAAGATTCACATTTTTTCCTGATTGCCAAATTTAGAATGCATACTTCCTTTATTATTATTATTATTATTATACTTTAAGTTCTAGGGTGCATGTGCACAACGTGCAAGTTTATTACACATGCATACATGTGCAATGTTGGTGTGCTGCACACATTAACTCATCATTTGCATTAGGAACACCTCCTAATGCTATCCCTCCCCACGCCCCCACCCCACAACAGGCCCTGGTGTGTGATGTTCCCCTTCCTATGTCCAAGTGTTCTCATTGTTCAGTTCCAATCTATGAGTGAGAACATGTGGTATTTATTTATTTATTTATTTTGTCCTTGCAATAGTTTGCTGAGAATGATGGTTTCCAGCTTCATCCATGTCCCTACAAAGGACATGAACTCATCCATTTTCATGGCTGCATAGCATTCCATGGTGTATATGTGCTACATTTTCTTAATCCAGTCTATCATTGATGGACATTTGGGTTGGTTCCAAGTCTTGGCTATTGTGAATAGTGCCACAATAAACATATATGTGCATGTGTCTTTATAGCAACATGATTTATAATCCTTTGGATATATACCCAGTACTGAGATGGCTGGGTCAAATGGTATTTCTAGTTCTAGATCCTTGAGGAATTGCCACACTGTCTTCCACAATGGTTGAACTAGTTTACAGTCCCAACAACAGTGTAAAATTTTCCTATTTCTCCACATCCTCTCCAGCATCTGTTGTTTCCTGACTTTTTAATGATCGCCATTCTAACTGGTGTGAGATGGTATCTCATTGTGGTTTTGATTTGCATTTCTCTGATGGCGAATGATGATGAGCATTTTCTCATGTGTCTGTTGGCTGCATAAATGTCTTCTTTTGACAAGTGTCTGTTCATATCCTTTGCCCACTTTTTGATGGGGTTGGTTTTTTCTGTTTGGTTTTTTTTTTTTTTTTTTCCTTGTAAATTTGTTTGAGTTCCTTGTAGATTCTGGATATAAGCCCTTTGTCAGATGAGTAGATTGCAAAAATTTTCTCCCATTCTGTAGGTTGCTTGTTCACTCTGATGGTAGTTTCTTTTGCTGTGCGGAAGCTCTTTAGTTTAATTAGATCCCATTTGTCAATTTTGGCTTTTGTTGTCATTGCTTTTGGTGTTTTAGACATGAAGTCCTTGCCCATGCCTATGTCCTGAATGATATTGCCCAGGTTTTCTTCTAGGGTTTTTATGGTTTTAGGTCTAACATTTAAGTCTCTAATCCATCTTGAATTAAATATTTTATAAGGTGTAAGGAAGGGATCCAGTTTCAGCTTTCTACATATGGCTAGCCAGTTTTCCCAGCACCATTTATTAAACAGGGAATCCTTTCCCCATATCTTATTTTTGTCAGATTTGTCAAAGATCAGATGGTTGTAGATGTGTGGTATTATTTCTGAGGGCTCTGCTCTGTTCCGTTGTTCTGTATTTCTGTTTTGGTACCTGTACCATGCTGTTTTGGTTACTGTAGCCTTGTAGTATAGTTTGAAGTCAGGTAGCATGTTGCCTCCAGCTTTGTTCTTTTGGCTTAGGATTGCCTTGGCAATGCGGGCTCCTTTTTGGTTCCGTATGAACTTTTAAGTAGTTTTTTCCAATTCTGTGAAGAAAGTCATTGGTAGCTTGATGGGGATGGCATTGAATCTATAAATTACCTTGGGCAGTATGGCCATTTTCACAATGTTGATTCTTCCTACCCATGAGCATGGTATGTTCTTCCATTTGTTGTGACCTCTTTTATTTCACTGAGCAGTGGTTTGTAGTTCTCCTTGAAGAGGTCCTTTATATCCCTTGTAAGTTGGATTCCTAGGTATTTTATTCTCTTTGTAGCAATTGCGAATGGGAGTTCATTCATGATTTGGCTCTCTGTTTGTCTGTTATTGATGTATAGGAATGCTTGTGATTTTTGCACATTGATTTTGTATCCTGAGACTTTGCTGAAGTTTCTTATCAGCTTAAGGAGATTTGGGGATGAGATTATGGGGTTTTCTAAATATACAATGATGTCATCTGCAAACAGGGACAATTTCACTTCCTCTGTTCTTAATTGAATATCCTTTATTTCTTTCTCCTACCTGATTGCCCTGGCCAGAACTTCTGACACTATGTTGAATAGGAGTGGTGAGAGAGGGCATCCCTGTCTTGTGCCAGTTTTCAGAGGAAATGCTTCCAGTTTTTGCCCATTCAGTATGATATTGGCTGTGAGTTTGTCATAAATAGCTCTTATTATTTTGAGATACGTCCCATCAATTCCTAGTTTATTGAGAGTTTTTAGCATGAATGGCTGTTGGTCTATTCAGGCATTCAACTTCTTCGTGGTTTAGTCTTGGGAGGGTGTATGTGTCCAGGAATTTATCCATTTCTTCTAGATTTCCTAGTTTATTTGCATAGAGGTGTTAATAGTATTCTCTGATGGTAGTTTGTGTTTCTGTGGGATCAGTGATGATATCCCCTTTATCATTTTTTATTGCGTCTATTTGATTTTTCTCTCTTTCCTTCTTTATTAGTCTTCCTAGGGTCTATCAATTTTGTTGATCTTTTTAAAAAAACCAGCTCCTGGATTCATTCATTTTTTGAAGGGTTTTTTGCATCTCTATCTCTGTCATTTCTGCTCTGATCTTAGTTATTTCTTGCCTTCTGCTAACTTTTGAATGCTTGTTCTTGCTTCTTTAGTTCTTTTAATTGTGATGTTAGGGTGTCATGTTTAGATCTTTCCTGCTTTCTCTTGTGGGCATATAGTGCTATAAATTTCCCTCTACACATTGCTTTAATTGTGTCTCAGAGATTCTGGTATGCTATGTCTTTGTTCTCATTGGTTCCACATAGCATCTTTATTTCTGCCTTCCTTTCATTATGTACCCAGTAGTCATTCAAGAGCAGATTGTTCAGTTTCCATGTAGTTGAGCAGTTTTGAGTGAGTTTCTTAATCCTGAGTTCTAATTTGATTTCACTGTGGTCTGAGAAACAGTTTGTTATAATTTCTGTTCTTGTACATTTGCTGAGGAGTGCTTTACTTCCAACTATGTGGTCAATTTTGGAATAAATGCGATGTGGTGCTGAGAAGAATGTATATTCTGTTGATTTGGGGTGGAAAATTCTGTAGATGTCTATTAGGTCCACTTGGTGCAGAGCTGAGTTTAATTCCTGGATATCCTTGTTAACTTTCTGTCTCGTTGATCTGTCTAATATTGACAGTGGGGTGTTAAAGTCTCCCATTATTATTGTATGGGAGTCTAAGTTTCTTTGTAGGTCTCTGAAGACTTGTTTCATGAATCTGGGTGTTCCTATATTGGGTGCATATATATTTAGGATAGTTAGCTCTTCTTGTTGAATTAATCCCTTTACCATTATGTCATGGCCTTCTTTGTCTCTTTTGATCTCTGTTGGTTTAAAGTTTGTTTTAACAGAGACTAGGATTGTAACCCCTGCCTTTTTTTGTTTTCCATTTGCTTGGTAGATCTTCCTCCATCCCTCTATTTTGAGCCTCTATGTGTCTCTGCATGTGAGATGGGTCTCCTGAATGCAGCACACTGATGGATCTTGAATCTTTATCCAATTTGCCAGCCTGTGTCTTTCAATTGGAGCATTTAGCCCATTTACATTTAAGGTTATTATTGTTATGTGTGAATTTGATCCTGCCATTATGATGTTAGCTGGTTATTTTTCTTGTTAGTTGATGCAGTTTCTTCCTAGCATCGATGGTCTTTACAATTTGGTATGTTTTTGCAGTGGCTGGTACCAGTTGTTCCTTTTCATGCTGAGTGCTTCCTTCAGGAGCTTTTGTAGGATAGGCCTGGTGGTGAAAAAATCTCTCAGCATTTGTTTGTCTATAAAGGATTTTATTTCTCCTTCACTTTTGAAGCTTAGTTTGGCTGGATATGAAATTCTGGGTTTAAAATTCTTTTCTTTAAGAATGTTGAATATTGGCCCCCACTCTCTTCTGGCTTGTAGAGTTTCTGCTGAGAGGTCTGCTGTTAGTCTGATGGGCTTCCCTGTGTGGGTATCCTGACCTTTCTCTCTGGCTGCCCTCAACATTTTTTCCTTCATTTCAACTTCGGTAAATCTGACAATTATGTGTCTTGGAGTTGCTCTTCTCAAGGACTATCTTTGCAGTGTTTTCTGTATTTCCTAAATTTGAATGTTGGCCTGCCTTGCTAGGTTGGGGAAGTTCTCCTGGATAGTATCCTGAAGAGTGTTTTCCAACTTGGTTCCACTCTCCCTGTCACTTTCAGGTACGCCCATCAGACATAGATTTGGTCTTTTCACATAGTCCCATATTTCTTGGAGGCTTTGTTCATTTCTTTTTACTCTTTTTCTCTAAGCTTCTCTTCTCACTTCATTTCATTCATTTGATCTCCATTCACTGATACCCTTTCTTCCAGTTGATCGAAACGACTACTGAAGCTTGTGCATTTGTCCTGCAGTTCTCGTGCCATGATTTTCAGCTCCATCAGGTCATTTACAAACTTCTCTACACTGGTTATTCTAGTTAGCAATTTGTCTAATCTTTTTTCAAGGTTTTTAGCTTCTTTGTGCTGGGTTCGAACTTCCTCCTTTAGCTCAGAGAAGTTTGATCATCTGAAGACTTCTTCTCTCAACTCGTCAAAGTCATTCTCCATCCAGCTTTGTTCCGTTGCTGGCAAGGAGCTGCATTCCTTTAGAAGCAGAGAGGTGCTCTGATTTTTAGAATTTTCAGCTTTTCTCCTCTGTTTTTTCTCCGTCTTTGTGGTTTTATCTACCTTTGATCTTTGATGATGGTGGTGTACAGATAGGGTTTTGGTGTGGATGTCCTTTCTGCTTGTTAGTTTTCCTTCTAACAGTCAGGACCCTCAGCTGCAGGTCTGTTGGAGTTTGCTGGAGATCCACTCCAGATGCTGTTTGCCTGGGTATCAGCAGTGGAGGCTGCAGAACAGCGAATATTGCTGAATAGCAAATGTTGCTGCCTGATCATTCCTCTGAAAGCTTTGTCTCAGAAGTGTACCCGGCCGTGTGAGGTGTCAGTCTGTCCCTACTGGGGGGTGCCTCCCAGTTAGGCTACTCAGGGGTCAGGGACCCACTTAAGGAGGCAGTTTGGCCGTTCCCAGATCTCAAACTCCGTGCTGGGGGAGCTATACTACTCTCTTCAAAGCTGTCAGAGAGGGACATTTAAGTCTGCAGAGGTTTCTGCTGCCTTATGTTCAGCTATGCCCTGCCCCCCGAGGTGGAGTCTACAGAGGCAGGCAGGCAGGCCTCCTTGAGCTGTGTTGGGCTCCACCCAGTTCGAGCTTCTCAGCTGCTTTATTTACCTACTCAAGCCTCAGCAATGGTGGGCGCCCCTCCCCCAGCCTCACTGTCACCTTGCTGTTCGACCTCAGACTGCTGTGCTAGCAATTAGGGAGGTTCTGTGGGCGTGGGACTCTCTGAGCCAGGCACAGGATATAATCTCCTGGTGTGCCGCTTGCTAAGACCATTGGAAAAGCACAGTATTAGGGTGGGAGTGACCTGATTTTCCAGGTGCCATCCGTCACAGCTTCCCTTGGCTAGGAAAGAGAATTCTCTGACCCCTTGAACTTCCCAAGTGAGACGATGCCTCGTCCTGCTTCAGCTCACACTCGGTGGGCTGCACCCACTGTCCTGCACACACTGTCCAACAAGCCCCAACGAGATGAACCCGGTACCTCAGTTGGAAATGCAGAAATCACCTGTCTTCTGCATCGCTCTCGCTGGGAGCTGTAGACTGGAGCTGCTCCTATTTGGCCATCTTGGAACTGCCCCTCAGTTATTAGCAACTTTGAAGCTCATTTAAAATACATGTGGATTATTTGTGAGTTACTTTATAACAGTGAATGCATCTGTGTTGTTTTGTTTGCAGAGATTTTTGTTGAGATATATTAAAGATATAAAACTTGTAAGTCACCCTTAGAAAGCATATTTTTCCACATGCATAATTTCTTTTCTCATTCCCTTGGATCTGTGTCATATTCTGTTTCTGAATTTTATATTGAATTGCAAATATTCACAGTATTCAATTTCCAGCCAAATAGAAAAAAAAGAATGAGATGATAATATATTCCAAAAAATAAGGCATATTAACATAATTATATTAAAACAGGCTTTGTCTTTCTGTCTCTTTTTCAATCTCTGGGACTTCAAATGCAAGAAAACACCTTCTAAGGTCTTAAGTAATTCCTTTAAAGACATGTTATGATCCTGTCAAATTAATCAAATCAATTTTGGAGGATTTGGAAATGACATCAGTCACTCTATGCTTATTTTGTTAGTATTAGTCTACACTCATCCTTGCATTTTCTGCTTACTTTTATACTCACAATATCCATTCCATAGCCATTTAACATTAAATATCTCACTATAATATATTGAACTTAAAAAATTGTTTCTAAAATATACCACTACTTCTACTATTTGCAAATAGACCATGGCCATTTAGAAATGGTGCCAAAAATGCCATCTTATCTCAAAGATGTTTTAATAGCAGAGATAACATGTTTAGGCATCTAATGTATCAATTACCTTCTGGATTTTCTTTTTGTTTAGAAAACTTTCAACAATGCTTGTATGTCTACTTGTAAACGGGGATACTAACCTTCTTCTTCCTAGAGAGAAGCCCTGAATTTGACCTTCCCCTGTCAAATCAAGCAATCAAACAAAAAACAATTGCCTGTTGTGACTTGCCTAAAAATATCAGGTGCAAGATAGAAGTCTAGGGATGAATATTAGACTATATGTCTCTAGAAGCAATTTATTCACTTGGCAGGATTAGTGAAGAATGAAAAAAAGTTTAATTTTACTAAAAGGAGGGAGCATTACTATGGAAAAAATAAACCAGTTGTTTGTCAATCTGTAGAAGTTAGTAAATGATAGAACAGATATCTTGCCTCATTACTTCCCTTTCATTATCCTTTGCTATTTCTGAGAGCCTGCTAGTCACAGAAGACTAAGTTTAGAAGTTGTCATCATTATTATCATGTTAATTTTGAACACACACTGTCAAGCCTTAATACTTTCAGGTTGCATCTATTTGAGAATACATGAAACTCCTCAGTACCAAATGTGGAGCAAATTCCTGTATTAGAAGGATTCAGTATAACATCTATATCTCTAGATGCTGGGTGGATTGGTTTTAAAGTATCATAGTAATTCTAGTTTGAAAGCTTTTGCTTCACATTCATTATACATGTGAATGTTGCAGTTTTAGCTTTATGTGATTTTATTCTAGTCTACTGAAAACTTTTTAATGGGAACCCTGGGGCTAGGGCCTACTTAGAAAACTATTAACAACACATATGACATAGGAGAATTCAGGGGAAATAAACTGCAACAGTTCTTAAGTAATTATTCATATTAGAATATGATCAAAAGAGTGTAGTCATCTGCTTGCCCAGCAAAGATTTGCAAGTTTAGCTGCACTTTCTCAACCCCCTCTCCAGGTCATAAATGTATAAACAATCCTTCTATTTGAACTCAACTATCAATTACAGTTAATCTCTCTAGTCTTCCCATTCAAATTCATCAGGCTTTGTGCTTTCCACTGATTTTCTTAAATAACTCTTTTATCATGGCATTGCTTTACATAAGAATTTTATGGCCTAGCATACCAAAACAAAGTCTCCACCTACTTTTAAAATGATATATAAAATAAATGTATATACACATAAATATAAATAGATACATTATTTGGGCCAAGTTTGAGGACTGCAATAATCTGGAAGTGTAGATTCAAGTTGCCCTGAATATATGCTCCTCTCACCCACTTTTGAAGGCACTCTATTCTGTCTTCACAGCTAACTAACCAAAATGTAAACTTGGATGAAACCCAGAAGAGTTTTCAGTCAGGGTTAAGACAATCTGAGAAATCAAACATAGCTATATAAATATAGCTGGGCAGGGATCAGAAGCTGAAACATCTGGGACATCTGAAGTTCTTATAGGTTAAAGCAATATATCAATTCAAAGGAACTATGCAAGATTTGAGGGGCTGGAAGTTCTTGAAGATAAATACAGAAAATGGCTCAAAATGTGTTGGATGTATTAGTCACTTATTGCTCTACCATCTCCTAAAATAAATAAAAGAACAACTGCTTATCAGTCTCTGAGTCACTGGATATTTCTGCTGACTTAAACCAGGCTTCACATATATCCACTGAGATCACATATGTATCTGTGGTCAGTTGATGGGTCAACTGGAATACTAGCTTATATAGCAAGAAATCTCAGATAAACCAGCTCTCCTACATGTATTTCCTACATTTCTCCAGCAGGCTAGCCCAGGCATCTTGTCATGATGTCAGCAGAAGTCAAAGAGAGAAAAGACAAATGCATGATCGTTTTTCAAGTCTCTGCTTGCATTAATCTTGTAACGCTACACTAGCCAAAGCAAGGCATGTGGCCAAGACCAGAGTCAGTGTGGAAAAGCACCATCAAAAGGCCTGGATACAGAAAGGCATAACATCACCATAGTATGTTAAAAAGAATTGAGATAATGGCCTTATAGGGAAAGTAGAGTGAAAGAGAGTCTAACCCTTAGATTAGGACAGACCCTATTTACATTTTGCTCATTTTTCCTTTTTATTTTATTTGTAAATAAAGTGTGTTCATGGAAGGACCATATTTATATTGTAATAGCAATTGCTGCTAATTTCCCAATAAAACTCTATGGCACAAGTGCTTGTCCTGTATTTTGTATTTTCCCAGGAGTCGAAGAAAAGAGGGATATGACACCTGGAAATGTTCCATAAAACTAATTACTTTCGGGAATTCATAAACATTGCACAGATGGAAGTGTTATGTGAAAAAAGTAGCCCCCAATCCTTCAAGATAAAAAGCCCACACTTCTAAATTGAATGCCAATATTTCCTAGAAAGGAAATAACTGTCTATTCTTGTCCTGGGTTTTTAGTTAGTCTTACCACCCTCTACCAACTAGTATTTAAAATATTCACCTGAAAATTCTCTGTCACCTTCCTTGCTTAGTCCTAAACTGTCTGTACTCTGATTACATCTCCACTGGGCTTTAAACTCATAGCTTTTTGATTCTGAATTAAGTCTCAATTTTTGACACCTGCATACTTAGTTTTGTTGTTTCCCAAGTATTTGAAACTCATCTCTTTGTCTTCTGGTATTCCCCAAAGCCTCAGTTAGAAAATGTATCCCATCCCCTTTAAAACCAAACATAATTTCTAGCAATTAGTCAAAAGATTCCGTGGAGGAGGAGGTGGCAATGGGGAGTCACAACAGTGAACAGGATAATCATAGTGCCTAGCGTCAGTAGAACTTTTAACTGAGTGAAGAAAATACATAATAACATTTAAATAAAATTGATATCATTTGTCTGCATAAACTTTCTGATATCTGAAAGCTTCTTCAATGTAAGGTACTATATTTGATACAAAGGTAAGATAAAACAATAAGGCCCTCATGTCTCCTCTTAAGGAACTTACGAATTAGTAAGAAGAAAAATATAATCTAATGATAGTTGAAATTGATAGAATCTGAAACTTCAGAGATCTAGCAAGAGAAAGATAGTAAGATAATATATTCCTTCACTTGCTAAATAGATATGCTGAAAAGTATTGGCACACTGATTATGTGGCCAGCTTTTCTCCAATAAGGAAAAAGACAATCATATGGTGTTCATTAGAAAAACAATTTATAGATGCCTATAGTCATACATTAACCTACCTTGTAGGATACAAGATAACCTACCTTGTATGTCAAGAATTTGCCTACAAGAGAAGAAAGAACTTATGGGGACTACAGAGAGTAGCTATGGAGAGATAATATATCTTTCACTTCTCTGACTCCCATAGATTAGCAAAATAAGGATAGGTAAGATCTTGGTTTACCTCAATAAACTTTAATTATAGAAAAAAAGTCTTAACAGCAGAAAAAAGTAATTTATTTTTAAAACCTATTGCTCTGACAAGCTCCCCAAACACTAATGTCCACAACAAATATATGGTCTATAATGCCTGACTGCATCTGAGCACCATCTGCCTCACCAAACACGTCCCCTGCTAGTCTCTGACTGGCTGACTCTGCCACAAGTCTTCTGATATAATTTCAGTTTCTGTAACAGGTGAAATTCACTACCACCTCAAGGTCTTTAGAAAGGCTGTTTTACTCTTCCTGAAGATCTCTAAGCATTGATCCCATCCCTTGCAACCCCAATAGTCAGTTTTGACTTTACCACACAGATCTCAGAGTAGATATCACTTCTTTAGAGGGGCATTCCCTTTCTATTTATACTATCTAAAGTTTTTTTTTTTGCCTGTTGGCTTCCTGACATCATATTGTTCTGCAATAATTTGTCTATATACTTCCTTCCTTGTACTAGTAACTGATCATTAACTGTATTAAATGTTTTCTTTCTTTGTTTACTTGCTTAACATCAGTTTCTCCCACTATGAGTTCTATGTATATTCATAGTGATATGGTTTGGATTTGTGTCCCTGCTCAAGTCTCATATTCGAATTGTATTCCCCAATGTTGGAGGTGGGGCCTGGTGGAAGGTAATTGGATCCAATAGTATATTCACTCTGAATATACGTTTCATTCATTTGTTTAAAAGATATATGTTAAATATACATTTGGTGACCCAAACTGCCATGCTTCCTATACAACCTACGAAACCATGAGCCAGTTAAACCTCTTTTCTTGATAAATTACCCAGTCTCATCTATTTCTTTACAGCAATGTGAAAATGGACTAATACACACAGTAAGCTTGAAACCAATAATAAGTAATAAATATTATTGATGTAATTTATATTTTGTTTAGTCCTATAAGAAAACACATGACTGTGTTTGTCTTTTGTGTGTTTCCATGATAACTGACTGACTCATCTTCCAAATACTCTGAAGCTCTCACTGATTAAACATTATGATGATGTAACCACCGCTTCCTAGGCTACCCTAACAGATACCAGCACTTGCCTCATGGATAATCAAGATACAAATTATGTCTAGCAGGAACTAAATCTCCCCTAAGGAGTAGGCTTAGAGAATTTATTATTATTTCCACGATGAGCAACATATTCTTAAGTTATTTTCAAGACATTTTGGGGGAAGATAATATTTGATATTATCAGTAAAGCAACCTATTAATTGATATAGGTATTTTCTGTATTTGTTTGACACTGGATTATTGATCACCAGCCTCTGGGCATTTGCCGATAGCAAGCTAGGTAAACCAGTTGGATACCGACTCTTTCATAGCATTCCTGCAGTTCACTGAGTCACACCCAGTGGGCATATTTAATGATGAATTAACAGCATGTTTCACGTATACAGCTCGCTGGAACAAGCTAATTTCATTGTTTATATTAATATTTAACCAACCACAGTTATACTAAACTCTCATCTATTAGAGTGATTAAATTGATAACTTTATCTCAAGTTAGATTAAAAGGATGATTTCCTTTTTAAAACTGTGAATATACTTTATTTAGTCATTTTTGTTTGCAACAGAAGCTATGGGAATTCAAAATTAGCATCCTTATCTGTGAGCTTCTTATAGACACCTGAAAAAGTGTCAACCTTGTGTTCCACATTGTTCTGCTGTGCTTTGACTAAATGAACCCTGATAAGCAAGCTGCCCTCCAGTTTCACGCAGATTCTCTTGTCCACAATTTCACTTGGAAGACCAAGTCCTAAAGGATCACATCTTATGCAGCTGTCAGGATATGGCTCTTTGGATGCTTTTCCTTATTTATTTATTTATTTTTGTATGGCTTTTTTTTTTTTTTTTTTTTTGAGTTGGCTTGGGAAGAATTCTCCTCTAAACAATAAAGACAACATAATTCCCAATGAACTTCAATTCACTTACTAGCTGAACTTGGATTTTCTGGAAAGATTTCAGTTGAATGGGAACAAAGATTATGATCGCTTTCTGACCACCACCAACTTCAGTTTCCTTGGCTGCTGTAATATTCTGCTCCCTGCGCTGGGTCTTGAGAGCTCCTGAAGAGCCTGGGCCCAAACTCAAACTCGTCCTTCTTGCTCAAATTCAGCTTAGGGAGAAGCTCAAGTCTTAACGAGATCTCATCAGATTTCATAGGTATTCTTTCATGTTCAGCATTTTCTAGTTATTGTTTTGTTTTGTTTTTTTAACTCAAGCCTTGATGTGCTCAAGATACTAGATTTCTAATAATAATGAAAGATAAATATTGTTTGTGTATAAGCATCTGTGTGTGTATGTTTTCCTCAACTAGGAAATTGCTTTCATATGGCAGTGAAAAAGTTGTCATCTTCATCTAAGGAAGTATCCAAATAAATCCCTATAATGGTGGCTAAGTATTATATAGTAGATATCCTCATGCTGTAGATTTGAAAATTCTCAAGCCATATTCACCATAATCCTAGAATGTTAATGCTACATGTGTTAAATGATTATAATCAATTAGAAGCCTTTTGACAAGTACTTTCTTCATTTTTTAAAAATAAGCAATATTTAAGTCTTGGCAATATGATCAACCTAATAAAGAAATCAGAAAAAAAAGTCATACATGTAATATTTATTTTCATAGGCAAACTCCATGATACTTAATATTACACATTTTCCTGTAATATAATCTTATTTTAGTGCCACAGTGGTACAGTTTGTCTCCTTTGCTCTTGTGTAACTTCCTTCAACCATTTAAAATCTGGTGATTTGCTATTTTTGCTTCCATGTAGTTTCATTTAAAAGTCAAATATACTTGGCATTTGCTAAAGTCATAGCTCTTACTCTTCTTGGAAATTCTCTGCAAGCTTACATTTTAATTAAAAAATTCATCTGCGGTAGCATCAAATTTACAATTTCAATTCTGTTTAAGCTTTGAATGACAAATTGTCCTATTATCTCATTTCTTTCTTGCTTTATTTGACTAAACAAATGCCCTACAGTAGGAACATTTACTTGTGAAGAGAAAATTAATCCATCCTTTTTACAACTCTGCAATATAATCTCTATAATACCCCACATCAGTAAAAGTAATGAATACTTCATATCTACCTTCACCATCTATTAAAGGTGTCATACACATTTTTGTAAAGAAAAAACACAGAACGTCATCCACTTTCCATTGCCCAAACCTACCATTTTGTTATTTCAAAGTATTTTACTTTTATTTTTAAGGCACAGTCTCATTTCTATTGCCCAGGTTTGAGTGCAGTGGCACAATCGTAGTTCACTATAACCTCAAACTCCTAGGCTCAGGCAATTCTCCCACCTCAAGCTCCTGAGGAACTAGAACTATAGGTGCATACCACTATGCCCAGCTAATTTTACTATTTTATTTTATTTTTGTAAATAGGGTATCACTATGTTGTCCACCCTGGTGTCAAATTCCTGGCCTCAAGTGATCTTCCTGTCTCAGCCTCCCAAAGTTCTGAGATCACTGGTTTGAGCCACTATGCCCAGCCTCAAAATCGTTCAGTAACAAATAAAAGCCTTCTTTTAAATTTCAAATTCTAACTCCCTGTTTTCTATGTTTTTTTTTTCTAAATAATAAGTGGCTGTTTCTTAGTAGCAGTAATATTTGGTTCTTAAATTATCTTTTATTTTTCATCTAAACAGTAAAATATCTACAAAATAACTGGCATCTACTTCCAAATATAAATAGTTTTCATTTGATTTCACAGCGCCCCCCCCCACAAAAAAAAATTCATTCTCTTTTCTCTCCAATGAGTTCATTTGCTACTATTACTTTTGACATCTATGGAATTTCAAACAAATGCTGTACTTCAGTACCTGAGCTAGAGAGGCCAATCATTGGTGGGTAGCAAATGATCAAACAAGACTGTTACAAGACTGTTTTCCAAAAATGATGAAAAAAATCCATTTATCATGACAGTAAGGAGGAAAACATTGTAGAAAGATTTGCAGTCTGTTAGCTCATCTTACCTTTTATTGATGGTTAAAGTATGCATGATTCAGAAAGTATACAGTTTAGCATGTTTGAAATTTTCAAATCTACTTTATTGTATAAAATATGTACCACCTTTTAAATTAATTTATAAGAAAATTTCATCAGTGTTATTTTGATATAATACTTCACATTATTTTGCTGTCATGCAGAAGATGAACTTCTTTTTAATAAAACTATTTGCTTCAAGATTGTTCTCATGGCTCTTAGTCCATATAATTTCTAACAGGATACAAATATAATCAAAAAAGTATTTAGGAGGAATTTTGAGCACAGTATTTAACTTTTATCCTCTTTTTCTTATGATCTACTTAAATTATTATTGGTGCGCATTCTTTTTAATTAAAGGCCTAGGACTAATATAGTAGAGTTGAGCAGCCACATTTTTCTCAGTAAAATGCAAAATAGAGATTCCCTAATTTGTTTTACTATAAGCTGTCCCATGTTTAAAGTCTATAAGATAAAAAAAAATTTTTTGTTTAAATTGTGATTTTTCAAGTGGATAATAACAGTAAATTAGAACTAAAATCAATGCAATTAATAAAACGTGTCATATAATAGAATGACAACACTTAAATGTACCACATCAGTGACAAGAGAGGTAAAACCTTTCAGGAAGTTTAGAAAAACCTTAATTGAATAAAAATAAAATAAATAAAACTTTAAGTTATCTCATGCGCCGTGTTTAGGCGAACTGTTAGACCTATTTATTTTTAGATATGTCTGGATTTGTGTAGGAAATCTTAACTCTCATTTAGATTACAACCTCTTCTATAAGACTTGAAATTATAGGATTCTATCCAATGCCAATGAGCTTCATTACAGTTGAGACTCTCTGATAATATATAACATCAATTTTACAATATTTCACATAACATATTTATCTGTGGTTTATTTGATCCCTGTTATTACTGATGTATATGTTTTAATCTGTGGTTTAATTCACACAGATATCCAGAGGTTACCACTTACATCAAATGCGTACTTATTCTGTGTAATATATTTCCTGTTATCCTGTTAGGATTCCATTCACTTCTTGTTTGTTTTCTGACAGGTACACAAGACTCCTATTGTTAATAGCATTGTAAAAGAGAAGAAAGACTTTGTTCCTTTTAAGTTGAGTAACTAAAAAGACAATAGTGACTGAAGATAAGCTGTGGTAACAGGGAAAAGCAAAGCAAACTTACTGAAGTCTAATAACATCAGTGAGTCAAACAAGGCTAAAATGAGGTAGAAAACATTAATGTAACTAGAATCTGAGACTTCCATCTTTGTTTCACTGTGTTCCAAAAGAGGATAGCTTACCTATGACCATATATATATATATATATATATATATAGTGATTTTAAAATTGTGATATATATATCTTTAAATTGTGATTTATGTAAAGATATATATATATCTTTAAATTGTGATTATATATATATATGTTAAGGGGACATATTATCTTAGCTATGTTCATATAAGCAGTAGCACAAAACTGGTTCATAACAAAAGTGGTAATAGGTAAGCTATTGGGGGTTCTGTTAATCTTGGACTGGAATTGAAATGTAGTAACAATAGGATGCCCCACTTGCCATCATATAGACACTCCTAAAGGTACAGAACCCTTTCTAGAGAATCTTAGTTTATAACCTTTGTAAGACCTCAAGGTCTTTTATATGTTTCACTGGAATATAAAATGTCTGGAGAATCCAATTTTGCTTTAGGCTGATGTGAGGAAGAGATAGATAGATAGATAGATAGATAGATAGATAGATAGATAGATAGACAGACAGATAGGTAAATAGCACAAATTCCTACATAATATAGTCATGCCCTCAGTAATCCTGAGCTGGAAAGGTTCAGAGAAAGATGGAAACATTGCTTCCTCCATTAAGTGAGGCCAAGGAGACTAACAGTTGTTTGAAGATGTGAACTCAACTTCTTTTCATGCCTTTCAGCTTTCAGGATGTGATAGAGTTAATAGAATTTGGAAAATTTTAATAGAAACATCCCCCAAAATGAAAAATACCTTGAATTAACCTGTATTTTTGATGTTTAAAAGTAATTTATGTTAAAATTCTATGTCAATAATTTATCATATTATTATATAATATTCATTGCTTTTAGCTGTCAAAAGCTTCCCAGAGATACTGAATCTGTAGTAAGCAGAGTAAAGAGTCATGTCTCTACTAGATTCTAAGAACTCCACAAATTCAAATAATGTTTGTAGGAGGCTGAATAATGGCCACCCAAAAATATCCAGTACTTTTCCCTCGCACATGTAAAAGTCATCTTATAAGGAAAAAAGGACTTTGCAGGTGTGATTAAGTTAAGGCTTTTGAGATGGGGGGAATCATCTTGGATTGTCCAGATGGGTCCTAGATTCAATCACAAGTGAGAAAGACAAAGGGAAATTTGACACATACAGAAGAGAAGACAATGTGATCACAGAAGCAGGTTATTTTAGTAATGCTTTCGCGAGACAATCAAGTCACAGAATGCTGGTAGACACCAGAAGCTGAAAGATTTCAGACTTCTTACCTCCAGAATGGTAATAGAGTAAATTTCCATTCTCAAAAGCCAGTAAATGATTTTGATTTTGTGGTGGTTTGTCCATATGCAAAAATCAACTTAAGATGGATTAAATACTTAAATGTAAAACCTAAAACTATAAAAACCCCAGAAGAAAACCTAGGAAATACCATTCTGAATGGTCCTGGTAAAGACTTCATGACAAAGACTCCAAAAGCAATTACAACTTAAACAAAAATTAACAAGTGGGACCTAATTAAAGTAAAGAGTTTCTGTGCAGCAAAAGAAACTATCAACAGAGTAAACAGACAACCTACAGAAAAGGAGAAAATATTTGTGAAACATACATCTAACAAAGGTCTAATGTTCAAAATGTATAAGGAATTTAAACCAATCAACAAGCAAAATATGAAAAGGTTTTACTGGCCATTGCTGGTTTTGATAACAGAGGAAAGGACCACGAGCCAAGAAATGCATGCGGCCTCTTGCAAAAAGCAAGAAAATGGATTCTCTCCAGAAAGGAACGCAGCTCTGCCAAAATCTTGATTTTAGCCAAATGAGACTCATTTGATCTCCAGGGCAATAAGCTAACAAGTTAGGGTTGTTTTAAGCTGCTACTTTTGGGAGTAATTTGTTATAGCAGCAATAGGTAACTGATAACACTCTCCTATAAGAAAAAAATGTATGTAAAAGTCATCTGAAGACATCTGCATCTATACTAAAAAGTCTTCAATCAAAGTATGCCACAAATAAATAATACAAAATATTAATAATTTGTCTGCAACCATAATGTCCCATCTACCCCATCTACATCCCTTAGTATCATATGGTTTCCTTTTGAAATCTGATGACATGTATATGCCATCAGATAAAAGTATAACTTTCATCACTATTAAATATCAAGAACATTACTAGTTTGGTGGATATTTAATAAAAATAAGATGTAAATATTCTAGTTACAAAAACCAATGCACAATATCCAGTGATAATTTAATCAAATATAATAAATGAATTCCTTGTGTATGTGTGTGCCTATTGCAATTGACCCAGAATAAGAATTCATTAACAGTGAATACAAGCAGAAGTTTTATTTGTAGAACTGTTTTTCCAGGAATTAGAAACAAAGATTATCTGCTTGCATTGTGGTTTAAAATTTGATATGTTTCTCAAGGCTTGAGCTTGACCATTTATTCAAATAAGCATCTAAGCTTAAACACCAAGCAGAAATATTAGCCATTACC
Organism: Piliocolobus tephrosceles; assembly: GCF_002776525.5. Lineage (NCBI taxonomy): Eukaryota > Metazoa > Chordata > Mammalia > Primates > Cercopithecidae > Piliocolobus > Piliocolobus tephrosceles. Next base: position 58,232,490 of record NC_045445.1, on the reverse strand, counting down.
CTAGCAAACACATTGTAGATGTAAATTTCATTATTAACATCCTGTCTCACAAGATTCTGTAATCTTCCAGTAAGCAGGGCCAGGAAATATAAAAATTTTCCCACAGATATTTCACTACCTCAATTATAATTTCAAGTTGTGTAACATTTTACAGTAACCAAACAGGCTAAATGCAAATATATGAAACAAAAACTGTAACCAGAAAATCATTTTCTCTAAAACTACCTCTCATTTCTTAATTGCAACATCTTACTTGGATCTTAAAAAAAATTGCAACATCTTACTTTTCCTACTAGTTTTACTGGAATACGTATATGCTTAATACTTGTTCATTTATTTATTCAAAATCTTTCCTAACTAATAGTAGATCCATGATTACTGGGCCATTTTAGCATTCTTCCCTATATATACAGAAAGTGAATGCTATCATTATCTTTTAGTGCAATTTCAGATACATCTTCAGATTTTCTTATTGCTGTTGCTATTGTTATTCTTATGTAATATGACTTGACTTCATACTACTCTAGTGGCTTTCTTTAACTTAGCATTATGGATTTCTGTCATAATTCTATTCATGTCATCAAGGCACTGTATAATTTGCCTGCCTCTTCAGAAGCATTTGAAGGGAGGCAATATATTGATCATAGTCAACTACACTCTAATTTCTCAAGATACTGTCAAACATTTCATCAGTCTGGTATATGTTAAATACGATAGAACCAATCCTGTTTTAGAATAAGTTAATTTTTCTAGGCAGAGAGCTACCATGTAAGGTCCACCTTTTGGTACTCAATTAGTAAGAATCATAACATGCTTTTGAAACTCAAATTAAACCACTCAGTGTTCCAATGACCTACTGGATGACATCATGTCATTATAGATTGGAGTTTTCAATTCAGCAATTTGCTTCAATAGTGCTGTCAAAAGCTAACAAGATCGTGGAAACGGTTCTCAATGAATTCTCACAATGTTTATTGATGCAGCTGATACTATCATTAAAGTTTCTACACTTATATTGATAAGCTGATTGGTACGCTAGGAAACAAATGCCCTTTGTTGAAGGGATCAGCAGGCACATCAATGCACATTTTATTTCTGATTATTATTTCTTTGGGCTATACTAAATATGGCAGTAAAGTTGAATAAAACTTTAATAATTGGTAGGAATATTGTTTTTCAAGTGTCATGAGCCAGGGAGGCACACAAAATAAATTTGTCTAATAAATCACAATCATAATAACAGATCGAACAGACTTATGAATCCCCCAAATTCATCATTTTAAAGTGATCAGCTCATTTAACACTAAAATGCATGTATCCTCAGGCTGAATAATAACATCTGTAAAGCAGCACCCAGCAACATAATGCATTTAAGAATATATAATTAAGACATTGGAAAGAATTAAGACTATTAGGCCTGAATCTTAAAGGAGTCAATAATGGCTTGCAAACAGTAAAGTCAGATAAATTGGTTCTTAGGAAAATAAACTAGGAGAGGAAAATTTCAGAGGAGTAGAGTAGGTTCGCAGTTAACTTAAGTTTTCCAGAAGGCTAATGTCTATCTAATAAGATTATATAGTTCTTGGGTCACATAAGATTTGAACCACAAATACCAATCTGAAGAGGATGATTTCTTCTTATACTTCTCTCAGATCCCTCAATGCAGGAGTAGTTCTTCATGGAACTGGCTTTTGTGAACTCTTAATTCAATTAGTAAGCAATCTCGAACCCTACAGCTCCATCTAATCCTGCCCTCTTTTGAAAAAACAGAACTTTAGAGCTAGAAAGTAATTGCAGAATTATTTATTTCAACCACCTAATTCCCACTGAGGTACAAGAGAAGAATGTGTCTTACTCCATTTCTCAAAAGAAGACATTAATAAAGCCAACAGACACATGAGAAAATGCTCATCATCACTGGCCATCAGAGAAATGCAAATCAAAACCACAATGAGATACCATCTCACACCAGTTAGAATGCCA
>NC_045445.1:58225406-58230107 GCF_002776525.5 Piliocolobus tephrosceles | reverse complement strand
CATGTAATGTTCAGTTCAATAAATGTTTGTTGATTAAATAACTTCAAAAAAACATATTTTATTTCTTTTTGGTCCAAAAAAAAAAAAAAAAAAAAAAAAAACAGAACCAAAGACAAGAACCACATGATTATCTCAATAGATGCAGGAAAGGCCTTTGACAAAATTCAACAGCCCTTCATGCTAGAAACGCTCAATAAATTCGGTATTGATGGAACCTATCTCAAAATAATAAGAGCTATTTATGACAAACCCACAGCCAATATCATACTGAATGGGCAAAAACTGGAAAAATTCCCTTTGAAAACTGGCACAAGACAGGGATGCCCTCTCTCACCACTCTTATTCAACATAGTGTTGGAAGTTCTGGCTAGGGCAATCAGGCAAGAGAAAGAAATCAAGGGTATTCAGTTAGGAAAAGAAGAAGTCAAATTGTCCCTGTTTGCAGATGACATGATTGTATATTTAGAAAACCCCATGGTCTCAGCCCAAAATCTCCTTAAGCTGATAAGCAAATTCAGCAAAGTCTCAGGATACAAAATTAATGTGCAAAAATCACAAGCATTCTTATACACCAGTAACAGACAAACAGAGAGCCAAATCATGAATGAACTTCCATTCACAATTGCTTCAAAGAGAATAAAATACCTAGGAATCCAACTTACAAGGGATGTAAAGGACCTCTTCAAGGAGAACTACAAACCACTGCTCAGTGAAATGAAAGAGGACACGAACAAATGGAAGAACATACCATGCTAATGGATAGGAAGAATCAATATCATGAAAATGGTCATACTGCCCAAGGTCATTTATAGATTCAATGCCATCCCCATCAAGCTACCAGTGAGTTTCTTCACAGAATTGGAAAAAACTGCTTTAAAGTTCATATGGAACCAAAAAAGAGCCCATATTTCCACGACAATCCTAAGTCAAAAGAACAAAGCTGGAGGCATCATGATACCTGACTTCAAACTATACTACAAGGCTACAGTAACCAAAACAGCATGGTACTGGTACCAAAACAGAGATATAGACCAATGGAACAGAACAGAGTTCTCAGAAATAATACCACACATCTACAGCCATCTGATCTTTGATAAACCTAAGAAAAACAAGAAATGGGGAAAGGATTCCCTATTTAATAAATGGTGCTGGGAAAATTGGCTAGCCATAAGTAGAAAGCTGAAACTGGATCCTTTCCTTACTCCTTATACGAAAATTAATTCAAGGTGGATTAGAGACTTAAATGTTAGACCTAATGCCATAAAAACCCTAGAAGAAAACCTAGGTAGTACCATTCAGGACATAGGCACCGGCAAGGACTTCATGTAATAGTTTTTAAAAAGCATGATTGATATAGTTATTTTTAAAGGACACTGACATAGTTCGATCACTGTCATACTTATCTCAACCATACAATGATATGGTTGACACTGTAGATTACGTTCCTCTTAAATGTTATTTTTCTAGGTTAAAAACTATTATGTTAGCCTATATTTAGCTAGTGTAAAGTTTGGGAATTCTCTATGTCATTGACAATCTGGTAGTGGGATCAGAAAATACTATCTGTTAACAGATAAAACACTAAGGTGCTTGAAATGCCTGACTCAGTGCAGAATTTATGAGGAAATGCTAAGGTGGCAACTACAGATAAATGGAATATTAAGGACTAAAGGAAGTAAAACTTGAATTTATTTTGTCATTGTAAGAGAGAAGCAATTGAGACTCTGTAGAGAAGAAAACTCATACTCAGTGATCCCTGACTATCTGGTTTACAACTAGAGCTAGTTTATAAAAAGCAGAAAGACAAGGGCATACGAAGTTAGAGTATTTTGAGAAAAGAGGAAACCTAAAAAGGAATAGTTGGGAGTAATTAAACTGGTTAAACACAAACAGAAAACAAACCATTGTATAAAAGGTGATAATTAATCTCAACTGAAAAAAATGAAAGAAAATAAGAGAATCATTGAGGTAATACGGTTCATAGTTTTGTGAATGGGATGTAATAAACAAATAAAGAAGAACCTAGAGATTGAGCTTGGCCATATTGTAGAAATGCTATGAAGATCAATATTGATCCCCAAATGGAGATCTGGGGCTAAACCAGAACATAAATATACAGTTAGCCAAGGCCTGTCTAGTAAGATACGAAGGTGGAAAAGAAGAAAATGAGTTCATTCAAGTCAAGGGAATTATAAAGGGAATATAAAGAGATCTTTGCAAAGACATCAGAAATTCTAAAGAAAAAGTAGCCAGTGAATATTTAAAAATTAAAAAAATTGATTAAATCTGCCTTTCATAAATTGCCTATATCAAGCTATAAATTGATGTTCTTAAATAGTAAGCACCAATGTTATAAAATAATACAATTTCCATAGTATTTATACACAGACATTATGTGCATGCTGAAAAATTGCAATATAAAATAACCCAAAACATTTTTTTAAATAGCAAAGCCAGGAGAAAAAGGGAGATTTAACTAATGAACTTAAATGAAAAGTAACAAGCAATTTAAAGAAAGCAATGAAATCAAAATATGACTAGACCAACCCCAAATTGGGAAATAGAAAAACAATAAAAAGAGTATAATTTAAATATATTGGAATGGCTATGAGTTTGGACAAGTTATTGCTGGATAATATTCAATCTGCAAGGATATTAGAGTATTAAAATGAATAGTCATATATGCAGATAATAATGAACAGAGTTAGCACCATTGTAATGCAGTAAAAAAAAAAGTCCTTTTTAAATATAAAAATTTAACAATGAATATGAAAATGCATATCAAAGGAAAAATTAAAATGTGTACCACATAGCAAGAAGTGGTACCCTGGTTACTATCTAGCTTTGATAAAACTCCTTATAGACTGATATTTGAGAACCCAATTTCAGCACTGGTTACTGCATTTTTAAAAAGTTAACATTTAAATGCCAATAAACTATAAATGATATTTATTATTCTAAGCAGGATTGGCTTTCATTTATTTCACACAGTATTTAATTTTAGATATATTTTACTGAGTTATCCTTGAATAAGTGAAAGGATGCTGGTCTGACTCTAGACATAAATAAAAGAAGAAGAATTAGAACTCATTCACACACACACACACACACACACACACACTTCCTTATTATTGCATGTCAAATAAAATATTACTGGTGTGAAATTCAAATACTAAAAATTTTAAGTTAACCAGTAACACAGACATATTCACAATGTACTCAAACCTCTGGAGTTGTAAGGTCAGTACAAATATAACCCAATCCCTTCTAAATGTATAGTATTGCACAAGTATCATGGATGTTCAGATGGCTGTACAAGTCATTCAAACAGTGAAGAAAGAAGCACATTTTTTTAGTATATAGAGCTCCCTAGAACCAGAAAGCAGATGAATACATTTTGCAAAGCTTTCCAATAACAAGTCGTGCACCAAAATGTTTTCTTTTCACTCAACCTTTAGTTTTCCAAGGAACTCAATCTAAACAAAATGTCCAGCCCTGACCAATCCACATAATAAAAGCTTTACAAAGTTTAGAAAACATGTATAACTGTCAATGTAGGTGTTGACCAAATAAAGACAAGAAGGTCATATTTATTTGCAAAGGTTATACAGTAAGGAGAAAGGAGTCCAAGAGGAGTAATGAGGTGAAACTGTACAAGGACATTTCTAAAACAGCTTATATGTGTGTTTTGTGTGGAACAGTCTCTAAGAAGTCATAAAATCCTCATTGCTTAGTCATTTAAAAATCAGAGCATATAAAGGCAGACTTAAAATGCTTAATTAGGCCTCTGACTTTTTTCTGAAAAATTAATGTGAATCTGACAGTAATCCACTGTCAGAGAATTCTTAGATTTTTTTGAACTCCTTACACAATTAACATCGTGAAACTTACTAAGGACACTATTATTAGGAAAATACTGTCAAAAGTGTTTAAGTAATTAAGTTGTTTTTGAACATTTATTTATGGATACAAAATATAAGGTTTGAAACAGCTAATAGTGTTGTACAGACCACATTTACATAACAATAATTTCCTTAAAAATTAGCAAGAATTAAGATGTTTCCTATTTGAGAGAAGTAGAAATACTTGTAATATTTATTTCTTTTATGAAACCGATATGATAGCCTTAAATAAAATTTATATTTTAGATATTCCATTATACTTCTAAAGCATAAACATCCCAATGTGTGTTTTAGAATCGAAGGCAATACCACAAAGTTAAAAACAATCCTTAATTAAGTCATTTACTTGAGGTAATTAGGAGTGTATTAATGTTAAATGTTAAGACATTAGAGAAACGTTTCTGAAAAGAGCATATGCAACATCACAATTGCCTAGAGAGTTTGTTAAAAATCGAAATTTCTGTATGTCACTTCAGAACAATTTGGGTGCACCAATCTGCATTTTACCAAGTTCCTCAGATGATTCTGCTGTGCAATAAAGCTTAAGAATCATTGACACCGCCGGGCGCGGTGGCTCACGCCTGTAATCCCAGCACTTTGGGAGGCCGAGGTGGGCGGATCACGAGGTCAGAAGATCGAGACCATCCTGGCTAACACAGTGAAACCCCATCTCTTACCAAAAATACAAAAAAATTAGCCGGGCGTAGCGGCGGGCGCCTGTAGTCCCAGCTACTCGGGAGGCTGAGGCAGGAGAATGGCGTGAACCCGGGAGGCGGAGCTTGCAGTGAGCCGAGATCGC
>NC_045445.1:58183508-58225306 GCF_002776525.5 Piliocolobus tephrosceles | reverse complement strand
AAAAAATAGAACTTCAATGAGAAAGCTAGAGATAAAAAGGAATGAATTTTCCTTCTTCCAGTGTCATTGGTATGTTATACTCTAATGTTCCTTTAATAATAATTTCCCTAGGATAAAACAAAAGACAAGCCACATAGGATTATAATTTTGTAAAACCAAAATAACAATTATCACTCAGTAGAACTCCATCTCAAAACACGTGAATGTATATTTTCTTATGTTGTCCCTAAGAAAGGCTCATAAAGCATAATGCTGATTTAACTCAAAGATATTATATTATTTATAAAATGGAACAGACTGACCTGAACTCTAGTTGTCTTTGACGGCTCAAAGCAAATCCAGAAGGCCTTACCAGTTTCAACCAGTTTGTGCCAGTTAACTTTAAAGAAGAAGCTGGCCTAATGATTTTTACAAACATGAACATTTCCTAATAATATATTGTAGGCTGTTACTTGCTTATCCAAGTGATCCCATTTTGAATAAGAGTTCCTTAAAAGAGTTTTGAACAAGGAACATGACAGATTGCATTTTTAAGCCATGTTCATTAAAACAAATTCTAGCTAATAAGAATATTACTTTATATAATGTTGACATACTGTTTTTCTCAGCTTATTTAATAACAGAAGAGATGTTCATGCTTAATCGTTAAGGGTTTCAGGTTGATCAGATTTATCAGTGTAGTTTTTAAACTAACAATAAATCACTTTACTGATGGCTCAATCAATTTTTGGCCACTTATTATGCCATTATATCACCTACTTAATTTTCAAAATCAATCTTTATTTATAAAAAGCTTGTCCTCTTCCCCTTGTGTGTCACAGTGTCATGCTATAGATTTCGATCCCTACGGAGTAAGGACAGAGCCAGAATCAGAAAGTAGATACAGGACACAAGGAAAGACATGCTTTGGTCACATATGGGAACGAGAAAGGTTTTGTATATCACAATAATCATAAATTCCTTTAAAGAGAAAAATTTCTTATAATTATTAATTCCACAATTGTACTAATGTAAAATATTAATAACACTGTTATTTGATAATATAATTTACAAAGTATGCTGGGCACATAATCTCATATCTAAAATTCATGACTACATTTATGATTCATTCCACTTTTCTTTATGCAAAAGAAGGCTCTTATATCCTGAAATAATCTAACCTCCTTTCTGATACTTATTTCCACATTTTAACATTCAAAATTTGTTTGAAAGTTTTAAAAATTTCTCCACATTCTTCGACTGTCCTTGTTTAAAACAAATAATATATAATTTCTGCTGTCTAGTTATAACATTTTATCATATTCACTATTCTATCAAATATTTATTTTAGCATCTACCATATACCATATACCAGACACTGATCCTCCACCTGCACTTTTCAAATATTAATGCACATAAGAATGAGCCATATAATGCAGATTCTAATTCAGAAGGTCTGGGATAGGGCCTAAAATTCTGCATTACTGACAAACTACCAGGTAAGATTAAGATCATACTTTGAGCATCAGGGGTCTAATACTTAGTCTATAGAACTAACTTGAAAAAGGTGAAAGAAGCCAGTCTTAATAAAACCATCCCATAACAATTTGAGGTATAGTGTTGATGGCAATCCAGGAAGGATTGTAGTAGTTTTAAAATTGCAACGAAAGTTATGGAATCTAATATATCCCAATACACAAAAACCAATGCACTCTATCAGAACATAACCACTAGTGCCAAAGTCAAAAAGAAAAATATGATACCAAGAGCATTCTATATTGCAAAGATTAATAGCTTATTTCTATTTGTGATAATCTATTGCTGTAGGAGGGATTTTTAAAAAATGAGCGAGCTTGGCTGATTTTGAATGCAATCAATAAATATTTGTGAAATAGACTCAGATCTCCTGATACTATATTCTCAAGCTAAGAAAAAAATCTTTCTAGCCACTTCCTAGATGTTGGCTTAATGAGAACCACACTCTATTCACATGCAGGTTGGAAAAAATCTGCCATAAAGTCAACTAAGGAAGTTTTTCCCAAGTGGGTAAAGAATACAAATAGGAAAGCAAACGGGACTTTTTGCTGGAGCGATTTGGGAAAACAGATGCACAACATCTTTCCTGTGTTTCCCAAAGGAGTCGTTCTGTAGACTTTTGGGCATGAATTAAAAGGAATTAGACATACAAAGAGGGATTTGTTACAAGAAAATAAATAAACACACCCAAACACATTCATTTTCTGTGGATTTACACTTACTCTTTGTAAAATGTGGACATAATAGAATATCCATTTGGATCATTTCATTATGAATGTCATTTAAGGAACTGATATTAATTTTATAATTATGCTCTTGGATATTTGTTTGTTCCCATATAAGATTACCTGACTTTTCAATCAGATACCATAGCAGAGGAAAATGAGGTACATATTATCTTTGTTATAATGACAAAACTTTGCACTTCTATACTAGTCCAGAGAAGACATACTTTATTTATTCTAGACTAATTGCAGACCATTTCTATGTTCTTTTGCTACAGCTTCCTATCAGACCACCAAAGTCTAGCATTTAACTTTCATCTCTATTTTCATCTTTTTATATTATGTCTTGGAGAAAAAATCAGAAGCATCTAGATGAAGCCAAGAATTTTATTATTATCATTCCCTGTAATATATGCAGCTAAGCTGAAATAGGTCTGCTGTATTTCCTGATTGCCTCAATTTAAAGTAATTTGTGTTGAACTGTGATTCATGAGTTGTTGAAAACTAATCAATATGCTGCGTAGTTTCAAACAAAAATTTAAAACAAATCCATTTATGATAAATAATTGAAATGAAAAACCTAAGATTTCCACTACATCCTATTATTTTAATTTGAGTGATCCTTTGTGACTGATTTGCAGGTGGTAATGACGTGCAAATTAAGTTGGCAGAAAACTGTGCTGTTGTGACCCAGTGACTACGCTTTCGCAGAGCTTACAAAGAACACTGTGCATTTTGGGGCTTTATATTTTATTGCCTATGTCCAGGGTGAGAATGCTTCTTGCAGCCTTATCCAAAAAATAACATTAATGAATACTGTCAGTCTACCACTTAGTAGGTTGAGAACAAGCGGTTAACACCTCTACCTCAACATAAATTGACTCGTTGAAGTGCTTGGCCAGGGAATTATTTATTTTCCTGTTCAGCATCTTCTCAGTAAAACAGATTCCTTCCTTTAAACACCAACGCCACTTACCACTGCAGTAATGCTCTATTAGAAATGAAGCCCAAACGAAAATTCCAATTTCCCTGAAAATGGTGGACCTCCAGTGTCAATTACTTGTCTTCAAACTTCACACAAAGTTTCATTCAGTCATAAGTATGCAAGATGATTCAAGTGCATCAAGAGTCTTCGAAACAATAAAAGAAGAGATAATCCAGTCTATAACAATTAATAATGGGGTCACTCAGCTGCTGATGATAGATTCTACATCTGCTGACACATTCCTTTTTAAATATCTTCAATCTAAGTATTGTCACAACTTTCACTGACAGGCTTTTTCCAATTGCATGATTTCCTGAACAGCAAATTTATCATCTGTATGTTTCATCTGGGAGGACTGATGTACCATGCTTGCTGCACCTAAATGTTCACATATGAAAGCAAAAGGTGGCAATGAGGAAAGGGAGAAGGGACAGGAAAATAATCTCTGGAGTAGAATCTACTAAGTCTACCATTTTATATGCTTTACCTATTTTAATTTTTACAATAACTCTGAAATTATTATTGTTATTCACACACATTTTCCAGCTAATTTTGAAGTTATAGTCATTAAGTGTTAATACTGTGATCACCTCTGAGTTTTGTTCGATCCAGCTCATTCACTACTTCCTTCAGAAACTCTTCCTTAATACCATCATGCCTGCCACCACTGTGGTTACTTTAATAAATCCTCCTTGGTGCATCTTTCTGTGTTTTCAGATTGTTTTTTTCATTGCCTGTTTATACGTGTTGCTCCCTCACTAGACCTTGAGCTCTGGAAAAGCAAGGTTATGTCTTTTCTATGAATCCTAGTGGGTCTAGAACAGTATCTGACACACAGCAGGTTCTCAGTGAATGTTTGTTGAATGGTGACCAAATGACTTCAAAGCCTATGATATTTTAAGCTCTCTTGATCTCCCAACCCCATTTAATCACAAGTAATTTCTCCCTTTTCTGACCTTGCCAAACAGTTTGTATGATTTGAAGGTACTCAGTCCTTCAGGCCTCGCAGTACAGTTATTTTTGTATTTGTCACGTATTCTCTGCCATAACATACACTCTTTGAGAGAGTATTATTCATATTCTCCTAGTGACCAACCACATTGTTTCAATAATGTTAGTCTTTATATATGCGTTTATTGAACACTTTCTCTTAGTTACTTTGTTAGGTATTAGGTAGGAGCAATTCAGAGTTAAACAGGAAGTGGTCCTTCCTCTTGAAGGGATGATAGTCTAGCCATAATAGTCTGGTTACAATAGAGTGTGAAAATTACCGTGATTGATGCATGAGCAAAGTGTTATGGAAATACACGGAATGAGTATGCCTGCTTTTACAGAGGAGGTAATATTTAAATGAAGCTTAGCTGTATCTTGCACCAGGTGATACAGCCAAGGCATCTTTTTATAACAAAGAGTTTTTAAAGTAGTTTATAGTAGAATAGAATTCAGTACTGTCAAATGCCACTCCTTCCCCCATCAATAAAATTCCTACTGTTGTTTCCCACAATTATTAATCAAAACTTCGGGATTTTAAGACGTGGGCACTGATGAATGCATGGGCTTAGATTCAAATCTCACTCCAACTCCTAATTCTCTTTGACCTTCAGAAGTTACTTTAACTCTATGGGTTTCAATGTTCTAATCAGGGTAAAATAATGATAATAACTACCCGTTGAGTTGAAATACACACACATAGATAGATAGATAGATAGATAGATAGATAGATAGATAGATAGATAGATAGATTCTTAAAAGGTGCATACATGTAATGCCTAGTTGGTCTTCAATATATATTATTCTTCTAAGAAGTCTGAAAAAAGGGAATATTACTTTCTGGATAGTAACCTGTGTATTCAATAATAAAAACTCTACTTTTCCAACATATTTTGTTTCTGCCAGTTTCTTACCCTTATATCAAAGATACTAATGTTTCTTTGTAAACTCTCTAGACTAGGAGATACCTGTTGCATTCTAACAGTCCAATCTTATATTCTTTCATTCAGTTAGTCAGTAAATTACTTAATATTCATAGATTCATTCAGCATTTACCAATATACATGATGAAATGCTAGATGCTGAGGATGATACAGAGATGGAAATGTCAGTGTCCATACTTATAATTCACAAAAATATGACATGGTAAACAATTACCATTATAATTCAAAGTAATGTGTAAGAAGTGATCTATGTATGATAAGATCAGTGTGGGCTTTGATAGTTCTGAAGGGGGAGAAGTGGCAATATTGTGTGTCATTAATGGAAGGCTTCTTGGAGGAGTTTGCATTTAACTTCGATCTTAAAGTTTGTTTAGGTTTGAATAAATAAGATAAGTGGGGCTGATTTTCAGAAGTTTCCCATGCAGAATGGATGGTATTAACCATACAGTATCATGGATAACAGCAGGATCTTTGAGATCAGACAGAACTGAGTTGGCATCCTGGCTCTAAAACTTGCTGGTTTTGTGCTATTGAGCAAGTTTCCTAACATATTCGAAATTCCATATTCTCATGTGAAAAATGGGGATACTAAGGGTACCTACCTCAAGGAGTTATTGTAGAATTAAATAGGATAATGCATGGAAAGCACTTTGCACATACTTGATACATAATAAATGCTTAATAAAAGGTAGTTGTTATGACTATGAGCAAAGGTGCAGATACAAAGTTCCAAAAGCATACCTGGAGTGGAGTCATTTTTTTCAAAATGGAAGGTACATACATATGTATGTACAGATAAAAAAAATCTGGAAACATTAATGATATGGTTTGGCTCTGTGTCTCTACCCAAATCTCACCTTGAATTGTAATCCCCATAATATCATCTTGTCATGGGCAGGACTGGGTTGAGGTAATCAGGTCATGGGGGCAGTTTCACCCCTGCTGTTTTTGTGGTAGTGAGAGTTTTCATGATAGTGAGTGAATCTCACGAGATCTGATGGTTTTATAAGCGTCTGGCATTTCCCCTGCTTGCAGTCATTCTCTCTCCTGCTAACCTGTGAAGAGGTGCCTTCCGCCATGATTGTAAGTTTCATGAGATATCCCCAGCCATGTGGAACTGTGAGTTAATTAAACCTTTGATTTTTGTAAATTACCCAGTCACAGGTATTTCTTCATAGCAACGTGAGAACGGACTAATACAGTAAGTTGGTACTGGGAGTAGTACTTCATCTTTACAATAAAGATACCCCAAAACGTGGAGGCAACCTTAGAATTGGGTAACAGGCAGTGGTTGGAGTAGTTTGGAAGGCTCAGAAGAAGACAGGAAAATGTGGGAAAGTTTGAAACTTCCTAGAGACTTGTTGAATGGCTTTGACCAAAATGCTGATAGTGATATGGACAATGAAGTCCAGGCTGAGGTGGTCTCAGAGGGAGGTAAATAACTTTTTGGGAACTGGAATAAAGGTGATACTTGCTATGCTTTAGAAAAGAGACTGGTGGTATTTTACCCTTGCCCTAGAGAACTTGAGAGAGATGATTTATGGTATCTAGAAGAAGAGATTTCTAAGTGGCACTGCATTCAAGAGGAAGCAGAATATCAAAGTTTGGAAAACTTATAGCCTGACAATGTGGCAGAAAAGAAAAACCCATTTTCTAGGGAGACATTCAAGCTCTGCCTCCCCCCCCCCCCCCCCCAGAACTTTGCATAAGAAACCAGTAGCCCAATCTTAATCACCATGATGATAGGGAAAATGTCTCCAGGACATGTCAGAAGTCTTCACAACAGCCCCTCCCATCACAGGTCTGGAGGCCTAGGAGGAAAAATTGGTTTCCTAGGCTGGGCCCAGGGCCTTGCTGCTTCATGCAGTCTCAGGATTTGGTGCTCTGTATCCCAGCTGCTTCAGCTCCAGCTGTGGCTAAAAGGGGACAAGGTACAGCATCAGAGGGTGCAAGCCCCAAGCCTTGGCAGCTTCCATGTGATGTTGAGTCTGTGGGTGCACAGAAGTCAATAATTGAGGTTTGGGAACCTCCACCTAGATTTCAGAAGATGTATGGAAATGCCTGGATGTTCAGGCAGAAATTTGTAGCAGGGGCAGAGGCCCTCATGGAGAACCTCTGCTAGGGCAGTGCAGAAGGGAAATGTGGGTTTGAAGCCCCCACACACAGCCCCATTGAGGCACTGCCTAGTGGAGTTGTGAGAAGAGAGCCACCATTCCTCAGAACTCAGAATGGTAGATCCACTGACAGTTTGCATCATGCACCTGGAAAAGCAGTAGACACTCAATACCACCCCAGGAAATTAGCTGGTATGGAGGTGGTACCCTGCAAAGCCACAGAGGCAGAGCTTCCCAAGGCCATGGGAGCCCACCTCTTGCATCAGTGTGACCTGGATATGAGACATGAAGTCAAAAGAGATTATTTTGGAACTTTAAGGTTCAATGACTGTCCTATTGGATTTCAGATTTGCATGGGGCCTGTAGCCCCTCTGTTTTGGCTAATTTCTCCCACTTAAAATGGGTGTATTTATCCAATGTCTGTACCCCCATTGTATCTAGGAAGTAACTAACTTGCTTTTCATTTTACAAACCCATAGGCAAAAGCAGCTTACTTTGTTTCCAGTGAAACTTTAGACTTGGACTTTTGGGTTAATGCTGGAAAGAGTTAAGACATTGGGGGACTGTCAGAAGATATGATTGTGCTTTGAAATGTGAAAACATGAGATTTTGGAGGGGCCAGGGGCAGAATGATATGTTTTGGCTCTGTGGCCCCACCTAAATCTCACTTTTAATTGTGATCCTCATAATCCCTACTTGTCAAGGGTGGGACCAGGTGGAGGTAATCAGATCATGGGGGCAGTTTCCCCCATGCTGTTTTCATGATAGTGAGTGAGTCTCCTGAGATCTGAAGGTTTTGTAAAGGTCGGGCATTTCTCTTGCTTGCACTCATTCTCTCTCCTGCCACCCTGTGAAGAGGTGCCTTCTGCCATGATTGTAAGTTTCATGAGGCATCCCCAACCATGTGGAACTGTGAGTCAATTAAACCTCTTTTCTTCCTAAATTAGCCAGCCTTGGGTATTTCTTCATAGCAGTGTGATAACGGACTAATACAATTAATAAGGCTACTTTGTGAGTTTTGAATATTAGGCTAAGGGATTTATATTCTATTAAAAAATGCTGCATCTCCAGTTAAAATCCATTTATTTTTCTTCCAGCCTCAGTAATAAAACATACAATTTGAGGAAAGGAAAAGCAAGTCATTTCAAATACCCAGTAACATTGCAGTGCTGTACTACAGATTATTCTGATGGACTTATTAATGAGTTTTATAAAATTAATCAATAAACACATTTTTAATACTTCCTATTTGCCATACTCTACAAAATGTAAACTTTCCATTTTTTACCTGCTTTTTGCCAAATGGAGATATTTTTTGATCTAGTTAATATGTTATTGTAACTGATGATAATATCTTTTCAGGTACTTAAGGCATCAACACAACATTCATTTGATTCTTCAAGCACTATTAAATTAAAACCCTAACAGCACTATAAAGTGTTAGCAGCACATATAATTATAAGTCACAAAAGTGTTTATCAGTAGGACACTATCTTAAAATGGCCAGCTTCCCAAGTGATGTCTCCACTATCCCATCTAATCAAGACAGGGAACTGCTAAGGTGATGCACAGCTAAATGTGTCACTATCTACACTGCTGAAACTGGAAAGAGCACACTAGAGATCCTCAGTGGCATTCAGTACTCTCTGTATCAATTAAACACGTAGTAGCATGGAATCTAAGAGCACAAGATATATACTTTTGGATCTAAGTTGTTAGATTCCGAATGGTAAAATACCAACTTTATATATTTTTTTACAAAAAAAAAAAAAAAAAAACTATTATTTTATGATACATATTCACAAGGGGATAACCTTCTGCAGAATAATGTGATTCTAATTTTTATGTCCTTTTGCTGACTGATTTAAAGCCTTGTTTATTTCTACCTGTACAAGATGAAGATGTTTCACTTACAATGAAGTCACAAATAGCTCTAATACAGAAGTTGTATACCACATGATATATTAGGCTGGATAACCAGTGTGTGTTGATTTACCAACACTACTGACATTTGGCATTTACTTTAATTTCTAGTCATCTTTAAGAATATGAGTCATATATTCATTATATGAACTCAGCAATATGAAATGGAGACCTATCAAAAGTGATATATATCTGGGGTTATACAATTACGTGTATTAATTTATATTAAATTAACTTGCATCTCACATAACATAATATGGACCATCCATCTTTGAAGAGGAGGAAAGTCATTTCTTTGAGTTTATTGTTTTGATATCAAGAGTTTACCTCACAGTTTTTGTTCATTTCAATAGTTTTTTGGGAATGGGTGGTTTTTGGTTACATGGATAAGTTATTTTGTTGTGATTTCTGAGATTTTGGTGCACCTGTCACCCAAGCAATGTACACTGTACCTAACATGTAGTCTTTTATCCCTCATCCCCTTCTGACCTTTTCCCCCAAGTCCTTAAAGTATATTACATCATTCTTATGCCTTTGCATCCTCATAGCTTAGCTCCCACTTCACTTAGAATAATGGTCTCCAACTCACTCCATTCATGTTGCTGCAAAGGCCATTATTTTATTTTGTTTTATGGCTGAGTAGTATTCCATGGTGTATACACCAAATTTTCTTTATCCACTCATTGGTTGGTGGGCATTTAGGTTGGTTCCATATTTTTGCAATTGTGAATCATGCTGCTATAAACATGAGTGTGCATGTGTCTTTTTCATATAACAACTTTTTTCCTTTGGGTAGGTACCCAGTAATGAGATTGCTAAATCAAATGATAATTCTACTTTTAGACCTTTAAGGAATCTCCATACTGTTTTCCATAGTGTTGTACTAGTTTATCTTCTCACCAGCAGTGTAAAAGTAGTCCCTTTATACTGCATCCACATCAACATCTACTAGTTTTCAATGTTTAAATTACAGTCATTCTTGCAGGAGCAAGGTGGCATCTCACTGTGGGTTTAATTTACATTTCCCTGATAATTAGTGATGTTGAGCTTTTTTTCATACGTTTGTTGGCCATTTGTATATCATCTTTTGGGAATTGTCTATTAATGTCCTTAGCCAACTTTTTGATGGGATTATTAATTTTTTCTTTCTTGGTGATTTGAGTTCCTTGTAGATTCTGGATATTTGTCCTTGGTTAGATGCATAGTTTGCAAAATTTTTTTTCACTCTGTGAGTTGTCTGCTTACAGTGTTAATTATTTCTTTTGCTGTGCAGACACTTAATTTAATTAGGTCCCATTTATTCATTTTTGTTTTCATAACATTTGCTTTTGGGTTCTTAGCCATGAATTCTTTTCCTAAGCCAACGTACACTACAGTTTTTCTGATGTTGTCTTCTATAATTTTTATAGTTTGGGGGCTTAGATTTAAGTCTTTGATCCACATTGATTTTATTTTTGTGTAAGGTGAGAGATGAGGATCCAGTGTCATTCTTCTACATATGACTTGCCAATTATCCCAGCACCATTTGTTGAATAAGGTGTCCTTTCCCCACTTTATGTTTTCGTTCGCTTTGTTGAAGATCAGTTGAATGTAAATATTTGACTTTATTTCTGGGTTCTCTATTCTGTTCTGTTTTATACTGGTATAAATTAGGCAACAGACCAATGGAACAGAATAGAGAACCCAGAAGTAAAGCTAAATACTGACATTCCACTGATCTTTGACAAAGCAAACAAAATGCTATTTTGGCCTTATAGTATGATTTGAAGTCTGGTAATGTGATGCCTCCAGATTTGTACTTTTTGCTTCATCTGCGTTTGGATACGCAGACACTTGGTTCCATATGCATTTTAAGACTGTTTTATCTAGTTCTGTAAAGAATGATGATAACATTTTGATGAAATTTGCATTGAATCTGTGTATTACTTTTGGCAGTATGTTCATTTTGTTTGTTTGTTTGTTTATTTATTGAGACAGAGTTTCACTCTTATTGCCCAGGCTGGAGTGCAATGGCATGATCTCAGCTCACCACAACCTCTGCCTCCTGGGTTCAAGCAATTCTCCTGCCTCAGTCTCCCGAATAGTTGGGATTACAGGCATGTGCCACCACGCCCTGCTAATTTTGTATTTTTAGTAGAGATGGGGTTTCTCCATGTTGGTCAGACCAGTCTCAAACTCCCAACCTCACGTGATCCGCCTGCCTCAGCCTCCCAAAGTGCTGAGATTACAGGCATGAACCACCACACCTGGCCAGCAGTAGGTTCATTTTCACAACATTGATTCTACCCATCCATGAGCATGGGATGTGTTCCCATTTGTTTGCATCATCTATGATATCTTGCAGCAATGTTTCATAGTTTTCCTTGCAGAGATTTTTTTTCCCTCCTTGGTTAAATACATTCCTAAGTATTTTATTTATTTATTTACTTTTCAGTTGCAAAAGAGATTGCATTCTTCATTTCATTCTCATTCGTTGTCTGTGTATAGCAGTGCTACTGATTTGTGTACATTGATTTTGTAACCTGAGAATTTACTGAATTCGATTATTAAATCTAAGAGTCTTTTGGAGTTGTCTTTACGATTTTCTAGGTAAATAATCATATCATCTGCATACAGCAACAGTTTGACTTTCTCTTTTACAATTTGGATGCCCTTTATTTCTTTCTCTTGTCCGATTGCTCTGGTTAGGACTTCCAGTTCTATGTTGAATAGAAGTGGTAAAAGTGAGCATCCTTGTCTTGTTCCAGTTCTCAGTAGGAATGCTGTCAACATTTCTCCATTCAGTGTGATGTTGGCTGTGGGTTTGTCATAGATGCCTTTATTACTTTGAGGTACTTCCCTTCTAGACCTATTTTGCTGAGAGTTTGTATCATAAAAGGGATGCTGGATTTTGTCAAATGCTTTTTCTGCATATATTGATATGATTATATGGCTTTCATTTTTAATTCTGTTTATGTGATATATCAAATTTATTGGCTTGCATATGTTAAACCATCCTTGCATTCCTAGTATGAAACCCATTTGATCATGGTGTCATGGTGTATTTTCTTTTTGATATGCTGTTGGATTTGGTTAGCTAGTATTTTGTTGAAGATTTTTGCATCTATGTTCATTAGGGATGTTGGTCTGTAGTTTGTTGTTGTTGTTGTTATGTCCTTTCTTGGCTTTGGTGTAAGGGTGATACTGGCTTCATAGAATGAGTTAGGGAGGACTCCCTCTTTCTCTATCTTTTGGAATAGTTTCAGTAGGATTGGTACCAATTTTTGCCTAAATGTCTGATAGAATTCAGCTGTAAATCTATCTGGCCCTGGACTTTTTTGTTGCTGACAATTTTTTTTATTACTAATTCATCTCATGGCTTGTTATTGGTCTGTTCAGAGTTTCTATTTCTTCTTGATTTAATCTAGGAGGATTATATATTTCCAGGAATTTATCCATCTTTTCTAAAATTTCTAGTTTGTTCACATAAAGATGTTCATAGTAGTCTTGAATGATCTTTTGCATTTCTGTGCTATTGGTTGTAATATCTCCCTTTTTATTTCTAGTTCTGCTTATTTAAATCTTCCCTCTTCTTTTCTTGGTTAATGTTGCTAGTTATTTTCAAAAACCAGCTTTTTGTTTCTTTTTTTTTTTGTATTTTTTGTTTCAATTTCATTTAATTCTGCTCTGATCTTTATTATATCTTTTCTTCTGCGGGTTTCGGTTTGGTTTGTTCTTTTTTCTCTAGCTCATTGAGGTGTGACATTAGATTTTCTATATGTACTCTTTCTGACTTCTTGATGTAGCCATTTAATGCTCTGAACTTCCCTTCTAGAACCACTTTGGCTGTATCCCAGAGGTTTTGATAAATTGTGTCACTATTATCCTTGAGTTCAAAGAATTTAATTTCCATCTTTATTTTATTGTTAACCCAAAGATCATTCAAAAGCAAATTATTTAATTTCCACTTATTTGCGTAGTTTTGAAGGTTCCTTTTGCAGTTAATTTCCAGTTTTATTCCACTGTAGTCTGAGAAGACACTTGATATGATTTCAGTTTTCTTAAACTTATTGAAAATTGTTTTTTGGTCTATTGTATGGTCTGTCTTGGAGAATGCTCCTCGTGCTGTTGAGGAGAATATATATTGCCTCAATTATCTTAATATTAAAGTTGTTAAATGTTGGATTTTTTTTTACTAAAAGAAAAATATTTGCATTTTTTCTTCTTTACAGCACTGACTCTTATCTAACTATGTAATGGCATAAATATACTGCCCATGCAAACCAAAAAAGCATCTAACATGCAGTATGACTTATACTAGCAGACAAAATCAGCAGATTGTTTTTCAACAGGACTTTGATGGGAGTAGTGTCAGATTAATCAGGAAGTGACTATGGGGCAAACCAGGAGTGACAAGCCAGGCAAATAGAAAGAGTTAAAACAACCACCACCAACAGAAACCAACAGAATAGAGAATGAGAGCAGAAAGATGGCAGCGTATGAGAAAAAATGTGTTTATGTGTGTGCACAGGTGTACAAATTGTTGGTGTGTGTGTTTGTGCATATGTACACTTGTGAAAACACATAAACACACACACCAATTTCTCCTCTTTTCATCTATTAAGACATGAAATGAAAACTAAACATTTCATCATGATGCAGAAAGAGAATAAGACAGTTAAGCATATACCAGAGAAAGTAGAGTACCTAAGCTGCGTTTGGAGAGACTGGAGGTGATATCCAAACCTGAGTTCTAAAGGAAGTGTGAAGGAAGTAGTAAAGAAAATGACTCACAAAAATGTGCTGCATCCTCTGCCACTGAAAATGAAGTACTGTGACATCTGGGTATGAGCAGAGAGTTTGGACTCAGAAAGGCATGAGTAGGAAAATAAGCTGTACTACTTATTGGTCCTATGACCTTGGGTAAAATCTTAGATACTTCATTGGTAAAATAGAAATACCTATTTTGCGTAGCACCTCATGCATAGTAACTGATCAATAAAGAGAAGTTATAATTACTTGAGTAGAATTAAAGGACATGCAGAAGCCAATTTTTTCTCTTGAAGTTACGTACTAGTAAGTGAGTTCCTAAAACTATGGAACGGTATGGTAAGGTATACTCACAATTTCAGGTATTTCTGAAATACCTGAAAATGCATAAGCACTCTTCCATAATCTAATTACCTAAGAAACTGATGGAAAGTTCCATGGACATAAGTTCCAAATACAGAGAACCTGCAACAAATTTAGCAATAAGCTGAATTCACACAAATTTTTATTTAACTTTGTTAAAACACTTCACATCGTCTTTCTCTTACAATTTTAAAAAATCAGGGATAACACAGGAAATGATATTAATAGCTCAGAAAGTATATTTAGTGGCTTAGATACTAAAAATAATGGAAATATAAACTGAAATATACACATACATACACACCACCACCATACAATTAATCCAAGTAATCCACACATACTCTTGGATTAATTCTCATACTGACATTACATATGTTCAAATACATGTGTTCATGTCTTACAGAAAACACATTTGCTGTTATGTAAATATAAGGTGTCATAAAACTAACAGAAACAAAAAGTTAAAGAACTCCTGTTTCACAAAGCAAAACAAAAACTCACCAATAACAAAATTCTAGGCATTCTCCTTCACTTTAGAAACAAACAAAAATACCTACTTTCTATTTTTGTATATTGTAATGAATATTGTTGGTAAAGTAATAAGACATGAAAGGGAATAAAAGGGATAAACACTGGTAAGAAAAAAGAGCAATATATCATTCACTTATAACATAATCATATACTTATAAAACCTAGTTTGCTAAAATTATTAATAAAATTGTTAATTTTGGTAGATTAACAATTATTCAAAATAATACAACAACATTAAAAATTGGACAGATATAAGATAAATATTGAAAAGTCAACAGCATTTATTTAACATAACAAAACTTCATTATGTTAAATCAACTTAAGTTTGACCACAGTAGTAGCCTGAGGACCTTGAGTCCCTGTGTAGAAAACTGTAACCTGCATTTTTAAACAAACTGAAAGCCGAACTCTGGAGTATATTTCTGTAACAAATAGCTGAGTCACAGATAATTACAGCATATGAGCTTCAGCCAATCACAGACTGCCAACTGATCAGATCATGTCTAAATAATGCAAATGCCACGTGTAACCAAGCAAGCTATCTCCGTACATCACTCTTGTTTTCTCTCTATAAATACTGACTTCCCCTGTTGCAGAGTGGAGCTCAATGAACCTCTTCTGGTTTGGAGGCTGCTCAATTCATGAATCATCTTTTGCTCAAATAAACTTTTAAATTTACTTTATCTTAAGTTTTTCATTTCATAATTAATAATGACAACAGTTCTTAGAAATAAATTTAAATAGATATATATTGGACCTTTATAAAATCTCAAATGTGTATTGTGAAACCTTTATAAATTCGTGAATAGAGAAACCTGAGTGAGAAGAGGAAGTAAAAGTATTTGTATACTCCAAATTGCTTAGTATATTTAATGTAATAACCATATAACTCAGACCAGGGATCAGACCCAGGGGGAGATGGTTTAGTGAATCATCTTAGGGTTTATATAAGAAAATAAAGAATAAGAATATATAGTGACATCCTGAAAATGGAAAACAATGTGCTTGAAGTGGAGGGTGAAATTTGGGATTATTCATTTTTAAAACATCTGTTTTACAATTTTTACAAAATATCAAAAAATATAATTCTTCCTGAGGAAGAAATAGAGATATGGATAAGTGGAGCATAATTGATTGTATATAGATAAAATCATATATAAAAGCAATACATCCAGAGGAGGCAGAGCAAGATGGCAGAATAGAAAGCTCCACTGATCATCTCCTCCTACCCCTCCCAAACCCCTCCTCCTTCACAAAGAAGGACACTAAGTTAACAAGTATCAGCTATCTACACAAAAAAAACACCACCATAAGAATAACAAATCAGGTGAGCGCTCATAGTACCGGGTTTTAATGAAGAGATAGAAAAAATAGTCCTGAATCACCAATGCCATGCCCCCGCACCCCCAGCACCTTCAGCCTGGTGTGGGGAGCATTTCTGGGGACTGGGCGAATGAGAACACAGCAATTGTGATGCATCAAACTCAGTGCTGTCCCGTTAGTGCAAGAAGGAAAACCAGACCAAACTCAGCTGACACCCACAAAGGGAACAGCTGGAGCAGAAGAAAATCACTGATTCCAGTGGTCTGAATGGCAAACCTCACCGCCACTGGGTGCCAAAGTGCTCTTGGTCTGTAAGTAAACATGAAAGGCAGTCTAGGCCATGAGGACTGCAACTCTTAGACAAGTCATAGGGCTGACCTAAGCCCTGAGACAGTGACTGGGGGTCATGCAACATCCTGAGACACCAGCTGGGGGGCTAAGGGAGTGCTGGTATTACCCCTCCCTTACCAAGAAGCTGCACAGCTCACAGCTCCAAAAGAGACCACTTTTTTCCACTTGAGGAGAGGAGAAGGAAGGGTGTAGAGGACTTTGTCTTGCAGCTTGTATACCAGCTCAGCCATAGCAGGATAGGGCACTGATTGGAGTTATAAGGCACCCATTCCAAGCCCTAGATCCCAGGTAACATTTCTAGACATACCCTGGGGCAAAAGGGAACCTGCTGCCTTGAAAAAAAGGACCCATTACTGGTATCATTCATCACCTGCTAACTGAAGAGCCCTTGGGCCCTGAATAACCAGCAGTAATGCCAGGTACTCCATAGAGGGCCTTGGTGAGCTTCTGAGACTTACTGGCTTCAGGTGAGACTGAGCACATCAGCTGTGATGGCTACAGTGCTATTTACAGAACATTTTATCGAATGGCTCCAGAATACACATTATTTTCCTCAGCACGTGGATCATTCTCAAGAATAGACCATATGTTATGTCACAAACCTAGTCTTAAACCATACAAAAAATTTAAATAACATCAAGTATCTTTAACTGCAATGTAATAAAACTAGAAATCACTAACAAGAAGAATTTTGGAAACTATACGAATACATGGAAATTAAACAATATGCTCCTGAATGACCAACGGATCAATGAAGAGCATAAGAAGAAAATTGAAAACGTCTAAAAACCAGTGGTAATGAAAACACAACATACCAAAACCTATGGAATACAGCAAAAGCAGTACTATGCGGGAAGTTTACAGCTATAAGTGCCTACATCAAAAAAGAGGAAAAACTTCAGATGAACAATCTAATGATGCATCTTAAATAACTAGAGAACCAAGAGCAAACCAAATGCAAAATTAGTAGAAGAAAAAAAAAATAAAGGTGAGAGCAGAAATAAATGAAGTTGAAATTTAAAAAAAATACAAAAATATCAACGAAACAAAAAGATTTTTCTTCTCCTTAAAAGTTTTTATAATTTTTTCTTCATCTCAGTGTTCTCCAGTTTCATAAATTATGCCTTCTTTCTGCTCGGATTTATTGTTCTGGTCATTTGGTAGGCCTTTTCCATCTGGAAATGAAGGTATTTTCAGTTCTGGGAAATTTTCTTTATTTTTAAAATGAATTTTCTTTACAATTCCATTTCTTGTCTTTTCAGGGCCATTATTATCAAAATGTATATCTTATGTAAGGATCCTCTGATTTTCCTTTATTTACTCTACTATTTTACATTTTTTTTTCTTTTCTGGAATGCATGCTTAAATGTATCATCTGATCCTTCTACTGATTAGTTTTTAAATGATAACTATAGTATTTTTATTTTCAAGAACCTTTTATTCTTCTTTTAATACTTCTTTTTATACTGTACTGCTCTTACGTCATGAAAACAATGTATTTTTTATTTATTCATATTACTTAGGATACTAATTAAAGTTCTATTTTTATGATTTCCTTCTGTTTTTTGCTTTGTTTTGGTTCCTTTAATTTTTTTTTTTTTTTTTTTTTTTTTTTTTTTTTTGGTTTATTTTGGTATCTGCTATTGTTAAAGTCTTCCTTCAAATACTGGGCAATTCTTGGCTGCCTACTCATATTTAAGAGGCAGATACTAAGGTGTGGCTTAGAAGCTATATGTTTATGGATAGGAGTTGTCCAATGGTGATATTTTCTCTTGAGAGGATTTATTTTCTAGGTAAATGTTTCCTAGGGTTTATTTTCCCTAGAAACCTTTCCTTAGAAAATAACCCTCCAATCTTCTGCTAGGGGAAACTAAGACTGATTTCCTGAGTTCTAATTGCTTCCCCTACAAACTTGCAATCAATCTTCCTGTCTTCAACTTTTTCCTCCACCTTTGGAGGAAACTAACATCTCCTATTATTACTATATTTCTGGGCTCTGCAGCATATTTTTGGCTTATTCCTCCTTGATTTTTCCCAGTGTCATCACGTTGGTTTCAGTCCTTCCAACTCTGCTAAGTGAATTCCTATTTCTCCATGTGCTTTCCAGCTTCCAATAATGTTTACATCTTTCTGGTTTGCTGATGTCTCTCATTTTGTTTGACCTTGTGGATGTATGCAATTTCTATTCATTTGTTTTTATTTCAGTTGAGTTCTGGGAGTACAAGCTAGCACACATCTTTAAACCGACATGTTTAACTGGACTTCTGATCTATTTTGCATTTCATATTTCAGTAATAAATAAGTGTTATTACTGAGGTTTTTTAGCTAATAAGTGGAGGAAGGTCATTCTAAGCCTAAGGAACATGAGAAAGAACAGTAAATTATGAAGTAGTATTGGCTGTGCAGCAAGAGGAGCTGCAAATAAATAACCTGAACAGCTTAATTCAAGCATCATCCCTTACAGGAAGTTTTCCCTGATCCCCCGAATCTTGTTGCCTGCAATCCTGGAGACCAAACTAAGTGTTCCCCACCTGTATTCCAAATATATCCTGTATATATCTCCATTACCATTCCTATTACAATACATTGTTTTAGTATTGCTATATTAAATGGTGTATCTGTCTCTGCTTCCATTCTCCTTGGAGACCTAAGGATGTTTTATTCATCTTTGTATTCCCAGCATTAAGAAACGTGACTTACTTAAAATAATTTCTGAGTACATGTTTTCCTTTTTAACAGATATAAACTCACTTGTACTTGCTCACTCTCTCATTCAGTTGTCCTCCCTCATGGCTATATTTTCAATCTCTCTCTCGATGGGTTCTTTCTACTTCAACTATCAATATGATCAGGTTCACTCTGTAAAAAAACACCCATTTTTCTACCTCACTTTCTCATCAGGTAACTTTACTATTTCGCTTCATCCTTTATTCCCAAACTTCAAGATTAATAGAACACTCTCACCAACTCTACTTCTCTTCACTTCTCACCTATTTCTCAACCCATTTCACAGAGTGGATCAGTTAGAGTTTAATAAGAGAAGGGTGCCACTAGAAGAGAAACACACA
The DNA here is from genome assembly GCF_002776525.5 of Piliocolobus tephrosceles. Classification (NCBI taxonomy): domain Eukaryota; kingdom Metazoa; phylum Chordata; class Mammalia; order Primates; family Cercopithecidae; genus Piliocolobus; species Piliocolobus tephrosceles. The sequence goes on along the minus strand of NC_045445.1, from coordinate 58,205,725 downwards.
CACACACACACACACGTACACACACATATGCACACACACATGCACACAAATGATAAGGGATTTGATCTTATACAGTTGTAGGAACTCGCTAGCATCTGTGTGAGGCTCTTAGTTCTGTTTGTAGTACAGAAGCCTGAAAGTCAGCAGGGTAGGCAGCTGGGATGGAATGACAGAAGTGAAGTGGAGGAAGCGGAGCAAATTGCAATCTGTTAGGGTGTACTGAAACCCCCAAGGATAGACTAAATCTCTCATTAGTCTCTCATTACCTCCAAACCTCCAACTGTGATGAAGGAGTGATCTGGAGGTGAAGATTTTGCCCTTTGTGTCACTAAGCACACATATAACCTAAGAATCAGAAAAGCTGAAGGAGATCCAGCAAGAGTAGGAGTTGCTGTGAGCCTGACTTCTGCCCCATGCCAACAAGGCGAGCCAGCAGATAAGCAATAATATTCATATGCTGCAAAAGTTCCTTATGTCTTGCCTTAAACTCCTGAGTATAAGACAAGATATCTGCTGTTTCTCATCCACATTCCAAATATAAAAAATACATCTGGAGAGCCACGTTATTCTAGAACTATACAGAGAAGGGAATTGTAGGAAATAAAATTCCAGTTTAACTATGTTCACACAAAAACCTGCTTTCTGTTCCTCACCTTGCCATTAAAACTGCTGTCACAAAATTACCAATTTCCTTCTATTTGCGCAATTCAAACACCTGTTTTCAGTCCATACTATACATAATTATTCCATAATACTTACTGCAATTGATGAATTCCTCTTTTATGAAATTTGCTTGCTATATTATTCAATATTTCCTTCTCTGTCTCCTTCACTGGCTTCTATTCTGCCATTTTATTTGTTTTTACATTCTGTTCTTGCTATAGGCTGAATGTTGTGTTTCCCCTAAATTAATATGCTGAAGTCCTAATCTGCAATGTGTTGGTATTTGGAGGTGGGAACTTTGGGAGGTAATTAGGTCATGAGAATAGAGCCCTTATGAATATATTAGTGCCACTGTAGGAAGAGACATGAAGATGTTCTCTCTTTGGGCCACGTGAGGATACAGCAAGAAGGCAACTGCTTGCAAACGAGGAAGAAGGCCCTTGTCTGGCACTGAATCTGTCATCACCTGGATCTTGGACTTCCCTGCTTCCAGAACCATGAGAAATTAAGTTCTGTTGTTTGTGCTATCCAGACAATAGTATTTTGTTATAGTAGCCCAAGAAAACTAAAACAGTTTTTATGTCTCCTTTTTATGCTTTTTACACTCAATCTAAGAAAACTCACCCACTCCTGAAGTGATCCAGAGTCAATTATTGTACATGGTGTGAGGTAGGAATCAAGATCCACAATTTTGAAACAACTCAACATAATTCATCTAGAAACGTAGTTTTTCCCAATGACAGAGTAATCTTTCGCATGAATAAAGAAATTGCATATGTATAGGTCTGTTTCTGGACATTCTTTATTTCATTTCATCTATTTGCCTACCCATGCATTAATACCACACTGTCTTATTTACTCTAGCTTTATAGTATAGTGGTAGGGGTGGGGTGGGAATGGGAAGTTAGTATTTAATGGAAGTGGAATTTTAGTTTTTGAATATAAAAGAAGTTCAGAGGACAAATGGTGGCAATGGTTCCACAACAATGTGAATACACTTAATACCACTGAACTGTATGCTTAAAAATGGTCAGACTGCAATAGCAAAGACATGGAATAAATCTAGGTGCGCATCAAGAGTGGATTAGATAAAGAAATGTGATACATATATACCATGCAATACTACACAGCCATAAAAATATGAACTCATGTCTTTTGCAGCAGCATGGATGTAGCTAAATGCCATCATCCTAGGTGAGTTAATGCAGACACAGAAAACCAAATACCATATGTTCTCACTTATAAGCAGGAGCTAAATCTTGGGTACACACGGATGTAAAGACAGGAACAATAAACACTGGGAACTACAAAAGGAGGGAGTAAGGCAGCGGGGGTCGGGGGGACAAGGCCTGAAAGCCTTCCTATTGGGTACTACATTCACCATCTGGGTGATGGGATTAATAGAAGCCCAAACTTCAGCATCACATAATATTTCATTGTAACAAACATGCACATGTACCCTTTGAATCTAAAATAAATATTGAAAGAAAAAATGGTTGCAATGGTAAATTTTGTTATATATATTTTATCACAAAAAGAAACCCACACACTAGCTATGATATTAGCTATCAATTTCCCAGTCCCTCCTGTATCTCTGAGAAATTACTAATTTGCCCTTTTTCCACAGATTTTCCTGTTTTGAATATTTAATATGACTGGAATCATATATGTGGTCTTTTTTGACTTGTTTCTTTGAGTTAGCATAATGTTTTCAAGGTATTCATGTAGAATGCATCAGTACATCCTTAATTTTTCATGGACAAATTATATTATCATATATGGATGAATACTATGGATATACCACATTTTGTTTATTTATCAGTTGATGGACATTTGAATTATTTCCACTCTTTGACTATCATAATAATGCTGGCATAAACATTGATGTACAAGTTTTTGTGCAAATGTATGTTTTTCTTCTCTTAGGTATACACCTAGAAGTGAAATTCATAGGCCATATGATAACACTACAATTAATAACTTGGGGAACTTTTATATCTAATTACCATATCTAAGAATACTTTGCGAAATCTGTAGTCATGAAAATTTACCCTGTTTTCTTCTATGAGCTCTATAGTTCTAGCTCTTACATTTAGGTGTTTGATTTATTTTAACTTTTGTATGTGGTGTAATATGAGTCTACCTTTTTTTCTTTTTTTCCATGTCACTATACAGTTACTGCAGCACCATTTTTGGTGAAGAATATACTTTCTAAATGGAATATTATTGGTATTTCTCAAAAATCAGTTGTACATTGGAATATGATTTACAATCTGGATTTTCAATCCCTCTATTGATATATATGCTTGTTCTTCTGGCAGTATCACACTACCTTATTGACTGCTAACTTTATGATAAGTTTTAAAATCAGGATATGTGAGGACTACTTTTTCTTCTTTTTCAATATTACTTAGCTATTCTGGGCACCTTGAAATTTCTTATGAATTTTAGAATCAGTTTGTCAATTTCTAAAATATAAATCAGCTGAGATTCTAATAGGACTTGCATTGTATCTGCAGATTAACTTGCATAATATTGTCATTTAACAATATTAACTCTTCCAATTCATGAATATGAGGTTTTTTCCAATTATGTAGATCTTCATTAGTTTCTTTTAACAATGCTTTTTGTAGTTTTCGGAGTATAAATTTTGCACTTATTTGGTTAAATTTATTCCAAAGTGTTCTATTCCTTTTGATAATATTGTAAATGAAATACTTTCTTTTTTCCTTGGATTGTTCATCACAAATGTGTAGAAATACAATTGATTTTTGTATGTTGCTCTTGTATACTATAATTTGCTAAACTTATTTATTAATTCTATCAGTTTTTTAGTGCATTCCTTGGGATTTTCTATATACAAGCCCATGACATCTTGAGTAGAAATAGTTTAATTCTTCCTTGCTAATCTGAAAGCCTCTTTTTCTCTTTTTCTTGCCTAATTGCCCTGGCTAGAACCTCCAGTATGGTGATGAATAGAAGTGGCAAGAATGGGCATGTTTGACTTATTTCAGACATGAGGGAAATGCATCTAGTCTTCCACAATTAAGTATAATGTTAGCGGTGGGTTTTTGTAGAATATCTTTATCATGATGAGAAAGTTACTTTTATTCCCAGTTCTTGAAATTTTTTATTACAAAAGAATATTAGACTTTGCCACATGCCTTTTCTGCACTTATTGGTATGACTGTGTGATTTTTTATTTTATTCTATTGATATGACCTATTATCTTAACTCGTGTGGCCCTGCATGGTATTCAGTGTCTTCCTCCCGCAAGCTGTGAGTATATGCTACTAATAAACTGCTATTATTCTCATCTTTTCAATGTTAAGCATCATACGTTCAGCCATCCCCGTAACCCAATGGGTGGGAATTCCTTTCTCGCTATTTGGGTGAATTAGAGGTGATTAAAACAATTGGTATCATGAATAGGATGGCCTAACTTTAACTGATCACACCTGGTCAGCTTTAACTTACTGTTTTGCCTAATTAACTGGTTCCATGATATAGAAAAGTCTGTCTGGGATAAATCCACAGATTACTGGTGGTCTTCCATATTGGCCTGCATGGTACTGTGTTGTCTTTGTGAGATATTGCCATCTCTTCCCATCCTGAAACTGGTCCCCACACAATAATTGTTGTTAATTGGCTATAATCCAGTGTGCCATGTCACTGGGTTTGCCCTATATTTGGCAGGTGTGATGGTTGATATTGAGTGTCAACCTGATTGGATTGAAGGTTGCAAAATACTGATCCTGGGTGTGTCTGTGAGGGTGTTGCCAAAGGAGATTAAGATTTGAGTCAGTGGGCTGGGAAAGGTAGATCCACCCTTAATCTGTGTGGACACCATCTAATCAGCTGCCAGTGAAAATAAAGCAGACAGAAAAATGTGAAAAGGCTAGATTGGCCTAGCCCCCAGCCTACATCTTTCTCCCATGCTGGATGCTTCCTGCCCTGGAACATTGGACTCCAAGTTCTTCAGTTTTGGGACTCTCACTGGCTCTCCTTGCTCCTCAGTTTGCAGACGGCCTATTGTGGGACCTTGTGATCGTGTGAGTTAATAAATAATATACATGTATATGTGTGTGTGTGTGTGTGTGTGTGTGTGTGTGTGTGTGTATCCTAATAGTTTTGTCCTTCTAGAGAACTCTGTCTAATACAGATTTTGGTACCAGGAGTGGTTCCAGAGGAACAGAATATTAATAGTGGAGTGCTTTCAATGGTTTGGGGGTTTATGGAGTCGGCTGCTTAATATGATTATGCCCAAAAAATGCTAAGGACTCTTCTTCTAATAGTATGGAGAACACTAATAGTCCTTGGCATGAACTGCTTAGAGAGTTATGCAAAATAAATGCATTTGACACTACTGATTCACTGCTCAGGAGAGGCAAGGACATTAGTGGCTCTATACATGATATCTTTGACCAAATGTGGAGAACAAAGGCTGACCTGGCTAGGGTCACTGCTGAGTGCCCAGTTTGCCACCAGCAGAGACCAACACTGAGCCCTTGATATGGCACCATTCCTTGGGGTGATCAGCAAGCTACCTGGTGGCAAGTTGATTATATTGGACCTCTTCCATCATGGAAAGAGGAGAGGTTTCTTCTCACTGGAATAGACGCTTACTCCAGATATGGGTTTGCCTATCCTGCATACAATGCTTCTGCCAAGACTACCATCTGTGGACTCACAGAATGCCTTATCCACCATAATGGTATTTCACACAGCATTCCCTCTGACCACAGCATGCACTTTATGGCTAAAGAAGTGTGGCAGTGGGCTCATGCTCATGGAATTCACTGATCTTACCATGTTCCCCATCATCCTGAAGCATCTGGATTAATAGAACAGTGGAATGGTCTTTTTAAGTCACAATTACAATGCTTACTAGGTGAGAATACTTTGCAGGGCTGGGACACAGTTCTCCCAAAGGCCATGTATGCTCTGAATCAGCATCCTGTTTCTGCAACATTACGTTCTGCTGGTCTAGAAGTCTTAGTTCCAGAGGGAAGAATGCTGCCGCCAGGAGACACAACAATGATTCCATTGAACTGGAAGTTAAGATTGCCACCTAGAAACTTTGAGCTTCTCCTACGTTTAAGTCAACAGGCTAAAAAGGTAGTTACAGTGTTGGCTTGGGTGATTGACCCAGACTATCCAGATGAAATCAGTTTACTACTCCACAACAGAGGTAAAGAAGAGTATGCATGGAATACAGGAGATCCATTAGGGCGTCTCTTAGTATTGCCACGCCCTGTGATTAAGGTCAATGGGAAACTACAACGGCAGGACTACAAATGGCCTAGACCCTTCGGGAATGAAAGTTTGGGTCACTGCACCAGGAAAGAAAAAACACAACCTGCTGAGGTGCTTGCTGAAGGCAAAGGGAATACAAAATGAATAGTAAAAAAAGGTAGTCATCAATACTAGCTATGACCACGTGACCAGCTGCAGAAACGAGTACTGTAATTGTCATATTTCCTCCTTCATTTGTTAAAAACATGTTTGCGCATGGATACACTTATACTAAGAAAATATTTTCATTTTATTTTCTTTTCCTTTATCATGTGACATAAGATTTATTGACTTTATATCAGCATTTAAGTATCAACTTTATGTAATAGTGTTTGGGTTGGAAATTGGTGTGTTTCCAGTTGTACAAAGGATAGTCGTATTATGTTAGGCAAAATTATGACCTTATTATTGTCTTTATTTGAAGATTATGTGTAATCTCAGGAGATGTGTATGGGTTCAAGTTAACAAGGGGTGGACTTGTGATGGTTAGTACTGAGTGTCTACTTGATTGGATTGAAAGAGCCAAAGTATTGATCCTGGGTGTGTCTGTGAGGGTACTGCCACAGGAGATTAACATTTGAGTCAGTGGGCTGGGAAAGGCAGACTCACCCTTAATCTGGGTGGGCACCATCTAATCAGCTATCAATGAATATAAAACAGACAAAAAAATGTAAAAAGGCTAGACTGGCCTAGCCTTCCAGCCTACAACTTTCCACCATGCTGGATGTTTCCTGCCTTTGAACATCAGACTCTTCAGTTTGGGGACTTGAACTGACTCTCCTTGCTTCTCAACTTCCGGACAGCCTATTGTGGGACCTTGTGATCATGTAAGTTAATACTTAATAAACTCATATATATATCCTATTAGTTCTGTCCTAGAGAATCCTGACTAAAACAGTAGGTGATCTCTGAGGCTCCTGCCTACAAAGCTGGTGATCACACATGCTATAATTGGTCACTACTTGAATCCTGCTTAACTAGGGTTGTGCTAGAGCTTTCTAGGCACTATGTCTAGCCTGGTGACTGTCGTTTCCTGATTTTGAAAGGCATACAAATATTATTTTGTGATTTTGTATCCCTTGGATAGGTGAGCCTGGGAAAGGCATTTTGTGAAGTTTGCAGAAAGAAAAGAGACTACTATCCCAGGAATAATTAAGCATGAAACCCATGTTGCCTAATAGTCATTGCTGTTCATGTGAAGGTAGCCATCTTTCCTGTCTCCTGTGATGCTGCTTCTCTTGCTGCTGTCACACACATTCTCCTTATCCTCAAAGGTATTGAGATGCACATACATGGTGGTCCATGGTCCAGAAACTGATGAGCTAAGAAAGGGAAAAGGAGTAGATGGTTTTTACTAAACTGCTCCCCCAATGCAAAACTCCTGGCCAATATGCCTGAGGTTTTCTTAGCACTACGGCTTGCCAGTATGCAAAATGTTAATCTTTTAATCATGGAGGTTGATGTTTCTACCTAGGCCATAGACAAAGTTAACTTACTGGATATAGACCCTGACCCTGGAAGCTGGCACTTCCTGGAGGAAGAGGTGGCCATCTGTGATGCATGCAACTAAGCACCTGTATCTTTCCACCTAACCACCCAAAAAGTTCACAACATAGATGATTGAACAGAAGCAGAAATTGAAAGCCACAAGATTATTCATCTAGAAATGCAAAATATCCTGAAGAAATTTGAACATTCAAAAAAAAGGAAATAGAGAAAACAGGAGGTCCACATGCTGGAGCAAGAGAATATATTCAATCTGAAGACCTCTGGATTTTGGATGCAGCACTCTTCTGTTGTGCTCCTTTGCTTTCTAGTCTTCTGCTGCAACAAAGATCCTGATCCTCAGGGCTATAGGGAAAAACACCGTGACACCCCTGTGGCACAGTGAAAAGGTAAATTCAATCCAGATTTAAACTCAGGTTCGTTAATCTCTAAAACACAATTGTTGCCATGCGGGTGGCCTCTGACCCTTATGATACTGATTTGAGGCCCTCTGGAGGGAGACATTTTTAAATGTAAGCAAAGAAGAAAGGAATCTACCTCCAGCCAAGTATATGCAGTGACCAATAAAGAAGGAAGGAAGGAAGGAAGGAAGGAAGGAAGGAAGGAAGGAAGGAAGGAAGGAAGGAAAAAAAAAAGAAACCTGGACACAGGAGGAGGAAACAAACAAAGTCTGAAATAAGGGTCCACAATTTTACCCAACCAGCAATTCACAGTTTACTAAAATAATTTATACATCAAAAGGATAAAGGACACTGAATGGCTTTTATATCTTTACAACATAAGTTCTGAATTAACTTTATTATCTGGTGAAATACACTTTTTGGCAAACCTTCATAGCTTTAATACTGGGGCTCAAATTATGCTGTGCCTGAAGATGTCATTAAATTAAAACATGGTGTCACCTATTATCTTAAGGGTGTTACTGAATATAAAATAAAGAGTGACTAGTTATATCTCAGAATGATTAATCTTAATCATCAGAATGATTGACTTGCCCAAATTCTCCATGCTGATAGCATCCATTGCCCTGAAACAATCCCACAATTGGCATGAATGCTCTAACTCAATGAGTAACACATTAAAATCAAATTAAATCTTTAGCAATGTAAAATGAAAAGTGTCTGAGACGGGTCTCAATCAATTTAGAGATTTATTTTTCTTAGGTTGAGGAGGTACCTAGGAAAAAGAGACACAAGTCACAGTAGGATTTGCAGCCATCACATTTTCCAAAGACGGTATTGAGGGCCTCAATATTTAAAAGGAAAAGGGCAGGCAGGAGGGGAAGGGGGAAAGAAAAAAAAAAAAAAAAGATAGGCAGTGAGATAAGTAGTCACATTCTTGTGAGGCTTTGATTAGCGCTGACTGAATCCACATGTTACATATGAAAGGAGGAACAGTCAGTTATGCATTCGTTTTGGGTTCAGTAAATCTGTATTTATTTCAAGGTGAGCAGAGGAATGTTTTCTAGTCTTGTCTTTGTCCTATAGCTGTGAAGATAAGCTGTTAATTTACATTTTCAGGGAGAGGGGGGTCACCTAAAGAGATATGTGGCCTTCTGTCTTGCAACTGTTTAGTAACAAGAGGAAGGGCAATTTTTTGCATGACTCAGTTTCCAAGATTAACTTTTCCCTTTGGCATAGTAAGTTTGGGGTCCTGAGATTTTCTCCTTTTCATAGCACTTACAAATTGAATTGACAAAATTGGCCCAAATTGACACTTTCAGCTCAGTTAAAATAGTTAATATGGCTCACAGTACATTTAAAAAGGGCTTTTAAGAATTGAAACCTATTCTACAAGACTTAATTAGTGAAAGGGTGATTATCGTCACTGCTTCTCCATTTAACATCGAATTCTGGAAAGAATGAATGACACGTCATTGTGGATTAGTGCAACCTAATTCTATGAGCACATCTGTTAAGACCCCCATATACAATATTATTGAAATTACTGACTTCATCCATTAAATTCCTAAAAATTATTCAGTTAGCCAAGGGCTGCTTCATTCTTGGCACCACAAAGGAGCAGCTATTGATCCTCTCAGCACCAATCATGTTAATACAAGCTAAATATCTTTTGTGTCTTTCTGGGATTTAGAGGCAATGTATTCCTCATGTATAAATTTTACTTAAACTCGCTTATGTTGTTACTTGCAAATCATTCCAACAAAGGCTTTACAGTCTGTTCAAATTGCAATATAACAGGCACTTTCATTAGCGCCCTCAAGAATGCCTTCATTACAGAGGCTTTAGCAACCCCTTCTCATTCCTCATGAGTTGCCCCAGGGCTTCTGATGCAAGAAACTACTCTCTTAAGCCGTGTACTACACACCATTACAGAAGCAATTATTGGTCACATAATTTGCTGTCCTGGAAACAGAGGCTTTCACAGACCCTGAGCCTGTGACCCTCCGTATTTAGCTGTCCATTATGTCTTGGGTAATGGAGGCAGCATCTTGCAAGCTTGGCATGGCTATCGAGGCCTCCTTGCTACTACAAGATGGAGCCAAACCTAGGCCCTCTGGCATATGTACCAGCAAGGGGGTAGGCTTCCATGTCTTCAGTCCCTTGCCATGGTATTGGAGGAAGTCACTCCCTTCCAGATTTCTTGGCTACCTGAGAAGACTATTTGGAGCAACTTAGTAAACAGCAATGGAACTTCATGGAGTTTACAGATGACATGGCCACCACTATATATGATGGAGCTCAGTGGAGAATTGCTGATTTTCATGTTTTAACTAGGATGTCCCTGATAGAAGAATGGGATATATGGATTAGCACATTTGATTGTACTTTAGGCAGTCATTATCACTAGATGCCCCAGTCAACAATTAGATCATTTTTACAAACTCTTGGGCCATTACCTAGGAGTTGCCCTCTGTCGTGAGTTGAATTGTGTCCTCCAGAAAAGCTATGCTGATGTTCTACCACCTCATATTTCAGAATGTGACTGTATTTGTAAATGAGATCATTATAGATGTAATTAGTCAAGATAAGGTCACAGAGAAGGGTGGGCTCCAAATCCAATATGACTGGTTTCTTTACAAGAAGACAGCCATGTGAAGACACAGAGACACAGGGAGAATGCTATATGAAGATGAGAACAGAGATTGAAGTTATGCTGCTACAAGTCAAGGAATGCCTAGGGCTACCAGAACTGGAAGAGGCAAGGAAGGATCCGCCCCTGGAAGCGTCAGAGAGAACAAGGCCCAGCCAACACCATGATTTCAGACTTCTGTCCTCCAGAATTTTGAGAGAATTAATCTCTGTTGTGTTAAGCCACCCAGTTTGTGGTGCTTGTGACAGCCCTAGTAAAAAATATATATCTTGTTTGGACTAAAATCTCTGGAAATTTCCTACCTCACAGATACTCAAAAATATAAATCAAGGTAACAGATGTGTCTATAAACACTTAAGGCCATAATACAAGACCTCACCAGGGTACTCCTCATTTCCTACTGAATTCCAGGCATTTCTGATAGTGACCAAGGCACCTATTTAACCTCTTAGAATACATAGTGCTGGGGTCCTGAAGAAGGCATTAAATGGAACTTCTACCTCCCGCATGAGCCCCAGCAGCGAATTTAATTGAGAAGCATAATGGACTCCTCAAAGCAACTCCTGTTTAAGTTGAAAAGTGGCAATTAGATCCCTAGCTGGGTGTCACTGGGGACACACACTCTCACACCAATGGCATAATTGTCCTTCAACTGCCTTTATTGACCATAAAGTTCATGTTTTTTATAACCACCTCACCGTGTGCCCCTCTTTTTCCTGGTCAAGTGCCTAGTTAACTGGCTAGAGAGGTGTATTAGTCCATTCTCACATTGCTGATAAAGACATACCCAAGACTGAGTAATTTTTAAAGAAAAGACGTTTAATGGACTTACAGTTCAACATGGCTGGGGAGGTCTCACAATCATGGTGGAAGGTGGAAGGCACATCTCACATGGCAGCACACAAGGGAGAATGAGCCAAGTGGAAGAGGTTTCCAGTTATAAAACCATCAGATCTCATGAGACTTACTCACTATGATAAGAACAATAAGGGGAAAATCACCCCCATGATTCAAGTATCTACCACTGGGTCCCTCCCACAACACATAAGAATCATGGGAGCTACAATTAAAGATGAGATTTGAGTGGGGACACAGCCAAACCATATCAGGAGGCATTTATCATACTCCCTAAAAGTCTTAGTCATCTCCAAAGTTCAAATTGATGTGACAACATGAAGGGGTCTATTGTATTATAACGCCTAAAATTAAGGCAGAATATTATGTGCTGCCTTGACATTGGGGAAATTGGGAGGTCCTCAAGTAGCCTAAATGAAACTTCTCCTCCCTGCTAGGCTATTAAATAATTCTTCTTTTCATATGTTCCAGGCACAGTTTGTATTTATTCCTTAGCAGTGTGTTTCAGCTCTCTTCCAATCTGAAGAAGTTTTTTAAAGACATTACTATTGCTGTTCTCTATTATCAATATTAATTTATATTTATCCACCCATTTTTAGCAATTTAACTATGATATACATTTAGGTGTGGTTTTCTTTCTAATTGATCTGCCTGAGGTTTGTAGAGCTCCTTAAATCTATGTCTTGATGTCCTCAGTTGGTTTTGGAAAATTCTCTGACATTATTTCTTCAAATATTACTTCAGATCTGCTTTCTCCTTTCCTTCCAAGATTCCAATTGCAAGTATATTAAATGTTTTCACCATATTCCATATATCTCTTATGCCCATTTCTATATGTCTCATATTTTTTACACTTTGTGTTTCAGCCTGCATACATGATCATATCTTCTATTTCACTAGTTCTATATTCTGCTGAATCCAATATGCTATTCGATCTATTGAGTTATTTACTTTATTGCATTTTTAGGTTTATAATTATCATTTTATTCTTTTTATCAGAAAGTCTGTATCTTGTCATCTATATTCTTAAAAATATTAACCACCATTATTTTCATGTCCATGTCTGATAACTTCAAAAATGAAGACATTTATGAATCTATTTCTATTACATTTTCTTTTTATCCTATTTCTTGACATAACTAGTAATTTTTGGTTGAATGCCAGATATTGTGATTGAAACATTATAGATGTTCTGAATCCTGCTGTATATTTCCAGAGAAAATTCACATTATACACTGGTAGGCAGGTAAAATGGAGGTAGAGCACCTTGGTCAAATTAGGAACTGAGCTGGCTAGAAATTGTGTTAGTTTTCATAAGGTTCGGAGTACCTCTGTTTCACTTCCATTCCTAGGGAACAACCCTCTAGGAATCTAAGTGAAAAATCTCAGTTACCAGGGTTCTTCCTCCTTGACAGGTCGTGAACTACACTGCTGGTCAGTTTAGCTCTCTCAGAATGCCAGAACCTTTGTTCTGCTTTTCAGAGGTTTTTTGTTTTGTTTCCTATCCTCTGACCTCATATAACTTATGAATTTAACAAATCCCTAAAGAGGAAATTCTGGAGTGTCATGTTCATGTTTTAGTTCTTACCCTTCACTCGTGGTTCTGGAACCCTCAAGTTCTAGCTGACTTGACATATCTAAATTCTAATTTTTCTCTCTCTGGCCCTTTGAGATTGCCTGAAACTTTGTTTAGCTTCTCTACCTTTCAACTATAGTCCTCTGTTCAGATTCTCAGCCTCTTTCTTTGTAGAAAGATTAGAAAAATGCCTTGAGGAAAAAGTGACTTACAGAACATTTGCTTCCCTCTCTAAGGTTCCTTCTTCCCTCAGGTTGCCTTGGCAGCTCTCTGATGCGTTTTAAACAGATGATTTTGTATTGTATTCAGTCGTGTAGTTTTCCATACAGGAATACTTGTCTGTTACAAGCTACTTCATTATATTTTGAATCGCAAATCCCCTGTCTACTCTATTCTTGGTTGCAGTTAATGGTATTCCTATTCACTCAGGCTTCCAAGACAGAAACTGCTTCTGCTCCCAAATAGAAATGATCACAAAATCTTTTTAATTCTACATGCACAATATCCCTAATATGGTGTCTCTTCCCAGTCTCATTGTTGACTTACTGGGGGAAATAATCATTTTCCTTAAATCAGTCTTTTTTCTACTCCATCTCTTCCTTCATATTGAGGACATTGCATTTTTCTTATAAAGGGATATGGTTATTTATATCCATGATTTAAAATGTTACGGTTCCTCCGTTTCTTATAGAATAAAATAAATCTTATTAATTTATCACAGACCTTCACAATCTGTCTTCAGACAATCTCTAGAGTCTCAATAATCTACTGCTACTCCCTTATATGTACCCTGTACTCCTGGTATATAATTTCTTGTAACTGTATGCCTTTGATTTAGTATTCCCTTTCATGGTTATGTACTTCCCCTTCTTTGCTGGCATCATTCTACCCTCAAGACCCAAAGTAAATGGTCATTCATTGTTATGAAATCTTCACTACTCATTGCAAGTGAGGTTATTTACTATATCTATATCTGTGGTTGTCACATGATATGTTTTTATACTCTCATAAGAGATTTTTGGGTCAAATTATTGAACAAAATAAGATTTTCATAAATGTCTTTTTCAGTACACTATAACTTATTCCAGGGCAGACATACTGTCTTATTGATATTTCTATACTCAGTACCCTAGCATAGTGCCTGACATATAAAAGAAGCTCAGTAAATTTATATTGAGTTAACTACAAAAACCATAGCAGAAACAAATAGAAAAGTAGTAACGCCAAATCTTGACAAGAATAAAATGAAAGTGATACAGCAATTTATTTCTGTTGTCTAATTTAATTGATAAAATCCTTATAGCAAAAGTCATTATTATGTTAAAATTGACTTAGGTATTCTACTCCTAGGACTTTATTCTCAAGAAACAATTCTTCCATCTATTCTTCACCCACCCGTGTACTGTATGCATTGCACCCACGTCCTGCTCCACACTTTTATATATATCCTAGCCTTAGCTTAGGTGGCAAGTAGATGGCAGTGAGGAGATGGAATACTAGGTGACAACATGGGCACCTGCCCACAATCTACAGGGCTTCAACCATCCCCCTCCTCATGCATGGCTCTGGGTACTTCTGGGAAGCTGCCAATCTGGGCACAGCCTCCTTCTGGGCTATGAGAGTCCACAGCTTTTCCATATACTGTAGCAATAAGAACCTGCTCAAGAAATTTGCCTCTGGAAAAAATAAATTGGTATAAAGATCCTTCCTAGGGATCTCACTTTATTTACAAACCATCCTAATTCCTAATGAGGAATGCCTCAAAGAAAATGGAGAAGGAAGACCACATGCATCTACGGACTCTGAATGGCCTTGTTTATAAAGCATTGACAGATTTGCTGTGCACAAGTGAAGTGGGCAAATAGATCTATGACCTGAACCTGAAGTTTTCCAAGACTTCCCAGCATGACATGTATATTGGAAGACAAGTCTTTCTGCTGAACAGAAGGTGCACACAGAATCCATATTAAAGGAACATACTGCACATATGAGGCATATTTTGATGTCCCAGCAGATCTTAAGGGATGTACCACCTATATTGTTTGTGCAAGGCAAAGAAAACGCAGCTCTAGCAGTGATAGATTGGTTACTAGTAAGTGCCAATTTGGGAACTCCAGATTAAAAAGAAGACTATACAAAATGAGTTCTGGAAATATAAGGGTCTGTTTAGAGACTGGGCAGTCAATCGTCGTCTTATGCCATGGAATATGCCTTGCTCTCAAGTCTATGTGAAGTCAATCAGGAGGCACTCAACAAGCAAATAGTGAATTTCAAAAAAAAGAAAGTTTGAGCCCAGTGTGGCTGAAACAAGAACAGAAAGAGTTAGCTCAGTTAAAGCAAATGAAAAAAAAAAAAAAAAAAAAAAAAAGGAAGGAAGGAAGAAAACAAAGCCCTTCATAGATGGCGATATCCCCTCACCCCAAGAATTTCCTGTTGTTCAGAATAAGTGGATATAATCCAGATGATGCTAGTGCTTTTTTTTTTTTTTTTTTTGAGGAACCCTCACTGGAATATGAATATGAGCTACAAAAAGCAGATGAGGACTTGGAGGCAGAAACAGAGGGTGACAAAAACAGGTAAAGTTCACCTGTTGCAGAGCACAAAGGAAGTAAGTTTGTGAGGAATTAGCTCTGCTAATTAACTTTTGTGGGGGGTGAACTGACACACACTAACAGGTGTATCAGAAGAACAGCCACAGGATCCATACTATTTCTATGTTTATGCATAATTTGAACTCTACTTTGAAAGTAAAAATAAAATAGAAAACATCTGTATAAGATGGTACAGTCTATAAATTCACATATGCCCAAGGAAGGGTAAAAGGAAGAGTGCTGCTAAAAAGACAAAGTGAGACACATTTTATAAAATTAAAACTCCTGGTGGTATTGTCTGCAGTTCTGCCAATTAGATGTTTTGTTGTTTTTAATGCAGTTAAACATGGTTTACTTCATTTTTTTCTGACGCTGAATAGAAACTGAAAAACATGGTTTACTTCAGATGAAAGAGCTGTAAAGTTATTATTGTTTCTTCTCAAAACAGAAAGAATTGTTAAAAGCAGATAAAGAGTCATCAAAATCCTCTGGAGTATTATTTAAATCAGTAAAAATTGTGATGCAACCTATATAACTAAATGTAGTAAAACAGCGCAATCAATTATGACATATCAGTACTTTAAGCTACTAAACATGCATTCAAAACTTGTAGAAATGCCAAACACTATTCATGATATATTAAAAATGAAGAGAGAATATGTAATTATGTATTTAGTGTAATTGCAGCTATATAGAAATATCCGTAATTTTTGTGAAATGTGCAATAATAAAAAGTATTGTTTTATGTTAGTACTATATGTGAATTCAAAATACTTGATATTTTCTTCAATGTAATATCTTTAAAATAAAATGGTGATTACTAGTAAATTGGAAATATGTAATTTAAATAATCATTATAGCCTGAATTATTTAAATTCAGATACCACAGAATAGTGTCTCCCTAATAATTTCCCCTAAAAATGATAGTCCATAGAATTTTATCAATGAAACATGTTCTGTTAGTAGAGAGATCATCATAGTAAAATTGGTGTTGGTATCAAATATCACTATCCTGTACATCAAAATATTTTTTAAAAAACAAGTGAAGTAACTTATTGTCTCCCTAATGAAATTCTGGAAATTCATATTCCCTGACACAATGCTTATTCCTAGAAAACGTGATTAGAAACAACATAGAATTATCTTCAATAACCAAAATATTGCAGGGGCAGGGAGATGATAGTACCAAATCTCTTCTCTATATATATATTTGTGAACTGACAGGGAATTAAAATGCAAAAGCATAAGACAGGGCTTTATTTTTCATTAGAAAAAAATAAAAATGCATCTAAGAAATACATAGCTAGGAAGTTAATAGGAAGGAATTTAGTATGGTACTCAGAATGCTCTGCAGTTAAAAGACTTGACCATTTTTTATTTTACTTAATGAAATTTGCGAATTTCAACCCAAATCAAATTTGAGATCGAATTTTAAGTCACCCGTACTTAAGGATTTCCCTCTGAAATAGCCACTTTTCTAACTCCAGAGGTTGCCTATTTCTGCTCTTGTCCCATAAATTATATTGATTGAGTGATGTGTCAGAAAGGACAGGGTTACAGTTCCAAGTATGTGGTACACAGAGATCAGCCAACCATTTAAGAATGTTAAATGGTCAATCAATATTCTTGATTCTGGTGAGGTTCATAAATTTGTAATTCTGAAAAATAATAAGCCATTGTGCATTATTTTGTCATACAGAAGTCTCTATCACTACTATCCAAAAGTCTCTACACCACTCCTGATTATCTTCTTTGCTTAGGAAAAGTGCAGAAAAGTGTTCTTTCTTATGTTCCTTAGACAAGGTGGCCATTTCTCTTTTCATAGCTTCTTATTTCTAGAACAAATAAAAACTTTCAGTGGATGATGTCAAGGTATTCTGTGCTGAATCTCTCATACACCTAGTATTTTGTTTCTCTGATTACAGCAAATAGTCTCCAAGGTGAGAAAAAATGCTTTATTGATATTTTTATAATGTTCAGTTATCCACTCTCCTTCCGGCTACATTCCTTTGCTTTCAATGAAGCTTTTAAAAATATAAAGACAGGATCTTTCTTTGTTGCCCATGCTGAAGCGCAATGGTGCAATCATAGCTCACTATAACATCAAACTCCTGACTCAAGCAATCCTCCCACCTCAGCCTCCCGAGTACACTGTGGGTGCGCCCCACCATGCCCAGCTATTTATTTTTATTTTTGTAGGGAAAGGGTCTTGAACACCTGGCTTCAAGGGATCATCCCGCCTCGACCTCCCAAAGCAGTAAAATTACAGGCATGAGCCACCACCTCGGCATTAATGAAACAACATCAAAAAAAAAAAAAAATAAATAAAGCTATCACCTCACCTCATCAAGAGGTTTTTAAATAATTCAAAACTAAATATCCCAATATTATTCCAATCATAGTACTTAAGGCATGGTGTACAATAAATGTCGGTGAAATTAGTAAAATACACCTACTATCCTTTTCCACCTCACTCTCACCTGAATCCTCATAACAATTTTTAATATCTTTTTATGATATTTTAATACATTGTTATGCTTTATACTAATTTTCTGTTTTCATATTATCTCCCATTAAGGCATCTGACTATAATAGAAAAGGCATAGGGTTAAGATTTAGATAGGCAGATGAAATTCAGATTCCAACACTTAATGCCTGTATAACTTTAGATAAGCTCTTTCATCTCTCTGAGCCTCAATTTCATCATGTGTAAAATGGAGATAGTTATATTTATCTGATACAATTCAAAGAATTAAATGAGATGAGCATGAAGTTGGTCAATAAATGTTTCTTACTATCTTATCTATCACAAACTAGACTATGAGAGTTTTGTCCATTGTATCATTTTTAATGTTTTTTTATCTCTTCCTCTCCTCTTAACCAATAACTTACACAAAGCATATGTTTAACTAATGTTTGCTGAATAAAGGAATTCCTTGTAGGTATATCTGTTTTAAAGACAAGAATGCTATCATAATATGAATATTTTCATATTAGTTAACAATTATTGATTTATTTCTATATGCTGGCTCCTATAGCAAATGATTAGATGCTCTATTTTATATGTTGTGGTTTTCTACAGCAACTTCCTATGATATTCAGAAACCAAGCATTTTATTTATTTAACAAAATCTATGAATGCTATTACTTGAAATTGATACAAAGTGAAATATTTTTATCACAATGCCTGACGAAATGTGGTATTTGGTCAGGTAAAGGTCATTTAACGATTTATGACTACAATTGGATTGTGCAAATGATCTCGTATCAAAATATACCAAATGCCCTCACACTCCCCAAGTAAAGTATAGGGTATAAATAAGGTTCTTGCCTCTCAATTTCTTCTTGTTCTGTGTTCCAGATTACTGTCCCCAACTCCTCACCCTAAGCTGAGTAACAGGAAAGTATTTCATAAATAACTATATTTACAAATTCCTAAAACCCATTTTATGAAATTCTATGTCAAACTTTGATATCCTTGTTTTCTATTTTAAATATAATGGCTTGTCTTAAAGCAAACAAACCAAAGAAAATACCAATATTGTTAGGCAATTCAGATATCTGCCTCACAGGGCTCTTACAAACTTCATGGTTGACAACCGCAGGCAAAATAAAGGCTATGTCTACATCTAACCACATGATACAGTGTGCATTAATCATAAGCATCATGTTTTTGCTAGTTCTGTTTTCCTTGGCATCTTAAATATTTAATATTATGTTTCATCAAGAAGGAAGGGGTATTTAAGTGATATTTGTTTACCAGTTTTTGGGAATTTGTGTTTTTATTTTTTGTTTCCAAATTGTTTGTTTTGATAGAGTTAATTTTAACTGTGTCTCTTAGGGCCATGTGTTACAAGCTAAAATAAGATTGAACTCTTTTAACCTAACTCCCGAATTTTTTTTTTTTCCATTCAAGTGAATTAGACTACCTACATGACAGAATTTCTAAAATAGTTATAATGATAATAGTAATAAGAGTGATCACTTATTGAGAACATATTATACCTCAGGCACAGTTCTGAGTGCTTTGCATGGCTTATTTTATTTAATTACCTCACATAAATCCTGTGAGGTAGGTAATATTGTTATCCCCAGTTTTACAAATGGAAAATACAACACATGGAAGTTCAGCAACTTGCCCAAAGTCGGAGCTAGCAAAGGGTAGAGGTAAACGTTAAATATCAGGCAGTCTTTCTTCAGAGATACTACAGCACCAGTTTCACACTAGTACTGAAAAGAATTCAGGATCCTAGTTAAGAAAATGCCAGATAATCTATCTTATAGTAGTATTTTATAGTACTGAAATGTCGTTTTGCACTAATCTTGGTAACACTAAACTGTGAGCTCCTCAAAAGTAAAGAGCATTTCTTATTAATCTGAGTCCATAGCTTCAAGAATACGCTTGCCGCATAAAGACTGCTGAATCAATACCGCCGAGGCAATCAAACAGTAAACAAATGCAGTGTTGAAAATGCCACTTTCATAGGAAAAATCAGTCAGAAGATGGCCTGATTTGGTATACCTATTTTCATGAAGATAACTTGATTGCAGAGCAATGAACAGTGTTCCTTAAAAGATATTTCACAATATAATTCTGGTATTACAAAGGAAGTTTACAAACCTGTGGCCTCCCTGGAGTTGAATACTCATGGCAAATTTCCACGAAATTGAAAGTGAAAAAGCAACTGCGAGGGCTTAACATTTTGAAGACTAAAAGAGATGAAATTTGGTAGTGTAGCAACATACTGATCCAAAGCAACAAGCAAATGTATTTATTCATGTATTCATTCAAGAAATGTATGTTGAGTGCCCACTGTATGCAAGATGCATTTCTGGGTGCAAAGGACACAGTGTGAATAAGAAAGACAAGGTTTCTACCTTGTTGTACTTATGTCTAGAAGAAGCCAAACAGTATACAAATATACAAGTAGATATATAGTATAATGTCATATACTGGTAAAAATTAATAAGAAATTAAAATATGCCAGTTGGAAAGAGTGACTATGGGTGCCCAACTTTACAGAAGGATGTTAGGTAACATCTGCATTAAAACTTGAAAGTACAATGTCTAAATACGCTGAGGCAGGAAAGAGTTTATCCTTTTCAAGTAGCAGAAAGCAGGCAGGGGTGGCTCTTGCAAAGTGAATGAGTACAAGAGGGGAATAACATGAGGCCAGAGAGGCAGGGAGGTTTTATAAGTTTACAACTTATAGAATCTTGTAAACCATGGCAAAGATTTAAGATTTAATTCTAATGATAGCAAGGATCCATTGATGGATTTCAATCAGGAAAGTGATACTATCATTTCAGAACTTAATAGAATTTTCAATTTTATTGACAGATAACATTTGAATTTAAAATTTAGCATCTCCCTGAAACAAATCCAAGCTTGTTGTCCATTGTATATTTTTTAAAAGGTTTTTCAGAGCTCTAGAAAGAGCTATATAGAACTGTCTATGGTACCTTCAGGAAAAAAATCATTAAATATAATTTATTGTTATGCACCAAGTATTGTAGGGATGTGATTAAAGGCAGCAAACTTGTTCAAATAAAATAAGACCTGCCAAGAACCTTCATCCAAGCCTTGAACCAAGCATTTTTAAAAAGTGTGGTTTATATAAGCTTGCTCACCTCAACAACATGATCATTTTTCTTTTTTGTGTTTTTGTCATTTTCCCAAATCATGAGAAAGATATTTATTTCTCGTTCAACCTAAAAATAAAACTATAGGCCACACAGTGTTACAGTTAAAGGAAAAAAGAGGCAAACATGTTTTATTTAAAAATTTAGTTGTAAAGACAAAACCAAAATGCAGGGTAGAAGAATGCCATAAATCAGTCAAAAATGGTCTTAGCTCAAACAGCACCTACTCAGAGTGACCTTTCTAAAATTTCTTCTCACCTCCTCGCATAGCTATACTTGTTCACATTATTCTACTCTCTACTTCACCTTTTAGATTTCATTTATCACTAAGTATTACTAGTTTATTGTCTCACTCCCCACAACCCTATAGTATAAAACTCATTAAAAGTGTATTCATCTGTATACCAATCTATTCCCAGTTTCTAGCGTAGTACCTAGTTCTTAGTGGGCACGCATTAAATATTTGATATATGTTGATCATTCTATATACAACTATTTATTAAGCATCTATTAATATACACTATAAAGTTGTGTGAATACTCAAAGAAAAATAAAACATGGTTCTGACACTCCAAGTACTTATCTTCCAAGTATCTATAATGAAGTATGCATGTAAAACACCTCGGAGCATGTTCAGTATCTAAACCAGGAGCTCAGCTTACAACCAGAAAAAAAAGGGGAAAAGAATGACTAATTGTAGCTATAATTGTAAGAGCCCTCTACTTTACTGCAGGATATATCATTGTTACTTGAAATCCTCCTTATCTAAAAGTACAGAGACCTTCACACCCTCTAAGAGTCAGTGGCAAGGGTTGATCCTTTAAAGTAGGCATGAGAGATACATAAACATTTTGTTATCAGCATGTTATAACAAAATACACTTATTAAGGATCCTTATTGCAGGTTTTTCTGCCAAGAGTTTGGAGAAAGAGGAGGCCTATTTTCAGATAATTTAGATAAAAGTAGATCAGGGGTCTAAAGTGTTAGAATTAACTCACTCATGCTATTTTGGGGCTTAGTAGCATTGATTAAAG
>NC_045445.1:58162777-58183498 GCF_002776525.5 Piliocolobus tephrosceles | reverse complement strand
AATTAACTCACTCATGCTATTTTGGGGCTTAGTAGCATTGATTAAAGTCTTGCATATTCTACCACTTGTCTGAACTTAGGAAAGACATAAATTATTATTGAAATTATCACACTGATATCCATCTCCTAGGTACTGTGGATAAAACAACCACTAACACAAAAATATACTGATAAAACATTTCTGTCAATTTTACCTGTTTTTGCAAAGAACCTTTGGCCTTAAGGTTTTCTTGATGCTGTAATGGTAACCAAACACATGACAATTTTTTAATGCAGATTTCATTTTCAGTATCTAGATTCACACTATTTGGTTTATTTTATCTCCCACCTATACTCCGCAACTTATTCGACAATCTGCCAGAGAATCAATTAAGGTGATTCATCAGTATTTCAGACAACATCTTCTATCTCAGCAAAGATTGACCATTATCATTACAAAATACACATCTGTGTCAAACCATGGAGAATTATGCCTCAGTACACTTACGGCCATAAAGAGAAAAGCATGGAATATTTTAATATTCAGCCTCCTTACAAGAAGGCTGAAATACTCTCTGCTTCAAAGGTAATCATGTGATAAATTCTAAAATTAATCAAAAAGAGAATTGGTTTAAAATAATTCTTTTTAAATAAGGCACATATTCTTCCTTGCAGTTTTAGATTTCATTTCCCTTAGCCCAAAATGTGCAATCTCTGTCTGGTGGTCATGCAGCCAGCCTGGATGGGCATTGCTAAAGCTGTGTGCCAAAGTGCGGGAGAGCTTTGCAGCACTGGGAGCTGACAGACCATTAGGCAGATTGGGACTCTGTGCAGCTGTCTGGATGGTGCTGGAATTGCTGCACTCTTTGTCACAGGATTATGTTGCCAGAGGGACTGCAAACCTGCTCTTTAAACACCTTTATTTCGTTTGATGTGAATTTGATCTGAGGGAATTCAGATTTTTTGAGAATAGTCTCATCTGGAAAAAATAAAACACCTTCAAATGCCTGTATTCTAATATTTTTATGCTATCATGAGCAACTCAAGTTTTCCTCATGGTCACATATGATTATGTGCTAGGCTCCTTTTTAAAGGATCATTTGAATCCTTATGTTCAACTCTTTTGCACACTCAGTTTTCTTTATTAGCCAAGCATTCTGCATGTATATTATGCACTTTGACGTTTTGAATTCTGTTTGTGCCTGTTTTCACTAGGTCAGGTTCTTGAACACTGAGTATCAAAGATAGTATTCAAAAATCAATCTCCAGCTCAAATTTTGGAGGGGTAACACTTAACTTCCTATCTGTTTTGATTACTATTAGTGGTTATTAATTGACTGTTTTTTCAAATTTTAATTACATGTTCTCTATTTGTTTAATACCTGTATTTTAAATTGACAAATCAAGAGTTACTGTTATTATCTTCATTTTTATAATTAACCTGGTCAAATGTATAACACATAACTTACATCATCTCTGTGGGAGTTTTAGTCATTTGGATAATAATTTCCATTCCACAGAAATACTGCTGGTGAAGTTTGAAGAATAATTTACTACATTGTTCCTAATAAAAACATAACTTTCTGTTTCTATCTCTAAGTGAAGTGACATGATATACTGTATAAGGATGTGTATATGTCCGTACCATCCATATGCATGTACATAGCCTGCATTTCACGGATCATAATAAAAGTTAAAAGTGAATACATGTTAAATAATCAGAGGTGTCATAAATATTCACTGTGCAGGATTTCCTCAATAGGCTGTCAGCCTGCTGTAGATTACTCTGCAGACACAGCGTAACCTTACTTAAACATGGGTCTCTTGAGAACAATAGAGACACACTGAAAAGTAGGAGGAGATGACATTAATACAAAATGCAAAGACATTTCTGCATTTTGCATCAGTGAATTTCATGATCATCCTTTTTTCATCTTGTAAACATTTGGGATGAGCTATTTTTTTCACATTTTCCTCACTAAAACTTACCTAGATTTTAAAGGTCAATAAGAAGAATACCAAAATTCTAATGCCTACTTTTAATGAAGTCTCATTCCAATAAAATTTAAAGTAGTTCTATAGCATTTCAAATTCTAGTCACCAATATATATGGTGGATTTAAAACTGTAAAACTAGATGCAAATCGAAAGAGAGACCATAAAGGATTTAAACAAGATCCTAATGGGCTCTGCATTTGCACCTTATAAATGGCCAGCCTTATGGCTGTAAAGAAATGATCAGCACAGTGCTTCACAGGACAGTGAAATACCACATTTCTTGAATCTATATATTTTTTGTTCCTGTGTTTAAAATTGAACTCAAATATTTGATTTTTTGTTTGACTTTAGGGTATTTCAGTGATAAAGAGTTGCTTCTCCTCTCTCTGACTCTAAATTTGATTAACTCTAAAATATAAACAGCAGTCTCCATGCAATCTCTTCTATTCCAATTTCAATGCTGTTTTTATTTTTCCTCTATCACAGCATGAATTTAGAGCCAGATGAAAAAGTCATTTCAAGAACCAGAATGGCAGCATTACATGAGAATTCCTTTCGTGGGCCTTGTGCATCAGAGTGTGCTTTGTTTCCTAGGACATTTTGGTTAAAAGCAGTCTGGGGATTAAACCTTCTCATTTATGAATCTCTGGTGGACTTAAAATACCAAGTGTAAGAATATGTTGCCAGAAATACCCCCACCAAAGTCTTTTTGCAAAGGTTCCCTTACAAAGAAATGGAGAAAAATCACCACCTCACATCTCTGTTTTGTTAGCCGGAAGCATAGACTGGGAAAATAATATTCTGCTGCTCACATATTCCTCACTTCAGTCACGCCGCTTTTCAATCTGAGAAGCTTCCAATTTAAACATTTTCTAATTATGCTACAGGAGGTATAAAATGTGCTTTAAAAATTAAGTCAGGCGGGCCTAGTGGCTCATGCCTGTAATCTCAGCACTTTGGGAGGCCGAGGTGGGTGGATCACTTGAGGTCAAGAGTTCGAGACCAGCCTGGTCAACACCGTGAAACCCTGTCTGCACTAAAAATACAAAAAATTAGCTGGACGTGGTGGCAGGCGCCTGTAATCCCTTCTACTCAGGAGGTTGAGGCAGGAGAATCGCTCAAACCCAGGAGGCAGAGGTTGCAGTGAGCTGAGAGCGTGCCATTGCACTCCAGTCTGGGTGACAAGAGCGAAATCCTGTTTCAAAAAAAAAAGAAAAAAAATTAAGGTCGGGATGTGGTCATTAAATTATGCATTTGGTAGAATACCTCTGTTTTCCAAAAACAGTCACTAATCACTAATTTTAGAGATATGATTGGAGTCGTTGAGGTAAGCAGGGAAGATCAAGGCAGCTCAAGGCAGATGTGAGAACAAGCCCATTTTCTCACACAAAAGTTGGGAAATCAGTTAATAAAAGATTTGTCATAAGAACAAGTGTTTATTCTACATTTGCAGACTAAAATGTTTGTATTAATTATGGGGACAATTTCTGTCATAATGCACATACTCTTTAAATGCTGGGTATCCACACATATTACAGCAAAAGCTATTACCATTATATTTTTGTTGTTCTTGTTACCGTTCTCCAAGATAATAGATTCCAGGAATTCTAATTAAACTGTCCATATTATGTAGATTAGTTCTAAAAATTATTTCAACAACATTGTAAACTGATTTTCACCATAATATGTCCAATACAGCAATACATTGGTACTTACTAAAGTATCTGAAGAGCATGCTCTTAAACACATGTGTTTTCTTCTTCTATCTCTGTGTCTCTCCGTCTGTCTATTAGTGCTTACTCTTGAATATTTGACTATTTATGAAATATCAATTTAGGATTCAACAGAAACTGGAGAAACTTTGGGTGACCATATACCCCTAAGGCTGGAAAAGAACTATAGAGATTAAGCAATTTGTTCCAATCTGGTAAGAGAAAGCAAATTGTGCTTTGAAAAGACCTTCACTTTCACAGAACAATGAATTGTCTAGCATAAAGGAAAGACTGTCAGCCTCCCCTTATTTTTGTTAAAGATGGTACAATTTCGTAAGTTCTTGAATTAGTTTTTGCAAGCAATTTTCTTTGGTGTTTCAGTATCTTTACTAAATAATAATGAGAGGGCTTTCATATAGGAATATCGTGCCACTGCTGCGCTATCCATCTGAAGTACCTTTGCATGGTGTTTCGAGTTTAGTGGAAAGAACATGCACTATGGTGTGCAAATTGCCATTCTGCTAATGAACAATAGAACCTTGGAAAGTTATTCTTACTTCTCTGAAACTCATTTTGAGTATCTGTTAACATGGGCTGTCTCACAGGGTTTCTTTTTGAGGATTAAGTGAGGTAATATATGCAAAGCACCTAATAGAGTTTCTGGTGTATAACAGGAGCTCAATATAAGTGCCAGGTTTTCTAACGTGGCCTCTCTACAACCCCACTCCTTCGTCTAGTATAAAAGATTTACAAGGAGACATTTGCACTGACATCTGTAAGCCCCCTGGTAATTAATACCATACATTTGTGAAAAGATTGGTGACAATGAAGGAATGATGACTGTGGGCTCAAGAGCAGAGCTTTAGCCAAGATT
The DNA here is from genome assembly GCF_002776525.5 of Piliocolobus tephrosceles. NCBI lineage: Eukaryota > Metazoa > Chordata > Mammalia > Primates > Cercopithecidae > Piliocolobus > Piliocolobus tephrosceles. Next base: position 58,178,937 of record NC_045445.1, on the reverse strand, counting down.
TCTCGACCATGGAATTATTGACATCTGGGACTGAATAATTCTTTGCAGGGGGGTATATTCTGTTCATTGTGGGATATTTAGAAACATCTCTGATTTCTACCCACTGGATGCCATTAGTAACACCCATCTGCCCTCTCCGCAGGTGTGACAACCAAAATTGTCTCCTACTTTGCCAAATGTCCCTTGTAGGGCAAAACCACCCATGATTAAAACTGCAGGCATAAGCTAATGCAGGAGCAGAGACTTTATGAGTGTCATTTATTAGCAAACTGAACTGATGGGCTTAGCCTTTGATTTCTTAACATTCAGACTATATCATATACTTATACATGCATATGCTTTAATGATTCTACACATTTTTGAAGTAGTGTAGTTAATAAAATGAAGTGTTTTAAAAAAATAGAAAATTGATTCTATTGCAATTCTAAAATATTTGCTAATTCTAAGCTAACCTACTTTGTTCTGTTATCTTTCAATTAGCTATACTTTTATTCTAGGTAGCTATTTTACAAATACGATTGAAAAGGTGATTTGATGGAAATTCATACACACATATACACATCCATATCCCATTTGAAAAAAAGTTCAAGGTGTATGATGTATAGAAGTTGCATTTTAATTCACCCAGATGAGATAGTTAAAAGAACATTCCAAGGGTGGGCTCACTATAGTGTAAAAGGAAGGTACGGAGGGCAGAGCAAGATGGCCGAATAGGAACAGCTCCAGTCTCCAGCTCCCAGCGCCAGCGACACAGAAGACAGGTGATTTCCGCATTTTCAACTGAGGTACCGAGTTCATCTCACTAGGGAGTGCCAGACAATCAGTGCTGGTCAGCTGCTGCAGCCTGACCAGTGAGAGCTGAAGCAGGGCAAGGCATTGCCTCACCTGGGAAGCTCAAGAGGGAAGGGAATCCCTTTTCCTAGCCAGGGGAACTGAGACACACATCTGGAAAATCGGGTAACTCCCACCCCAATACTGCACTTTACCAAGGGTCTTAGCAAACTGCACACTAGGAGATTATATCCCACACCTGGCCTGGAGGGTCCCACACCCACGGAGCCTCCCTCATCGCCAGCACAGCAGTCTGTGATCTAACTGCAAGGCAGCAGCGAGGCTGGGGGAGGGGTGCTCACCATTGCTGAGGCTTAAGTAGGTAAACAAAGCCACTGGGAAGCTCGAACTGGGTGAAGTCCACTGCAGCTCAAGGAGGCCTGCCTGTCTCTGTAGACTACACCTCTGGGGACAGGGCACAGCTAAACAACAACAACAAAAAAGCAGCAGAAACCTCTGCAGATGCAAACGACCCTGTCTGACAGGTTTGAAGAGAGCAGTGGATCTACCAACACGGAGGTTGAGATCTGAGAACGGACAGACTGCCTGCTCAAGTGGGTCCCTGACCCCTGAGTAGCCTAACTGGGAGACATCACCCACTAGGGGCAGACCGACACCCCACATCTCACATGGCCAGGTACACCCCTAAGACGAAGCTTCCAAAGCAAGAATCAGACAGGTACACTCACTGTTCAGCAATATTCTATCTTCTGCAGTCTCTGCTGCTGATACCCAGGCAAACAGGGTCTGGAGTGGACCTCAAGCAATCTCCAACAGACCGATAGCTGAGGGTCCTGACTGTTAGGAGGAAAACTAACAAACAGGAAGGACACCTATACCAAAACCCCATCAGTATGTCACCATCAAAAAAGACCAAAGGCAGATAAAACCACAAAGATGGGGAAGAAGCAGGGCAGAAAAGCTGGAAATTCAAAAAATAAGAGCACATCTCCCCCTCCAAAGGAATGCAGCTCATCGCCAGCAACGGATCAAAGCTGGACGGAGAATGACTTTGACGAGTTGAGAGAAGAAGGCTTCAGTCCATCAAATTTCTCAGAGCTAAAGGAGGAATTACGTACCCAGCGAAAAAGAAACTAAAAATCTTGAAAAAAGAATGGAAGAACGGATAACTGAAATAATCAATGCAGAGAAGGCCATAAATGAACTGACAGAGATAAAAACTATGACACAAGAAATACGTGACAAATGCACAAGCTTCAGTAACTGACTTGATCAACTGGAAGAAAGAGTATCAATGATTGAGGACCAAATGAATGAAACGAAGCAAGAAGAGAAGTCTAAAGAAAAAAGAGGAAAAAGAAATGAACAAAGCCTTCAAGGAGTAAGGGAATTATGTGAAAAGACCAAATATACGTCTGATGGGGGTGCCTGAAAATGAGGGGGAAAATGGAACCAAGTTGGGAAACACTCTTCAGGATATCATCCAGGAGAAATTTCCCAACCTAGTAAGGCAGGCCAACATTCAACTTCAGGAAATGCAGAGAACGCCACAAAGATACTCCTCGAGAAGAGCAACTCCAAGACACATAATTGTCAGATTCACCAAAGTTGAAATGAAGGAAAAAATCTTAAGGGCAGCCAGAGAGAAAGGTCGGGTTACCCACAAAGGGAAGACCATCAGAATAACAGCAGGTCTCTTGGCAGAAACTCTACAAGCCAGAAGATAGTGGGGACCAATGAATATTCAACATTCTTAAAGAAAAGAATTTTAAACCAGACTTTCATATCCAGCCAAAGTAAGTTTTATAAGTGAAGGAGAAATAAAATCCTTTACAGATAAGCAAATGCTTAGAGATTTTGTCACCGTTAGGCCTGCCCTACAAGAGACCCTGAAGGAAGCACTAAACATGGAAAGGAACAACCGGTACCAGCCATTGCAAAAACATGCCAAAATGTAAAGACCATCGATCCTAGGAAGAAACTGCATCAACTAATGAGCAAAATAACCAGCTAATATCATAATGACAGGATCAAGTTCACACATAACAATATTAACCTTAAATGTAAATGGACTAAATGCTCCAATTAAAAGACACAGACTGGCAAACTGGATAAAGTCAAGACCCATCAGTTTGCTGAATTCAGGAGACCCATCTCACATGCAGAGACACACATAGGCTCAAAATAAAGGGATGAAGGAAGATCTACCAAGCATATGGAGAACAAAAAAAAGAAGGGGTTGCAATCCTAGTCTCTGATAAAACAGACTTTAAACCATCAAAGATCAAAAGAGACAAAGAAGGCCATTACATAATGGTAAAGGGATCAATTCAACAGGAAGATCTAACTATCCTAAATACATATGCACCCAATACAGGAGCATCCAGATTCATAAAGCAAATCCTTAGAGACTTACAAAGAGACTTAGACTCCCATACAATAATAATGGGAAACTTCAACACTCCACTGTCAACATTAGACAGATTAACAAGACAGAAAGTTAACAAGGATATCCAGGAATTGAACTCAGCTCTGCACCAAGTGAACCTAATAGACATCTACAGAACTCTCCACCCCAAATCAACAGAATATACATTCTTCTCAGCACCACATTGTACTTATTCCAAAATTGACCACATAATTGGAAGTAAAGCACTCCTCAGCAAATATACAAGAACAGAAATTATAACAAACTGTCTCTCAGACCACAGTGCAATCAAACTAGAACCCAGGACTAAGAAAAGCAATCAAAACCGCTTAACTACATGGAAACTGAACAACCTGCTCCTGAATGACTACTGGGTACATAACGAAATGAAGGCAGAAATAAAGATGTTCTTTGAAACAAATGAGAACAAAGATATGACATACCAGAATCTCTGGGACACATTTAAAGCAGTGTGTAGAGGGAAATTTATAGCACTAAATGCACACAAGAGAAAGCAGGAAAGATCTAAAATTGACACTCTAATATCACAATTAAAAGAACTAGAGAAGCAAGAGCAAACACATTCAAAAGCTAGCAGAAGGTAAGAAATAACTAAGATCAGAGCAGAACTGAAGGAGATAGAGACACAAAAAACCCTCCAAAAAATCAATGAATCCAAGAGTTGGTTTTTTGAAAAGATCAACAAAATTGATAGACTGCTAGGAAGACTAATAAAGAAGAAAAGAGAGAAGAATCAAATAGATGGAATAAAAAATGATAAAGGGGATATCACCACTGACCCCACAGAAATACAAACTACCATCAGAGAATACTATAAACACCTCTACGTAAATCAACCAGAAAATCTAGAAGAAATGGATAATTTCCTGGACACTTACACTCTCTCAAGACTAAACCAGGAAGAAGCTGAATCCCTGAATAGACCAATAGCAGCCTCTGAAATTGAGGCAATAATTAATAGCCTACCAACCAAAAAAAGTCCAGAACCAGATGAATTCACAGCTGAATTCTACCAGAGGTACAAGGAGGAGCTGGTACCATTCCTTCTGAAACTATTTCAATCAATAGAAAAAGGGAATCCTCCGTAACTCATTTTATGAGGCCAACATCATCCTGATACCAAAGCCTGGCAGAGACACAACAAAAAAAGAGAATTTTAGACCAATATTCCTGATGAACATCGATGCAAAAATCCTCAATAAAATACTGGCAAACCAGATCCAGCAGCACATGAAAAAGCTTATCCACCATGATCAAGTGGGTTTCATCCCTGGGATGCAAGGCTGGTTCAACATACGCAAATCAATAAACGTAATCCAGCGTATAAACAGAACCAAAGACAAAAACTACATGATTTTCTCAATAGATGCAGAAAAGGCCTTTGACAAAATTCAACAGCTCTTCATGCTAAAAACTCTCAATAAATTTGGTATTGATGGAACCTATCTCAAAATAATAAGAGCTATTTATGACAAACCCACAGCTAATATCATACTGAATGGGCAAAAACTGGAAGCATTCCCCTTGAAAACTGGCATAAGACAGGGATGCCCTCTCTCACCACTCCTATTCAACATAGTGTTGGAAGTTCTGGCTAGGGCAATCAGGCAAGAGAAAGAAATCAAGGGTATTCAGTTAGGAAAAGAAGATGTCAAATTGTCCCTGTTTGCAGATGACATGATTGTATATTTAGAAAACCCCATCATCTCAGCCCAAAATCTCCTTAAGCTGATAAGCAAATTCAGCAAAGTCTCAGGATACAAAATTAATGTGCAAAAATCACAAGCATTCTTATACACCAGTAACAGACAAGCAGAGAGCCAAATCATGAATGAACTTCCATTCACAATTGCTTCAAAGAGAATAAAATACCTAGGAATTCAATTTACAAGGGATGTGAAGGACTTCTTCAAGAAGAACTACAAACCACTGCTCAGTGAAATAAAAGAGGACACAAACAAATGGAAGAACATACCATGCTAATGGATAGGAAGAATCAATATCGTGAAAATGGTCATACTGCCCAAGGCCATTTATAGATTCAGTGCCATCCCCATCAAGTTACCAAAGAGTTTCTTCACAGAATTGGAAAAAAAACGCTTTAAAGTTCATATGGAGCCAAAAAAGAGCCCACATTGCCAAGACAATCCTAAGTCAAAAGGACAAAGCTGGAGGCATCACGCTACCTGGCTTCAAACTGTACTACAAGGCTACAGTAACCAAAACAGAGATATAGACCAATGAAACAGAACAGAATCCTCAGAAATAATACCATACATCTACAGCCATCTGATCTTTGACAAACCTGAGAAAAACAAGAAATGGGGAAAGGATTCCCTATTTAATAAATGGTGCTGGGAAAATTGGCTAGCCATAAGTAGAAAGCTGAAACTAGATCCTTTCCTTACTCCTTGTACGAAAATTAATTCACGATGGATTAGAGACTTAAATGTCAGACCTAATACCATAAAAACCCTAGAAGAAAACCTAGGTAATACCATTCAGGACATAGGCGTGGGCAAGGACTTCATGTCTAAAACAACAAAAGCAACGGCAACAAAAGCCAAAATTGACAAATGCGATCTAATTAAACTAAAGAGCTTCTGCACAGCAAAAGAAACTACCATCGGAGTGAACAGGCAACCTACAGAATGGGAGAAAAATTTTGCAGTCTACTCATCTGACAAAGGGCTAATATCCAGAACCTACAAAGAACTCAAATAAATTTACAAGAAAAAAACAAACAACCCCATCAAAAAGTGGGCAAAGGATATGAACAGACATTTCTCAAAAGAAGACATTCATACAGCCAACAGACAGATGAAAAAATGCTCATCATCACTGGCCATCAGAGAAATGCAAATCAAAACCACAATGAGGTACCATCTCACACCAGTTAGAATGGCAATCATTCAAAAGTCAGGAAACAACAGGTGCTAGAGAGGATGTAGAGAAATAGGAACACTTTTACACTGTTGGTGGGATTGTAAACTAGTTCAACCATTATGGAAAACAGTATGGCGATTCCTCAAGGATTTAGAACTAGAAGTACCACATGACCCAGCCATCCCATTACTGGGTATATACCCAAAGGATTATAAATCATGCTGCTATAAAGACACATGCACACGTATGTTCATTGTGGCACTATTCACAATAGCAAAGAGTTGGAATCAACCCAAATGTCCATCAGTGACAGACTGGATTAAGAAAATGTGGCACCTATACACCATGGAATACTATGCAGCCATAAAAAAGGATGAGTTTGTATCCTTTGCAGGGACATGGATGCAGCTGGAAACCATCATTCTCAGCAAACTATCTCAAGAACGGAAAACCAAACACTGCATGTTCTCACTCACAGGTGGGAACTAAACAATGAGATCACTTGGACTCGGGAAGGGGAACGGCACACACTGGGGCCCATTATGGGGGCAGGGGACAGGGGAGGGATTGCATTGGGAGTTATACTTGATGTAAATGATGAGTTGATGGGTGCTGACGAGTTGATGGGTGCAGCACACCAACATGGCACAAGTATACATATGTAACAAACCTGCACGTTGTGCACATGTACCCTAGAACTTAAGGTATAATAATATAAAAAAAGGAAGGTACTTTGTTTCCGTTATAATAATTATGTATATTTAATATCAAGTTTCCTTAAGGGGCATATAAAATATAACAATTTGAGATGGGATGGAGCAAGATAACTTACTACCAACCAAATAAAACAAAATAAGGGGATGAGTCATAATTGCATTGCCTCCTCTTAAACATACTGTAGGTTACACTGCAAATGTCAGTATTGCATTCACCTTTTTACTAAAATACATAAAAAGAAATTATAGAATATGAAAAAAAGAAAAATAGCAAGGGGAGTCTTTTAAGATTATGAATGCTATATCTTGACAACTCAAACAATTGAGGAAAAATAGAAGAGCTTTCAGGGAAATCCAGTCCAGAAAATTAGAGTATCTCACGGTAGCATATCACTCAATTGCCCTCTACATAAAGACTGGTACAGTCGATGTAATAAAATGAAACATACACTTTCCCTTCTGTGACATGCTTCAACTGCCCTTATGCTTCAGATATGGCAGTTCCCTAAGCTGCTTTTGGATATAGTTAGGACCCTATGTTAGCTTGTGGCCCCTAATGATAACTGAGCAATTACCTACTTTAACAGGCTCAAGTCCATTGAAGCAGAAAGGAATGAAGGTTTCTTCCATCTGCCTGGCTCAGAGTATTCTGTGAATCCAGAATCATTGTTAAGTGTTTTGTGAATGTCTCAACAGCCTTTACTTAGCATTCATCTTCCTCCATCTCTTTGCACTGTGGAACACCGTACTACAAATACATCTTTCTTAAAACTTGCCTATATGTGACAAGTTTTACCTCCTCTTTCCTCTCTTTTAACCGCATTTTCTCCTCTCCACCACAAGTTTCCTTTTCCCACTCCCACACAGAAATGTGACTACTCCCTAAGGGTCTGTCCTTTAGCCTTTCCACTTTTTATATATCGTGCTTTTATTTTTAAAGTGCATTTACCCCATGTCTTGAACTTTCTACCACTTTCACTTGGATGATTGCCAGATCTAACAACTCTCCTGATCTCTCATCTCATATTTCATGTTACCTACTGTTTAATTCTAACAATACGCATTTTGATAGTGAGTCATGCCCAACACAGCTTCTCTCCCAAATTTAAGTTTCTCCTTTGTCCTTCCTATTTTCTTATTCTATCAAAAGATGAATATTTTTAAAACACAGCTGTAATCATATTACTTACTCTTTGGTCAGTATCTTCCCATAAGTCCTCTTATGTGTCAGGCAAAAGACAGAATGCCTTGGTATGACATTCACAGCTATTCCAAGTCTGGAAGTGTGGTATAGTGGAGGGACAATATAATAAAATGTAAAACTATTGACTTTGAAATCAAATAAACCTGGGTTCAAGGGCATAATCAGCCATATAACAGCAAGGTAGCACTGGCCAAGTCAATTAATATTCAGGAGCTTCCATTTATTTATATAAAATAAGTGGCTTGGAATTAGGTGATTTCTAAAAACCCTTCCATATTTTAAATCTGCATCACTGTGGTTTTATTTTCCAAGATTATCTCTCAAGAACCTCATAGTACATACCCTATGCTTCAACCATTCAATTCAACTATCACTATTCCTTAAATGTATGCATTCCCACCATCATAACTTTGTCATGACTTTATCATGAATCTCTTTTGCTGCTACTGAATACTTCATCCACCCTCAAGGCCTGGCTAAAATTCCACCTCCTCCAATAAAAATGCATTGGCCTTCCCAGCCAGAAGTGATCTTTGCTTTTGACAAGTACAATAATATTTTATTTTTATTTATTTAGGTCATTTATCATATACTTCCTTCTATTTTTGTTTTATTTTATTTACTAGATAATAACTGCCTGAAGGATGAAGCATCATGTCTTAAAATCGTGGAATTTGGGATATAGAAGAGAACTCATGTTGTATTATTTCCCATCTAATATAGGAAGTTGTTCTGCAATATCACTCACAGATGGTGATCCAGATAATGCTTAAATAACTTTTGTGAGAGAACTTTCTGCCTCTTGAGGTAGACTACCCAATGGATAAAAAATTTTGATGACTGAAAATTTCCTCCAGCTGCTGAAACAAAGTAGGGTTTGTCACGACTCCTACTTAGTCTTTTCTCATTGGCAGCCTGTGTCACCTAAGTTTTCTCTTGTTTAAGTTATTGTTTCTCACATGGGGAACACTGATACTTCATCAAGTGCAAAAATCACAGATCTGTGGCATAGCTCCAATGCTGCTGAAGTTCAGCTTCATCTTTTCCTTCATGTTACATATATTCATGACAACATCTTAATACCAATTTCAACTCCCTACTTTCTTTGAATGATTTTCATCATGCATTTCTTTATTATTATTATTTCATTTAACATAAGACTCCCCTACGAGTTAACTGGGGTGGAGCAAGACAGTGGAATGGAAAACTACTTTCTTCCCGCACTGCTGGAATACCAAATTTTAACAAAAATCTGCACACAGAAACACATCACAAGAACCAACAATCAAGTACTAGCTTGGCTACAGTGAGATAAAACAACATGCATGCTCTTGGGGTCACCGAGTCCAGGCCTAAGCTCTTGGAAAGCATTTCTGGACCTGTACTAGACCAGAGGGGAGACCACAGTTCTGAAGGATGAGTCCCAGGCCTGGCAGCGTTCATGAATTGACAGAAGTTCCCTTGGGCTTTAAGTGAACATCAGCAGTGGCCCGGCAGAATCCCCTGTGGGTCAGTGGTAGGGGTAGCCACAGAGAGAGGCACTTCTGTCTGTGGAAAGGGGAGGGAAGAGCAGGAAGGACTTTGTATAGTGGTTTGAGTATCAGATGAGCATTAGTAGAAAAGAATATCAGGTAAATTGCTAAGTTTTTTTGTTTTTTCCTACAATTCCTGGCTTTCAGACAGTATCTCTGTATACATTTAGGGCCTGAAGGAAATTGCTACCCTGAATGGAAGGGCTTTCAACAAGGCCCAGTGCTATGCTTGCTTCTGGTCTGATCCAGCATGGTCCCCTTGGTGGTGGCCACAGGGGTGCTTGCATCACCACACCCTCACTTTCAGATGGCTCAACACATAGAGAGAGACTGTATATGTTTGCAAGAAAGTAAGGCAAAAGAACAAGAATTTTTGCCTGGTAATCCAGAGAATTCTTCTGGATCTTATCCAAGACCACCAAGGTGGTAACTCTACTAGTATGCAAAAACCGCAGCATTACAGGACTTCGGGTCTAAGTCCCTTCAAATACCTGCAAAGCCTTCCCAACAAAGACAGGCACAAATAAGCTCAGACTGTAAAGACTGCAATAAATATATAACTCTTCAATACTCAGACACTGAGGAACACCAACAAGCATCAATACCATCCAGGAAAACATGACCTTACCAAATGAAATAAATAAGAAACCAGGGACCAATCTTGGAGAAAGAGAGATCTATGACCTTTCAGACGAAGAATTTAAAACAGATGTTTTGAGGAAAAGCAAAGAAACTCAACATAACACAGAGAAGGAATAGAGAATTCTATCAGGTCAATTTAACAAAGAAATTGAAATAATTAAAAAGAATCAAGCAGAAATTCTGGAGCTGAAAAATGTAATTGGCATGCTGAATATGCATGAGTCTCTTAATATGAGAATTGATCAAGGAGAATAAAAAATTAGTGAGCTTGAAGATAGGCTACTTAAAAATACACAGTCAGAGGAGGCAAAAGGAAAAAATAAAAAAAAAAAAAAAATGGAACATGCCGACGCGATCTAGCAAATAGCCTTGAAGGGGTGAATCTAAGAGTTATCGACCTTAAAGCAATGTAGAGAAAGAGATGGGGGTAGAAAGTTTATTCAAAGACATAATAACAGAGAACTTCCCAAACCTAAAGAAAAATATAAATATCCAAGTACAAGAATGTTATAGAACACCAAGCAGATTTAATCCAAAGAAGACTACCTCAAGTCATTGAAAAATCATCCTCCTAAATGACAAAAGATAAAGGATCCTAAAAGCAGCAAGAGAAAAGAAAAAAAAAAAAATAACATGCAATGGAGCTCCAATATGACTGACCCGGACTTTTCAGTGGAAGCTTTACAGGCCAGGAGAGAGTGGCATGACATATTTAAAGCACTACAATGAAAAAGAAACTTTTAGGCTAGAATAGTATATCTGGAATAAATACTCTTCAAACATGAAGGATAAATAAAGACCTTCCCAGCCAAACAAATGTTGAGGGATTTCATAAACACTAGACCTGTCCTGTAAAAAATGCTAAACAAAGTTTTTCAATCAGAAAGAAAAGGATGTTAATGAGCAAGAAGAAATCATCTGAAGGTATAAAACTGACTGGTAATAGTAAGCATACTGAAAAAAAAAAAAAAACCCAGAATATTATAACACGGTAGCTGTGTTGTGTAAACTTTTCTTAAGTAAAAATATTAAATGATGAACTGATCAAAAATAATAACTACAACAACTTTTCAAGACACAGACTGTTCAAAAAGACGTAAAGAAAAACAACAAAAACTCAAAAGTCATGGGATGAAGTTAAAGTGTAGAGTTTTTATTGGTTTTCATTTTTGCTGGTTTGTTTATGTAATCAGTGCTAAGTTGTTACCAGTTTACAGTGATGGGTTATAAGCTATTATTTGCAAGGCTCATGGTAAACTCAAATCAAAAAATATTTGTGTAATGAATACATAAAAAATAAGAAGCAAGAACTAAATCATGTCACCAGAGAAGATCACCTTCACTAAAGAAAAACAGTAAGGACAGAAACAAAGAAGGCCACAAAACAACCAGAAAAACAAATAGCAAAATGGCAAGAGTAAGTCCTTACTTACTAATAATAAAGTTGAATATGAATGAAAAGAAGACATACAAATGGTAAATAAGCATATAAAACAGTGCTCAATATCATTGATCATCAGATAAATGCCAATCAAACTACAGTGAGATATCTTCTCACCCCAATTAAAATGGCTTATATCCAAAATACAGGCAATAAAATATGCTAAGGAGAATGTGGAGAAAAAGAATCTTGTGTACTGTTAGTGAGCATGTAAGTTAGTACAACCACAATGCAGAACAGTTTGGAAAAAGGAAATCAGTATATTGAGGATATACCTGCACTTCTATGTTTGTTGCAGCACCGTTTACAATGACTGATTTGGAAGCAACCGAAGTGTCCATCAACAGATGAGTGGATAAATAAGATGTGGTACATACACATGATGCAGTACTATTTCGCCATAAAAAAAAAGAGAGTCAATCATTTGCAACAACATGGATAGAACTGGAGATCACGTGTTAAGTGAAAACAAGCCCGGCACAGAAAGACAAACATAACATATTCTCATTTATGTGTAGGATCTAAAAGTCAAAACAACTGAAACCATGGACATAGAGAGTAGAAGAATAATTACCAGAGGCTGAGAAGGGTGATGGGGGAGTTGGGAGAAAGAGGGGGTAGACAATGAGTATAAAAACAAAGAAAGAATGAATAAGGCCTAGTATTTGATAGCACAATAGGGTGACTTTAGTCAATAATAATTGTACATTTAAAAATATCTTACAGAGTGTAAATGGATTGTTTGTCATTCAAAGGATAAATGTGTAGGAGATGGATATCCTATTCTCCATGATATGTTTAGTTCACATTGCATGCCTGTATCAGAACAGCTACTCCAAAACAAAGCATGTACTCTACAAATATATATACCTACTACATACCAACAAAAATTTTTAAAAATTAAAAATAAAATCTGCTGTTTGGTTCAATAGCTACATCTGGAGAATTGTTAAATTCCTCAAGTTAATGTTGTAATTGATAATCAAAAAAGACTATTAAATGTCTTAATTAATATATTTGATCTGTATAAAAACATTTTATTTTAATTATTTTCAAAGATTCTTGGTAGTTAACAAATTGACGAACATATAAGTTAAGTTACCTCCGTATGCTTAAAAGGAAGCAATATAGTTCAAGAGAAGATAAAGGCTACATTAGGCACATTAGGCAAACATCATATACTAATTGTATTAATGCAAGAAAGGATGTTATGATTAAGTTACCTAATTAAAGAACTAAGTCAGTTTGCTTATATATTTCAGTAGGAGGGTTAAACAACATGACTCGGTTTTTGCCTATGACTTAAAACTTTTGGTCAACAACATATAAACCTGTATAATATATTTTTCTTTCCTATTATGTTGACAAAATTTTTTAACTTTACACATGGAAAAGTTTGAATAATACCTAGAAAGAGTTGAATAACAAAAGCATGGTTTCAAACTTGCAGTACAGTCTCACTGGATGTGCTCTTGCTTATTTCCATTTATTTTAGTGTATGTGAAGTAACTTGTACAATTAGAATAAAGCAATGAGATCTCTACCTGCCAGGAGGTAGAATTGAGACAGAGTCTCGCTCTGTCACCCAGGCTGGAGTGCAGTAGTGCAATCACAGCTCATTGCAGGCCAGGCTTGACCTCCCCAGGCTCAGGTGATCCTCCCACCTCAGCCACCCTAGCAGCTGGGACTACAGGTGTGTGCCACCACACTCAGCTAATTTTTGTATTTTTTGTTGAGACAGTTTCACCATGTTTCCCAGGCTGGCCTTGAACTCCTGGACTCAAGCAATCTACTCACCTTGGCCTCCCAAAGTACAGGGATTACAAGCATGAACCACCATGCCCAGCTGAAGGGTACTATTTATTATATTACAGAGGCAAACTCTTTCAATGTCTAGAACATAACAAATTTCCTTCCAGATGCCTGGAGTGATGGTAGATGGGGGTAAGGGTGGCAAGGCCAGAGGCTCTGGGTAGTGAGAATAAGAAGAAAATCACTAGTTTAACACCCAGCATGCCATTTATCAGATTATAGGAAAATAAGAAGCAAAAAACTAACAATGTACAAGATTTTCTACCCTACAAATAAGAAAGATGAGTAGTCCAAGCATCTCAAGAGAAAAGTGTTTGACAGCAAAGCAAGATGAAGCTGTGATGAAGGGTTTCAAGTATTTATTGGCACAGAAAGAAGGAAAGACATTGAAAGAAAGGAGAGATGAGTTTTTCCTTTAATGCCAAGATTGACACAACTTCAGATATTCTGTTTCCACAAGGGATAGTGAGGAAACGTTAGAAGTGACTGGGTCCTTCTTCCCAGAGCTTGCATTATGCAATAAGGACAGTAAGTTTATATTATAGTCAATACTGTGAGGTTTCTGTGTATCCAAAACTAAAAGTGAAAAGAAAATTATGGCATTGACTGAATAAAAGGCTACCTTTCATATAGGAAAGGCTATTGCTGATCTATATGTACTAAGATTTGAATTTTACAAGTGATTTTCTTAATTTTTTAAAGTAGAAGGAATAGATTCTCTCTGATCTAGCCACATTTTATCACCAGTAATCTTTCAACCAGCAACGTGCATCTGCAAACAAATGGCTGGAATCAGAAAGAGAGTCTATATCATTTGAACAGAGTAAGTTAACTGATTTCTGCTGAGACAGAATCCCTAAATTTGAAGTTTCCAGGTTTGGTTTCTAGAATAATTGTTCCCAAATGGCAATCCATGGATCATGGTTCTGACTAAGGTCTCTACTTTTTACTGTTCTGTGGTAAAGTTACAAAAAGTGCAATTCTGTATGGTCAGTTTATTCACTGCCTCTATTTCAGAAGATTGTTCTTAATCTTTTCTACTTTTTTGAAGTTAATATACCCTTTCTTATACGAAACGATGATAATAATATATGACAATATGTGTTACATACAGTATACGTGCTTGGTAAAATGAAAAGCTGGCAATCTTAGTCTTCAAATTTTGGGGAGGGCTATTCTATTTCAACTTCAAAGTTTTAAACCCAATAGATGTTCCAATTTTCTGATGTATCAATTTCTAAGAGATGTAGAATCAATTGTATATTTTTTCTAATGCCTTTGAATAACTCTGCCTATCATTCTCCCCAATCGATAAGTCCCAGAATAGCATATCATATAATTGACTGTCACATATTTTTATACAGGCAGGTATTTGTTATTTATCAATGAATCAAACACTTTTCATATGCTAACGGATGTATGTAAGATATCAATAAACTATGAAACTTTCACTTTTGCTGGTATGACCATCCAATTACTATGACAATCTTTTTTTTTTTTTTTTTGAGACAGAGTCTCGCTCTATTGCCCAGGCCAGAGTGCAGTAGCAGGATCTTGGCTCACTGCAACCTCTGCCTCCCAGGTTCAAGACATTCTCCTGCCTCAGCCTCCTGAGTAGCTGGGATTACAGGCCTGTGCCACCATACCCAGCTAATTTTTGTATTTTCAGTAGAGAGGAGTTTTCACCATGTTGGCCAGGCTAGTCTCAAACTCCTGACCTCAGGTGATTCACCCAACTTGGCCTCCCAAAGTGCTGGGATTACAAGCATGAGCCACCATGCCCGGCCGACAACCTTTTAAAAAGGAAAACCAGAAAGGAATATCATGACTGAGAACCAACAGTAACAGACAACAAAATATTAACCCATCAAGACATCGGGAATTGGAACTATAAGACACATAATGATAGTGGTTAATATTTCAAAAAAATAAAGGTGATACCTAAAAATATTAAAAGTGTCAAGTGAACACAATGTCAGAATATGGCAATTTAATAATTTTAAAAATATCATTTTTGGGTAACATCATTAAATACAATTAACAGCATAGAAAACTGGAAGACATCTTAAGAAATTGGTATGCCACATGACATGGAGAAACATAAATATGAAAAATAGTAAAAGAGATTTAAAAGATGTGAAATATGGAGTGAAAAGTTTTACCACCCATATAATTGGAGTTCCAAAAAGAGAGGAGGGAGAGAAAGAGGCAGGTACAATGTTTGAAGATTTAACTGCTGAGAATATTATAGAATTTAAAACAATAGTTCAACAAGCACAACAAATCTCAAAGAGTTTACATAAAAAGGAATCCATCCTTGTATGCTTCACAGCAAAAGTAAAGAATACCACAAAGAGAAAAATATTAGATGCAGCCAGAAAAGACAAGACAAATCACATACTAAAATGTGTAAGCATACTGATGGCTGACTTTCCAAAAGCAACATTGTAACCCAGAATACAGTGAATTTGTATTTTCTTTTTTTTTTTTTTGTTTTGAGACAGAGTCTGGCTCTGTCGCCCAGCCTGGAGTGCAGTGGCGCAATCTCGGCTCACTACAAGCTCCACCTCCCGGGTTTACGCCATTCTCCTGCCTCAGCCTCCGGAGTAGCAGGGACTACAGGCGCCCGCCATCTCGCCCGGCTAGTTTTTTTTTTTTTTTTTTTTTTTTTTTTTTTTTTTTTTTT
>NC_045445.1:58118784-58157777 GCF_002776525.5 Piliocolobus tephrosceles | reverse complement strand
CTTTGTGCTGAGGGAAAAAAAGAGACATCAACCTAGAAATTTATTCCCAGGAGAAATATATTTTAAGAATGGATTTAGGCCAAGTGTGGTGGCTCATGCTTCTAATCACAGCACTTTGGGAAGCCAAGGTGGGAGGATCCCTTGAGCTCAGGAGTTCAATACCAGCCTGGGCAACATAGTGAGACTTCATCTCTACAACAAAAAATAAACAAAATTAGCCAGGTGTGGTGTCACAGGCATGTAGTTTCAGCTACTCAGGAGGCTGAGGTGGGAGGATCCCTTGAACCTGGGAGGTTGAGACTGCAGTGAGCCATGATGTTGCCAGTACACTCCAGCCTGGGTGACAGAGTGAGACCTTATTCCTGACTGCAAAAAAAGAAAAGGATGGAATAAAGAGAATTTAAGGCCACCCAAAACTTACTGAAATTTATACCAACAGACCACCACTAAAAAAATACCAAAGGAAGTATTTCAAGCAGGAGGAAAATGATCTCAGATAGGAGGCTCAAGATAAAACAAGGGAAGAATAGTAAAGAAAGTGGTAAATATGGACTCTGTAAAAATAATATTTCATGAAGTTATTACCTAGAATTAAAATACACTACTGTCAGTAATGTGCTCTAATATTCTCATATTAATTAGGGAAATTTAAAGAGGTTCATTAATTTAGGCATTGATAATTTAAGTAAGCACATTAAATATCCTGAGCTTATAATTTAAGAAATAGGTGCAGAGTATATAAATTCTAAAATAATACAGGAAAAATAAATGGGAAAAAAATAAACCAAATGAAGTCAAAGAAGAAGATAAAAATAAAATAAATATATAAAAGTGCAAATAGAAGGCATAAAATAAGATAATGGAGATAAGTTTAAATATAGCAATACTTAACTGTAAATGAACTAAATGGTTCATTTACAGCTTTTAAAAGAAAAAGACCATCATACATTTTTTCCATCTAGCCATACTTTGTTCTTAAGAGATACAACTAAAAGGGAAAAAAGACTGTAAATAAAATTGTGAGAAAAATTTTAAAAAATACGATTTCAACTAAAACTAGTTTAGCTATATTGATAACAAATACATTGAACTTTATGGCAAAGTGATAAAGGGGACAACTACATAATGATGAATGGTAAATTTACCAAGAACATAAAACAATTCTAAATATGTATGTACCATTAGGAGCCAAAAATTATATAAAGCAAGCAATTATGCATGTAAAACAGAAATTTCAAAAATCCACAATTGTTATTGGAGGTTTTTAGTGGATGTCGTTCCCATTATTTAGTAAATTGAAAAGCCAAAGAATTCTGCAAGAATATAAAATGTTTCAACAATGTAACTAGCAAATCTCATCTAATGGATAAGTATAAATACTACAGAGTACCAGTTATTTCAAACACTCATCAAAAAGTATTTACATTCTGAGTACAAATTGAAGTCTCAATAAACATAATATCCATTGCCATCAAACAGAGCAAATCTCCTAATTAATAATATAGTTAAATTATGATAATATCATAAGCAAAGGAGAAATAAGGTCCTTTTCAGAAAAGCAAATGCAGAGGGAATTTGTTGCCACCAGACCTGCCTCACAAGACCTCCTGAAGGAAGCACTAAATATGGATAGGAAAGACCATTCCTAGCCACTACCAAACACACTTAAGCACACAAACCAGTGATACTATAAAGTAACCACACCAGCAAGTCTGCATAATAATCAGCTAACATCATGATGACAGGACCAAATCCACACATTTCAATACTAACCTTAAATGTAAAGGGGCTAAATGACCCAATTAAAAGGCACTGAGTGGCAAGCTAGATAAAGAAGCAAGACCCAATGGCATGGTGTCTTTAAGAGAACCATCTCACGTGCAACGACACCCACTGGCTCAAAATAAAGGGATGGAGGAAAATCTACCAAGCAAATGAAAAACATAAAAAAGTCAGGATTGCAATCCTAATTTCAGAAAAAAGAAATAGACTTTAAACCAACGAAGGTCAAAAAAAGAGAAAGAAGGGCATTATATAATGGTAAAGGGTTCAACTGAGCAAGAAGACCCAGCTATCTTAAACATATAAGCACCCAACACAGGGGCACCTAGATACATAAAGCAAGTTCTTAGAGACCTTCAGAGACACTTAGACTCCCACACAGTAATAGTGGGAGACTTCAATACTCCACTGACAGTATTAGACAGATCACTGAGGTTAAAAATTAACAAAGATATTCAGGACCTAAACTCAGCACTGGACCAAAAAGACCTGAGAGACATCTACAGAGCTGTCTACCCCAAAACAACAGAATATACATTCTTCTCATTGCCACATGGCACATACTCTAAAATTGATCATATAATCAGACATAAAACACTCCTCAGAAATGCAAAAGAAGTGAAATCATAACAACCACACTCTCGGACCACAGCACAATTAAAATAGAATTTAAGACTAAGAAAATATCTCAAACCATACACTTAAATGGAAACTGAAGAATCTTCTTCTGAATGATTTGTGGGTAAATAATGAAATTAAGGCAGAAATCAAGAAGTTCTTTGAAACTAATGATAAAAAGATACAACATACCAGAATCTCTGGGACATAGTTAAGGCAATTTATAGCAGTAAAAGTTCACATCAAAAAGTTAGAAAGATTTCAATTTAACAACCTAACATCAAAACTAAAAGAACTAGAGGACCAAGAGCAAACCAATGCCTAAGACAGGAAATAACCAAAATTAAGGCTGAACTAAAGGAGATTGAGATACAAATAACTATTACAAAGACCAACAAATCCAGGAGTTGGTTTTTCGAAAAAAAAAATTAATAAATTAGACCACTAGCTAGATGAATCAAGAAGAGAGAAGATTCAAATAAACACAATCAGAAACAGCAAGAAGGATATTACCACTAACCCCACAGAAATGCAAACAATCATCATAGAATATTAAAAACACCTCTATGCACATAACTAGAACATCTAGAATAAATTGATAAATTCCTGAAAACATACATCCTCCCAAAACTGAACCAGGAAGAAATTTAATCCCTGAATTGTCCAACAGTGAGTTCTGAAATTGAGGCAGTAATAAATAGCCTACCAATCCAGAAGCCCAGGATTAGAGGAACTCACAGCTGAATTCCACCAGAGGTACAAAGGAGAGCTAGTACCATTCTTACTGAAACTATTCCAAAAAAATAAATGAAAAGAAGGGACTCCTCCCTAACTCATTCTATGAGGCCAGCATCATCCTGATAACAAACGTGGCAGAGATTAAAAAAAAAAAGAACTTCAGGCCAATATCATAGATGAACACTGATGCAAAAATACTTAACGAAGTACTTGCAAACTGAGTCCAGAACCATGTCAAAAAGCTTATTCACCATGATCCAGTAGGCTTCAACCCGAGGATGCAAGCCTGGTTCAACATACACAAATCAATAAATGTGATTCATCCCATAAACAGAACTAAATACAAGAACCACATGATTATATCAATAGATGAAAAAAAGGCATTTGATAAAATGTAACATCATTTCATGATAAAAGCTCTCAATAAACTATGTATTTAAGGAACATACTCAAAATAATCATAACCATGCATGAGGAGAACACATGGACACATGGTGGGGAACAACAGGTACTGGGGCCTGTCGGAGGGCTGAGTGTGGGAGGAGGGAGAGAATGAGGAAGAATAGTTAGTAGTTGTTGGGCTTAGTGCTTGGGTGATGGGGATGATCTGTGCAGCAAACCACCATGGTACACATTTGCCTATGTAAAAACCTGCATATCCTGCACATGTATCCTTGAACTTAAAAGTTGGAAATAAAAGAAAAGTTCAACTACTCAAATGCTACCATACTGTGTGGAAGCCCTAGTGGTGCTGAGAAAGACAGGTGGAAATAGAGAGAGAGAGAGAGAGAGACAGAGAGAGAGAGAGAGAGAAAGTCAGGCAGGCTTAGCCTGCCCCTAGCTGCTCCAGTCTGCATCCATTTGAGTTGTCAGAGCTGATGCCTGAGACATTGCGAAGCAGAGACATGCCATCCCTGCTATGTCTAGTGTGAAGTACTGACCCACAGGATCGTGAGATATAACAAATTATTATTTTTAAACCCAAAGTTTTGGGATAGTCTGCTATGCAGCAATAGATAACTGTAACAGAGTAAAGTTAGAGCAGTAGTTAGAAAGAAATAGATTCCTTTTAATGATTATATAGTCTTGTACTGCATGACAACATTTCAGTCAACAAAAGACTGCATATATGGTGATGGTCCCATAAGATTATAATAGAGCTGAAAAATTTCTATCACCTAGTGATGTCGTAACGTTGTAGCACAACACATTACTCATATGTTTGTGATGAAGTTGTTTTAAACAAACCTACTGTGTTCCCAGATATATAAAAGTATATGCACAGCACATAATACTTCGTAATGACAATAAATACTATTTTACTGATTTATGTATTTATTTACTCTATATTTTTACTGTTATTTTACAGTGTACTCCTTATTTAAAAAAAAAAAAAAAAAAAAAACGTAAACAACCTCAGGCAGGTCCCTCAGGAGTCATTCCAGAGAAGGCATTGTTATCATAAGAGATGACAGCTCCATGCATGTTACTGCTCCTGAAGACCTTCTAGTGGGATAAGATGTGGAGGCAGAAGACAGTGATATTAATGATCTGACCCTGCGTAGGCCTAGACTAATGTAAATGTTTGTCTTAGTTTTTAACAAAATGGTTGCAAAACTTAAAAAAAAATAGAAAAACGTTTATAGAATAAGGGTATAAAGAAAACACTTTTGTACAGCTATGTGTATTTGTAAACGTGATTACAAAAAAGTTAAAAATTTTTAAAGTTTATAAAATAAAAAATTTCTAATTTTTTAATGAATGTAGCAAGCAGTAAAGATCAAATCCCAATTTAGCAGGCGAAACAAAATTTCTGGGGGCAGTTTGCAATCATATATTGATGTGGTGTAATGATATCCTTTCTCTTTCATAAGAAGCAGCGATCATCAAAAACATACCTGGAGAACAGCCAAATTCCAATGCTTATCAACCTAAGAAAAACAATACAGTCTTGGCACAAAACTGGAAACTCATTGAATTTGTTTCTTTGGTGTAGTTAAAAAGGCCATATGCTGTTATTTCATTAATATGAAAACACTAAGCAGCAGACAGTACAACCACAAGTGCATTGAACTTTATTGACTAGAATCTTATAAATTAGAGTCAGTTGTCCTGAATATGAAAGCAGCACCTTCATAGGCTACAAAAACACAGGAGTTCTGATTCAGAAAAAGAAACTTACTGGAATTCAGATATAAATTTATAATCAATAGTACATTTTCTGGAATACATCTGGAATCAAATTTCTATGTAGATAAAAAATGTTTCTGAAGTTTCTCTTCTCCTTAATATATACAAGATATTAGGAACCAAATGGGAGTTTTTTGTTGTTGTTGTTGTTGTTGTTGTTGTTTTGTTTTTTGAGACAGTTTCGCTCTTGCTGCCCAGGCTGTAGTGCAGTGGTGCAATCTCTGCTCACTGCAACCTCTGCCTCCCGGGTTCAAGTGATTCTCCTGCCTCAGCCTCCCGAGTAGCTAGGATTATAGGCGCCCGCCACCATGCCCGGCTAATTCGTGTATTTTTAGCAGAGATGGGGTTTCACCATGTTGGTCGGGCTGGTCTTGAATTCCTGACCTCAGGTGATCCACCCGCCTCGGCCCCACAAAGTGCTGGGATTACAGACGTGAGCCACCGCGCCTGGCCCCAAATGGGAGATTTGTAAAGGTTTACACATATACGAAAGTATTAGATATTTGCATACATATACCAATCAAATTCACCATCAATCTTGAAATGTTTCAGTTTTTCTAATAAAAAAGTGTTATTTGGAGTTAAAAGTTACGGATTTTTGTAATCCCATCTACTCCTGAGGCTGAGGCACGAGAATCGCTTGAACCCGGGAGGCGGAGGTTGCAGTAAGCCGAGATCGCGCCATTGCACTCCAGCCTGGGCGACAGTGCAAGGCTCCATACCAAAACAAAACAAAACAAAACAAAAATAATAAACTATGGATTTTTCTATCATTCTTAGTATTTCTACAGATTATTTTTCAGTATTTTGATATATAGCTATCTCAAACTTATTGGTATACCTCATCTGTGGTATATATGTTATATGCACATAGTAGCAACTCTAAAAAGTAATCAAAGGACACCTAGAAATTACTTTGCTTTTCAGAAATGATTGCTCTAGACTTTTACTGAGTTCAAGGAAACAAAACTCATGTTTGATAAGTAAAGATTTATGGAAATTAATACCAATCCTCAATTCTTTGGGGTCATTAAAGTACTTTAAAAAACTACTAGTGACATAGTGAACTGAAAGAAAAATTGTCTGGGTAATTTTTTAAGCAATATTAATAAAAATTTCATCAACCATACTTATTCAAATACTTCATGCTCTTACCCCAAATATTTTAAGGATGAGATCATACAAATATGCTGTTTTAATAGAGTGTATATCGACAATCAGGGCAGCTTATAGCATAAATTCCAATGCTAGATTTTATGACTATCTGAATCAACAGTCCTCTGAAGAACCAAAAATTTAAATAATTCTCTAAATGTTACCCATTCCCTGGTTCTTTTCAGGGAACACTAAAAGTGCATGCATACACACACACACACACACACACACAAATCCATTTTTCCACATCTGAAACTCCCTTGAAAAACACTAGAGAAATGTAGGAGAAAAAATTTCCATGAATTATGAGTACTTTTTTAAAAGCCAGCAGAAGAGGGACAATGCCTCGGTAACTGTGGTAAATAAACTTTGTGCGGAAACTGGGAGAGGCAGACCAGGGAATTCAAGCAGTGCCTCCCTCCAAAAAGCAGACAGAAACATCAAATAAGGTTTACCTACCTGTTTTACAAGGACTTAGGAACTATAGAATTTATGTAACTGAAAAAAAGATGCCACTTGTTAGCAAAACTGTCTTCAATATTGGTTTTGCCAATGGCAAAAACCGTGATTACTTTTGCACCAACCCAATACTATGCGGGAAACATAACATCGTGAGCATATATGAGAGAAAGGAAAATATTTAAGTAAGTGTGGTAATGTCTAGATTTGGCTAGGTATGATACAATGAATACATGGAATGAAGCAGCTAACAACAAATTTGCCCCTATGAAACTTTCTTTTTTTTTAACCTTGTGTGGCCTTTTAGCCAAATCGAATTTATCTTATTTTATTTTTGTTTACACTACCTAATGGAACAAAATAAATAAATGTCTTATTAAATGAGGGTTTCTTTCTTTAACATCTCTTTGCATAGCCTTTTGCAAATGCTTGATTTTTTCAAGAGAGCACATGAGTGGAACATAAATTCCATGGTAACCAATTTCAAGTACTGTTTCAATTACTGTAATGGTTCAGCACCAAGCAATGGACTGCATGATCACGTAGTTGCTCACATTTACTTTTTGAAAAATAACTGGACCATAAAGATATCTCGTGGTTCCTTACGTCATATTAACATTGCTTTACTGATGACAAGTTCAGTCATCAATTAATGCAAAAAGTCAATAAATTTATCAAAACATATCAAAAATCCTCAGTATATTCAGGGGATAATACGATATTCCACAAGGAAGATCCAAAATTAGAATAGCCATTTAGTTTTTCTGACAGAAATATATATTCTTTCTGGAAAAAAATTTAAATTTTCTCAGAAAAATACCTCATTCTATAAAAAAAAAAAAATTAGTGATTGATAGACATCTAGCTCTTGGCACACAAAAGTAGTTTACTGAATTCTCTGGGCAGTATATTATGACCCAGAGAGGTTATCCCAAAAGAATATCTAGAAACCAGAGTCAGAGACACCACTGGCAATATCAGTTGTCTTTTTTCCAATTATCTGTTCATATTTGAGAATATAAATTGTACAAATTCCAATTTGTTTTTCACCCAATTTTGTTATAAAGAAAAGTCAGTATAGCACATTATTTATAGCCAGGGTGAAATAAAAATGTATTTTAATTTCAAAAAGTTTACTATAAATCTAATTTTAATTTGTTTTGCTTGCACTTTGTGGGTTTTTTCACTCTCAATCCTCCTCTCATCCCCACTCCCTGGTCACCACCATTCTATTCTTTGATTCTATGAGTTCAATGTTTTTTTTTTGTTTTGTTTTTTTTTAATTTCATGTAAGAATGAGATTATGTATTTGTCTTTCTGTATCTGGGTTATTTCACTTAAAATGATGTCTTCCAGTTTCATCCATATTGTCACAAGTGAAATAATTTCCTTCCTTTGTAGAGCTGAAGAATATTCCATTGTGTGTGTGTGTAATATATATACATACACATACATTTTCTTTATCCACTCGTTGATTGATGAATACAGGCTGATTCAATGTCTGGCTACTGGGAATAATGCAGCAATAAACATAGCAGTGAAGATAACACTTTGACAGACTCATTTCATTTCTTTTGGATATACACTTAGTATTTGGATTGCTGGATCATGTGGTAATTTTATTTTTAGTTTTTGAAGAACTTTTAATTTTTTTCCAACTTTTATTTTAATTTCAGGGATACATGTGCAGGATGCGCAGCTTTGTTACATGGGTGAACGTGTGCCAAGGTGGTTTGCTGCACAGATCATCCCCATCACCCAAGTATTAAGCCCAGCATCCATTAACTGTTCTTCCTGATGTTATCGTTCCTCCCACTCCACACCCTCCAAGAGGCTCCAGTGTGTATTGTTTTTCCCCCATGTGTCCATGTGTTCTCATCATTCAGCTCCCACATATAAGTGAGAACACACAGTAATTGGTTTTCTGTTCCTGCGTTAGTTTGTTAAGAATAATGGCCTTCAGCTCCATCCATGTCCCTGCAAAGGACATAATCTTGTTCTTTTATATGACTGCATAGTATCCCTCGGTGTATATATACCACATTTTATTTATCCATTCTATCATTGATGGGCATTTAAGTTGATTCCATCTATTTTCTACTGTAAATAATGCTATAGTGAACATACACATGGATGTATCTTTATAATAGAACAATTTATATTCCTTAGGCCATACATCCACTAAAGGGATTGCTGATTTGAATGTTATTAATGCCTCTAGGTCTTTGAGGAATTGCCACACTGTCTTCCACAATGGTTGAAGCAATTTACACTCCCATCAACAATGTAAAAGTGTTCCTTTGTCACCACAACCTCACCAGCATCTGTTGTTTTTTGAATTTTTTTTTCTTTTTTTTTTTTTTTTTGAGACGGAGTCTCACTCTGTCGCCCAGGCTGGAGTGCAGAGGCCAGATCTCAGCTCACTGCAAGCTCCACCTCCCAGGTTTATTCCATTCTCCTGCCTCAGCCTCCCAAGTAGCTGGGACCACAGGCACCCGCCACCTCGCCCGGCTAGTTTTTTTTGTATTTTTTAGTAGAGACCGGGTTTCATCGTGTTAGTCAGGATGGTCTCAATCTCCTGATCTCGTGATCCGCCCATCTCGGCCTCCCAAAGTGCTGGGATTACAGGCTTGAGCCACCGCGCCTGGCCTTGAATTTTTAATAATAGACATTCTGACTGGTGTGAGATGGTATCTCATTGTGGTTTTAATTTGCATTTCTCTAATAATCAGTGATATTGATCTTTTTTAATGTTTTTTGGCCACATGTATGTCCTCTTTTGAGAAGTGTCTGTTCCTGTCTTTTGCCCAGTTTTTAATGGGGTTGTTTTTTTTCTTCTAAGTTTGTTTAATTTCCTTATAGATGCTGGATATTAGAACTTTGACAGGTTCATACATTGCAAAAATTTTCTCCCATTCTGTAGGCTGCTTACTCTGGTGATAGTTTCTTTTGCAGTGCAGAAGCTCTTTAGTTTCATTGGATCCCATTAGATCTCATTTGTCAATTTTTGCTCTGGTTGTAATTGCTTTTGGCATCCTCGTTATGAAAATTTTGCCAATGCCTATGTCCTGAATGGTATTGCCTAGGTTTTCTTTCAGGTTTTTTTTTATAGTTTTGGGTTTTACATTTAAGTCTTTCATCCATTTTGAGTTGATTTTTGTATATGGTGTAAGGAAAGGGTCCAATTTCAGTCTTCTGCATATGGCTGGTCAATTATTACAGCACCATTTGTTAAACAGGGAATCCTTTCCCCAGTGCTTGCTTTTTGTCAGGTTTCTTGAAGATTAGGTGCTTGTAGATGTGCATTCTTCTTTCCCTTGGTGTCTGTTCTTATAGCAGTACCATGTTGTATTGGTTACTGTAGCCCTGTAGTATAATTTGAAGTCTGGTAGCATGATGCCTCCAGCTTTGTTTTTTGTTTGTTTGTTTGCTTAGGATTGCCTTGGATATTCGGGCTCTTTTTTGGTTCCACGTAAATTTTAAGGCACTTTTCTCTAATTCTGTGAAGAATGTCAATGGTATTTTAATGGAAATAGTATTGAATCTACAAATTACTTCAGACAATATGGCCATTTTCACGGTATTGATTCTTCCTATACATGAGCATGGAGTGTTTTTCCATTTGTTTGTGTCCTCTCCTATTTCCTTGAGCAGTGGTTTGTAGTTCTTCTTGAAGAGGTCCTTCACTTCCCTTGTTAGCTGTATTCCTAGGTATTTTATTCTTTTTGTGGCAATTGTGAATGGGAGGAGTTCATTTGTGATTTGGTTCTCAGCTTGCCTGTTGTTAATGTAAAGAAATGCTAGTGATTTTTGCACCTTAATTTTGTATCCTGAGACTTTGCTGAAGTTGTTTGTCAGCTTAAAAAGCTATTGGGCTGAGACGATGGGGTTTTCTAGATTTAGGGTCATGCCACCTGCAAACAAAGATAGTTTTCCTCTCTTCCTATTTGAATGCCCTATATTTCTTTCTCTTGCCTGATTTTCCTGTGCACAAATTCCAATACTATGTTGAATAGGAGTGGTAAGAGAGGGCATCCTTGTCGTGTGCCGGTTTTCAAGGGGAATCGTTTCAGCTTTTGCCTATTCAGTATGATATTGGTTCTGGGTTTGTCATATATGCCTCTTATGATTTGGAGGTATGTTCCTTCAGCATATTGAGAGTTTTTAACATGAAGGGATGTTACATTTTATCAAATGCTTTTTCTGCATCTATTGAGATAATCATGTGGTTTTTGTCTTTAGTTCTGTTTATGTGATGAATCACATTTATTGATTTATGTATGTTGAACCAGCTTTGCATCCTGGCGTTTAAGCCTACTTGATCATAGTGGGAAAACTTTTTGATGTGCTGCTGGATTCAGTTTGCCAGCTCTTCTTTGTACATCTGGTAGAATTCAGCTATGAATCCATCTGGTCCTGGGCTTCTTTTGGTTGGTAGGCTATTTACTACTGCTTCAATTTCAGAACTTGTTATTGGTCTATTCAGGGATTGAATTTCTTCCTAGTTCAGTCTTGGGAGGGTGTATGTGTCCAGGAATCTATCTATTGCTTCTAGATTTTCTATTTTATGTGCATAGACATGTTTGTATTATTCTCTGATGGTTGTTTGTATTTCTGTGGTGTCAACGGTGATACCCTCCTTATCATTTCTAATTGTGTTTATCTGAATCTTCTCTGTTTTCTTATTAGTCTAGCTATGTTTTGCTTATACTTTCTAAAAGCTATAATATGCCAAAATAACCATAATGCATGATTGGTATACATAAAATATTTATTTATTCTTTAAATCACTTTTTTTCACTCAAAGTATCTTCCTTACATTCTAGTTTCTTGTTCCAAGTTCTTAGCGGGTAATGACTGACTGAAATCTTCCCAAAGCAGAGATGACTGTCGCCAGAGCGCTATATAAGCTTACTAATGCTCAGTCACTCAGAACTACTCCATCTGGGTTTCCGTCCATCCAAAGAACCAGCTGCTCTAAACAAATGCCTTACTCATCTTGCCTGTTGTATCACGAGATGAAATATGCTACTTCCATAATTACCATTTCCAACTTCTGAATAGAGGCAGCAACCAACCAACAATGTGTTGGGTACACAGGCTGTTGTTAATTGTTTGGTCATATAATTGGGTATAAGGATCACTTTATTACTGCTGACTAGAAGCAGCTGTACTCGAAAACCCAATGTGGACACTGCATTACCTTACACATGGAACATGAATCTATGAAACTGTGGTAAGTATCAAGAGCTGACATGTAGAAAATGTTGAGTATTCAAGGAAGTCAATTATTAGAAGAAAATGTTCAGATTAAGAAGGATGACTTACATCAGAAAGGTATAGTTTGCAATTGCTCTTTATTAGCAATAACCTGGGGGTACAATTTTCTGGGAGAAGTGGGACATTTTTTAAGCTGCCCCAAGAGAATTTCTGTACATTCTTCTCTGGCCCCAAGACTAATACTTACAACAATAGTAGCACTAGGAAAAAAGGAAATGCAAGACAGGAGAAATACAGGCAGCCAGATCTATCTTTACTAAGCCTCAGGCATGAATAAATGAGAACAACTATGCAAACCGTCCTTCATATCAACCACATACACTCTGTACTAGAATCTGAGAGAAGAAACTCTGCTGTCTTTCTAATAGATGCTAAAGAAATATTTGCTTAACAAATGTAGAACAACATTTTTGTAATTCTTTTTTTTTTTTTTTTTAATTCCGGAGTACATGTGCAGGATGTGTAGGTTTGTTATGTGGGTAAACGTGTGCCATGGTGGTTTGCTGCACCTATCAACCCATCACGTAGGTATTAAGCCCAGCATGCATTAGCTCTTCTCCCTAACGGTCTCCCTATCCACTTTCCCCCCGCAGGCCCAAGTAAGTGTTGTTCCCCTCCCTGTTTCCATATGTTTTCAGTGTTCAGCTCTCACGTATAATTGAGAACATTCAGTGTTTGATTTTCTGTTCCTGCGTTAGTTTGCTGAGAATAATGGCTTCCAGCTTCATCCATGTCCCTGCAAATGATATGATCTCATTCCTTTTTATGGCTGCACATGGTGTATATATACCACATTTTCTTTTTCCAGTCTCATTGATGGGCATTTTGGTTGATTCCATGTCTTTGCTATAGTGAATAGTGCTGCAATGAACATACGCGTGTATGTATCTTTATAATAGAATGATTTGTATTCCTTTGGGCATATACCCAGTAATGGGGTTACTGGGTCAAATGGCATTTCTGGCTTTTTATCACTGGGGAATTGCCACACCGTCTTCCACAATGGTTGAACTAATTTACATTCCCACCAACAGTGTAAAAGCATTCCTATTACTACACATCCTCGCCAGCACTTTGTTGTTTCTCGACTTTTTAATAATTGCCATTCTGACTGGCGTGAGAAGGTGATTTCCATTTCTCTAATGATCAGTGGTGTTGAGCTATTTTTCGTTTGTGGGCAGCATGTATGTCTTCTTTTGAGAAGTGTTTATGTCTTTTGCCCACTTTTTAATGGAGTTGTCTGGATTTTTTTCATATAAATTTGCTTAAGTTTCTTGTAGATTCTGGATATTAGCCCTTTGACAGATGGATAGATTGCAAAAGTTTTCTTCCATTCTGTAGGATTTTCTGTTCACTCTGATGATAGTTTCGTTTGCTAGGGAGAATCTCTTTAATTTAATTAGATCCCATTTGTAAATTTTTGCTTTTGTTAAAATTGCTTTTGGCAATTTCATCATAAAGTCTTTGTCCATGACTATGTCCTGAATGGTATTGCCTAGATTTTCTTCTAGGGTTTTTATAGTTTTGGGTTTTACACTTAAGTCTTTAATCCATTTTGAGTTAATTTTTATATAAGTTGTAAGGAAGAGTCCAGTGTCAATTTTCTGCATATGGCTAGCCAGTTCTCCCAGAACCATTTATTAAATAGGGAATCCTTTCTCCATTGCTTGTTTTTGTGGGCTTTGTTGAAGATCAGATGGTTGTAGATATGTAGTTGTATTTCTGAGTTCATTCTGTTACATTGGTCTATGTGCCTGTTTTTGTATCAGTACCATGCTGTTTGGTTACTGTGGCCTTGTAGTATAGTTTGAAGATGGGTAGTGTCATGTCTCCAGTTTCGTTCTTTTTCTTAGGATTGTCTTGGCTATGCAATGTCATTTTTTGTTCCATATGAATTTTAAACTTTTTTTTTCTAATGTTTTCTAATGTGGAACAACATTTGTTAAGCTTAAATCACAGTCAGCCTTTAGTGTTGAATGTCCACCACATTATCTAATACAATATTAAAACCTAATAACTTATATTTATTGAAATTTAAAATGCACATACAATTTCAACCAGCAATTCCATTTCTAGGAATTTATTCAGAGATATGCTTGCACATACACACAAAATAAATATGCAAGAATATCTCTTATAAATTTGTTTATGGTATAGACAAACTGGAAACAACCCAAATGTCCTTAATTTGGTAATGAACTGCATAAATTATGATACATATATATAATAAAATAACATGCAGCTGTTAATAATAGAAAGCTGTATTTACATTTAAATGGAAGGACATTCAAGATACATTTTAAATTAGAAAAGAAAGATGGAAGTCAAGGTGTAGAGTATGCTTCCATTATGGTTAGAGTAAGTGAAGATACACACAGATATCATTGTATATGCATAGACTATTTCTGGAAGAATACCTAAGAAATTGCTAATATAAATTATAACTGAGAAACAGGACAGAAAGCATGAGAATTAGAGCTGGGATGCTCATTTGTCACTATAACTTTTGGACTATTAGAGTACTTGCCATGTGCATTAATTATCCCAAAGAAAAGTAAAATTAAAAACAAAAGAACATAATGTAATTTTCACTACGTAAAAATGTACAGTAGAAGAAATAGCCCACTTTTTTTTTTTTTTTTTGAGACGGAGTCTTGCTCTGTTGCCCAGGCTGGAGTGCAGTGGCCGGATCTCAGCTCACTGCAAGCTCCACTTCCCGGGTTCACACCATTCTCCTGCCTCAGCCTCCCATGTAGCTGGGACTACAGGCACCCGCCACTGTGCCCGGAAATAGCCCACTTTTTGATGGGATTGTTTATGTTTTTCTTGTTGATGTGTCTGAGTTCCTTGTAGACTCTGGATATTAGTCCTTTATTGGATGAACAGTTTGCAAAGATTTTCTCCCATTCTATGGGCTGTCAGTTTATTCTGCTCATTACTTCTTTTGCTGTGCAGAAGATTTTTTTAGTATAATTAAGTTCCATCTATTTATCTTTGTTTGTGTTACATTTGCTTTTAGATTCTTGATCATGAAGTATTTACCTAAGCCAATGTCCAGAAGTGTTTTCCTGAATATTATCTTCTAGAATTTTTATGGTTTTAGGTCTTAGGTTAAAGTCTTTGATCCATCTTGAATTGATTTTTTTATAGGGTGAGAGATGAGGATCCAGTTTCATTCTTCTACACATGGATTGCCAGTTATCCCAGCACCATTTGTTGAGTAGAATGTCCTTTTCCCACTTTATATTTTTGCTTGCTTTCTCGAAGATCAGTTGGCTGTAATATTTGGATTTACTTCTGAGTTTTCTATTCTCAGTTCCATTGGTCTATGTGCCTATGTTTTTTTTTTTTTTTCTTTTTGAGACAGAGTCTCGCTCTGTCACCCAGGCTGGAGTGCAGTGGCATGATCTCGGCTCACTGCAAGCTCTGCCTCCTGGGTTTATGCCATTCTCCTGCCTCAGCCTCCCGAGTAGCTGGGTCTACAGGTGCCCGCCACCTCCCCCGGCTAGTTTTTTTATATTTTTTAGAAGAGACGGGGTTTCACCGTGTTAGCCAGGATGGTCTTGATCTCCTGACCTCATGATCTGCCCGTCTCAGCCTCCCAAAGTGCTGGGATTACAGGCTTGAGCCACCACGCCCAGCCTCCATGTGCCTATTTTTATGCCAGTGCCATGCTGTTTTGGTGACTATATCCTTGTAGTATAGTTTGAAGTCAGGTAATGTGGTGCCTCCAGATTTGTTCTTTTTGCTCAGTCTTGCTTTGGCTATGCAGGCTGCTTTTTGGTTCCATATGAATTGTAGTATTATTTTTACTAGTTCTACAAAGAATGATGATGGTATTTTGATGGGAATTGTATTGAGCTTGTAGATTGCTTTTTGCAGTATCATCATTTTCACAATATTGATTCTACCCATCTATGAGAATAGGATGTGTTTTCATTTCTTTGTGTTATCTATAATTCCTTTCAGAAGTGTTTTATAGTTTTCCTTGTAGAGCTCTTTTACCTCCTTGGTTAGGTATATTCCTAAGTATTTTTTTGAGCTATTGTAAAAGGGGTTGAGTTCTTGATTTGATTTTCATTTTGGTCACCATTGATATATAGCAGTGCTACTGATTTGTGTACATTGACTTTTTGTCCTGAAACTTTACTGAATTCATTTATCAGTTCTAAAAGTGGGCTAAGGACATGAGTAGAAGATTCTCAAAAGAAAATATGCAACGGCCAAAAAACATGAAAAAATGTTCAGTGCCACTGATTATCAGGGAAATGCAAATCAGAACCACAGTGTGATATCACCTTACTCATGCAAAAATGACCATAATGAAAAAAATAAAAAATAATAGATGTTGGCATGGATGTGGTGAAAGGGAACACTTTTACACTTCTGGTGGGAATGCAAACTAGTACAACCACTATGGAAAACAGTGTGGAGTTTCCTTAAAGAATTAAAATTAGATCTGCCATTTGATCCAGAAATCCCACTACTGGGGATCAACACAGAGGAAAAGAAGTCATTATATGAAAAAACGACACTTGCACACACATGTTTGTAGCAGCACAATTCACAATTGTAAAAATATGGAACCAGCCCAAATGCCCATCAATCAACAACTGGAGAATGAAAATGTTATATATATACATGCACCATGGACTACTACTCACCCATGAAAAGGAACAAAATAATGGCACAGCAACCTGGATGGGCTTGGAGACCATTTTTCTAGGTGAAATAAGTCAGGAATGGAAAACCAAATATCATATGTTCTCACTTATAAGTGGGAGATAAGCTATGAGGACACAAAGCCATAAGAATGATACAATGGACTTTGGGGACGTTGCGGGAAGAGAAGGAGGGGAGCAAGGCATATAAGACTACACATGGGGCACAGTGTAGGTTGCTCACGGGATGAGTGTACCAAAATCTCAGAAATCACCACTAAGGAACATATCCATATAACCAAACACCACCTGTTCCCCAAAAACCTATTGAAATTAAAATAAATAAAAAAAAATAAAAATGTACACTGGAAGAAATAGTTAACCAAATTCTTTCAGCACACACATCTTAGTATAATCTGGAAATAAATCTGACAATTTTTACGTCATTTGAGAATGTAGTATAGGGCTCCCATAATGCCTAGTTTCTTGCTATTCCTGTTCTGCATTATATTTTTCAAGAGTCTGTCCTTCAGTAACGATTTACTGAGAGATATAGAACAAATTGGATTTTAGGTAAAATTATGAAGAAACCTTAGTTAATCTTTAATAAAATCTTCTCCCCTCTTCACTTCTGTACAGCTTTACCCAGGGCCTGCATGCGCACCTGTATCTTGACTTCTAAAAGAACTCTTATGCAATATCTTCCCAGTTTTGCAGGAGAAGACAAATAGTGTATTTCATATCCTACTAATAATTAAGTCATTTTTATTCACTTGAGGTCCATTAAAATAAATGGTATAACCTCAAGCCCCACAGGCAAAATTAAAAATGAAAGACTAATATTTAGAAGACAAAAAAATAGAAGTAATCCAGCTATGTTTAATTATGTGCAGCTTAAATAAATAAAAATACAAAATAAAAAAGAGGAAAATAAGTCTTCTTCAATAATTTTCATGAGTAATCCTTTTAAAATCAGTGTAAACATTTTTTATTTTCTATTTCTTCTTCTTTTAATAAATTATAAATCTGTGCCAAAACAAAAGACCAAACAAACACAGTCCTTTCTCAGAGTCAGCATTTATGCACCAAGTGGTCAAAGTAGTCATACTCTAATACTGAAAGCTATCCTTTCAGTCTTCTCTTAGTTGTGTTATCTGAGGTCTTTTCACAATTTAAATTTAAACAATCTGAAAAATTCAACGTACTAATGTCTATTAAAGAATATTGCATTTTACTT
The DNA here is from genome assembly GCF_002776525.5 of Piliocolobus tephrosceles. Taxonomy (NCBI): domain Eukaryota; kingdom Metazoa; phylum Chordata; class Mammalia; order Primates; family Cercopithecidae; genus Piliocolobus; species Piliocolobus tephrosceles. Next base: position 58,139,657 of record NC_045445.1, on the reverse strand, counting down.
TTTATTGCTCATATATTCTATTTCACGATGGGGCAGTGGCAGGGAAGCTGTTTTTTAGTCAGGTACTAGTCCAGGCCAGTCGAGGAAGTTATTTGGAGTCAGGAAGACCTTGTAGATCGCCGACCACGCAGTGAACCTATATAATGAACCATAGTGGCAGGCAGATATTTTATGGTTCAGCAAATCTCTAACCAAAGCTGACAGGAGCTATGAATCAAAAAGAGGAAATAAGATAAAAGCAGAAGGAAATTTGGTTTCTACTGGTGCGTGATTTTGTTCCTTGAAATATGAGAGGAGTGAATTCGGTAAAATAAATCTGAATTTTGGCCTATCATGTGCCTTTGCCACTAGTCTTTCACTACTGGATGGGCTTGATAATGCCGATAAAAGAGCAAGTTCTTGATTTTTGTTTTGACACACCAGTGACATCTCTTAGGAGCCCTGCATATTTGAAGAAAGGACGCTCTCTTTGTTTATAATACATTAGAAGGCAGTAAAGGTGACTTTTAAGAAGGCTTTGAAGTAGGTTCTTTAAAAAGTAAAAGAAAAACACACGGAAAAATCACAATAATTTTCAAAACATTTAAGAAAGAAAATATAAATCTTATGGCCTCTCAATCCTGACAGTGTCTTTAAGTAGAATATTATATTTAATTATATATATGTATACTTAAGGATAAGTATATATTTAATCCTCCTAATTTCCATTGTTTGGTACATTCTGACAGAAGAAAAAATACTTTACCTTTGAAACATCATACAGTATATTACATCTATGTATGAAGTATATCAAGTATAATATGCGACAACTGCATTGAGATAATGAATGGAATTTGTTTGTAGTATTTTCTATCCAAGTGGAAAAGAGAAACTAAATATATTGCTTCCTACAAGAATAAAAATATTTATATATCTAAACATAATAAATTAAACACATTTTATGCATGTAAAAGACAAAAATTTGATTTGAAATATGTTTTGTTGGTTTTCATACTATAGATATATGATTTACAAATACTAATTTTGGAAAGTAAGTTCAATTTATGAAGCCAAATGCAAACTACTCACAGTCGTGCGCCACTTAACAACGGGGATACGTTCTGAAAAATGTGTCGGGCAATTTGTCTTTATGCAAACATCATAGAGTGCACTTACACAAACCGAGATGGTATAACCTACTGCACACCTAACCTTTATAACATTCCTCTGAGACTACAAACTTATACAGCATGTTACTGTTTTGAATACTGTAGGCAATTTTAACATAATAGTATTTGTGTATCTAAACATACCTAAACGTAGAAAAGGTAAAGTAAAAATATGATATAAAAGATTACACCTTTAAAGGGCACTTACCATGAATGGAGTAACTTTCAAAACTGGAAGTTGCTCTGAGTGAGTCAGTAGTTGAGTGGTGAGTAAATGTGCACACCTAGGACATTATTATTTACTACTGTAGACTTTATTAATACTGTACACTTAGGCTATACTAGATTTACTAAAAAATATTTTTCTTTCTTCAAAATAAACAGCTTACTCTAACTTTTTTACTTTATGAATTTTAAATTTTTAACTGTTTCATTCTTTTGTAATCACGCTTAGCTTAAAACACATTATGAAGTTGTACAAATTTTTTTTTATATTCTTATCTGATAAGCTTTCTTCTATTTTTAATTTTTAATTGTCTATTTTCCTACTCTTTAAATTTTTTTTATTTAAAATGAAGACACAAACACACACATTAGCCTGGCTTACACAGGGTCAGGTTCATCAATAACACTGTCTTCTGTCTCCACATCTTGTCCCGCTAGAAGGTCTTTGGGGGCAATAATACACATGGAGCTGCCACCTTCTATGATAACAATGCCTTTTTTCTGGTATACCTTCTGAAGGACCTGCCTGGGCTATTTTACAGTTAACTTTTTTAAAATAAAGAGTACATTCTAATCATAAAGGTATAGTATAAAATAGTAGTAATAGTAATAATACATCAACCTGTAATGTAATAGTTTATTATCATTATCAAGTATTGTACACTGTACATAATTGTATGTGCTATCCTTCTACATGAGTAGCAGCACAGTAGGTTTGTTTACACTGGCATCACCATAAGCACATGGTAATGTTTTGGACTATGACATTTTGACAGCTACAAAGCCACTAGGCAACAGGAATTTTTCAGCTTCATTATAATCTTGTGGAACCACTATCACATATGTGATCTGTCATTGACCCAAACGTTATGGGGTGTATGACTGTATTTGCATTTGTTTTAATGACAAGTAAAAATTCTTCAAAAGTAAAATCCTTATTTTAAATATATTTCTATCCTCTTCAGTGCCTAACACAAGCTCTTGCACATGTGACATTTTACTTAGAGTTTTATAGTTGAGCCCTATTTATTTCCTAAAGGATTTGAAGAAACTATCTGTTTTTGATAGAATGATTGTTTCCCTCCAAAATTCATATGTTGAAACCCTAACTCCCAATGTGATGGTATTTGGAGATGGGGCCTTCTAGAGGTAATTAGGATGAGATGACGTCATGAGAGTAGAGCCCCATGATGGAATTACTGCCCTTATAAGAAGAGACACCAGAGCTCGCTCTCTCAGTCTCTGTTTCTCTCTCTCTGTCTCTCTCTGTCTCTCTCTCTCTCTGTCATCTCTCTGTCTCTGCACATGCACAAAGAAGAGATCACGTGAGCACACAACCTACAAACCAAGAGGCCTCAGGATGTAATCTGTTTTGGTGGCACCTTGATCTTGGACATTCCAGCCTCCAAAACTATGAGAAATAAATTTCCGTTGTTTAAGTCTCCCAGTCTATCATAATTTGTTATGGCAGCCTGAGGTGACTAATACACTATCAAAATAAAGTGTAATGTAATTCATGATAAATGAATTAAAATGAATTATCATTAAAATGATAAACGGAATAAGGATCATCAAAGAGATCTGGAGAAACTTAATGTTCCTGGGTACCTGAGATATATTAGTTACTACTGTTTGGGACTGACATTTTCTTCATTTTCTTGCTACTAAGACACAATGGGAAACATGCTGGATTACATAGTATTGATGATTTGAGAATAAAAAAGCAAAAATTCTACTCATTTTAAAACTTCGTCTAGAACGATAACATCAAAATATAGAAGGTAGATGGAAAAGCCTCAGGAGCCAGCCCAAGGGTTATGAGTAAATACATCAATCCAATAGAAGGCCTAAGGTGTGGGTAGCATTTGAATAAGAGCCATTAAGTCACCCACAGAAACAAGTTTTCACCCTCTCTCACTTTGAAAAGGTGCCCTATGTCTAGTCGAATAAGCATCAACCTTCACTGCTGGGAAGATCCAATAGTTCAAAAATAACTTTTACCAATTTTGCTGAAATGCCTAAAGGTCCACTTAAGGTTGAGGGAAACTGTCTCCAATAATTTACCATTAAGATGCAGATTAGATTCCTCATTTAATAAATGTCAAAAACTATTTTAAAAATGTTTCAGTACTCATGGAAATTCCTTTTATGCAGTGACAACTGATATGAGAAAATATTTGGGAAATTTTTTATACAAAGGAAATTTAAATGAATGTTGCAATATTATTTTAGGATTGTGAGTTATGCACTAATTTTGAACCAAAAAAAAAAAAAACTTTTTTTCTTGCAGTAAGTAGCCAGTGAACATATTTTTGTTTATTTTAGAAGTTTTTTAGAATTCTAGAATACAAGTCTTTCATGTTCTGGACATCTATCACCATTTGACCTTGACTAAACTGTAAATGGCATAGGAAATTGGATTGATTGCTTATTGATATCTGTCATGACATACCCTGAGATTTTCTTTCTTGATGAAACCCTTACTATCACCAAGCTGTCTTGTAATTTGCCTCTTTCTTCTAAAAATTGAGTACAGATACTACAGTGGTGGACAGGTATCATTGTACATTTATCCAAACCCTTCAAATGTATAATAAATACCAAGAATGAATCCTAAGGTCAAATACGAACTTTGAGTGATTATAATATGTCAGTGTAGGTTCGCCAATTTTAACAAACCACTCTGGTGGGGAATGTTGATGACAGAGGAAGTTATGCACATGTGGAAAGCAGGGAGTATATGGGAAATCTATATCTTTCAACCTTTTTGTGAACCTGAAACTGCTCTACAAAATAAAATGTACCTAAAAAAATGGATAGAGAAAAATGAATTTCAATGTGTGAATGTTTTTGATTAACTATATTCAAATTAATAGGTATGTTATTGCTACATGAGAAACGATGCATAGGAAAAGAAAAAGACAGACCCAAAATGCTTTTTAAATTAAAATCAGTGTCCAATTCACAATTACAAATACTGCAACACTCAATTAATTTCCTTCTTTCAAATTTCTTTCCAAAATGTTTCCAAATTAGTTGTCAGTGTATAAAAGAAGTTGCTATATGTACAATGGTAACCATGTTATCCTTCATATTATCTGCATAATGCATGTTTAATTCATTCTTGTACAAAGATTATTAGAAAGCAGCAAAATTTAGTCTCTCCAAAGCATCATTATTTTATGAAATGCATACAGTCAAATCATAGATACTGCCACAATGGGGAAAAAAGGAAGAAAGCAAAAAGAAGAAAAGAATTTGGTTACTATTAATTTGAGGATTGCATGACCACTAAATCCATCATAAATAATTTTAAATAACCGGTGTGACAGAATCCTAGCCATCCTAGTTTGTATCCCTACCTTATGGCCAAAAGGTGGCACTGTTCCATTTATTATGAGTTTGGCATCTAGTCCATGGTGCTGTAGCCAGTCACTCTGTAATGTTCACTGAAACTAGCAAGGCGTGCATCATTAACCATTCTGCTTCACAGGCCCTGATATCAAGAGGATCATACCAGCAGCTACTCTGACATAACTCATTAAGAAACTGTTGTAAATAAGAATCTTGTAGAAAAGCATAGCGGCAGGTTAAATCAGCTCCCCCACCTTGGAAGGAAACTAAATCCTTGTGGCTGACCTGCTGTTGGGAAGAAATAAATTACTTTTGCATCACAAAGGATGGAGGCATTCCACCAAGTGGAGAGACAGCTACAGTTAAGACTCTGTGGCATTTGATTCACTTTTCTCTCCAAGCCCCATCCAAGCAAGGTGATTTATTCTCATGAGCAATGACTGAAATGTTTACTTATTCACCTGGTCAGGCAGCCAGCCACAGGCACATCTTAAACAGCTATGGGAAATGGTTTTAACTGACCTTAGAGGATCCTGATTAAAAGCAAGACAGGTGTCTAACTTTCTGAAACAAATTAGCTAAAATGAAAAGAAAAAAGAAAAACCTGACTGGAGGCTTTACCCAGTGACTCATCAGCATGCAACAACAGTTCTTTATGGCTTAAATCAAACAAGAAAAAGAAGATCCCAATACAAATGCAGAAAGGATCAGTGAAATGTCCCATCACCTATTACACAGTCAGCAGTAGGGGACAGAGAGAGGGGTTGCTCAGTGTCTCTTCTTTTTGGTAGAAACATGATATCTATGAATGAAGAAGTAAGATGCAGCTCCCTAAGCATTATACGCTACAAAATACTAAGAGTATACGAAACATAATAGCATTCCATTTTAACAGCTTGTATTTATGTTAAATTTTTCCCCATCTCATAGATTCATTTCAAGTTTTAAACCTGGCTGTAACAAAGGATGGCAACAGAGTTGTTTACACTATAAAGATATATTTAGTATTTATTTCCTTGTCAGTAATTATATTCTGAGGTCAAAACACAATGGAATAATTATCTGAGTAACATTAGGCAAACATGACAAAAAACAGAATCTGCATTATTTGTATAATAGAATTCTTCAATTCTTCACTTTTTGCTCTGACAGTGGAAATGTGACCTTTTAATGCAATGGTATAGCACAGCTGAAATGGCTCATGTTGTCAGGAATGAAAGAGAGCCCAGTCAAATTCAAATGATGAAATTCTCTAATTACTGAACCATATAGCAGAGCACCTGCCTACTCTCCATCCCTGCCCCAGCACATACAGTATTGTAGTGTATGGCCTTTTGCTGAACACTCAACGCACTCGGTAGCTAGGATGTTGCTTTGCGAACAAAAAGAAGGAAGCTTTCTGAAATCGCGGGTCAGGAAGCTTGCATTCACATGCATTAGGGAACAGGTAAAAATCTCACTATTATGAAAAGGGGACTTCAGAATTCATTTTTGTTGTAGTGATATTTCATTAGAGATTCACAGAAGCTGGGAAAAAATAAGCTGATGCCCAGTCGGTTTCTGTATTTGAATTAAAAAGTGAAAAGCAGCATTTTAGATACTGATGGAAGAAAACAAAGAGGACATGATACGTGTGGAGGGGTAGTAGGGGGTGGTAAGAGAAGTTTCATGTAGACACCTACAGCCACCCCATCTCAATGTCTTACTCCGTTTTTTTTTTTTTTTTTTGAACTTGTAGGTATGTTGTTTTTATACTGTTGTTTACATATTTTGTTCTGGGAGGTAGTGTGGAACTTTGTTGCTTTGTTTGTTTGTTTTTTTAAACATATTCCTAGTGGTCAAGAAATGTAATGAACCTTTTGAGAAGAGAAAGGAGGTGTTGGTAACGGCTACTAGGTAGCAATTCAAGAGAAACAAAACAACCAGAGCTAAGGCTTATTTCTCTTCCTTTCCCTTCCTGCTCCTACCAGGAGGCAAACAATGCAAAATAAAAAGTGGACATTTTTCATACATTGATGGTAGTCATGTAAAGAGAAATACATCTGAAATAATAATTCTCACCTAAAAAGTACTGTCTGAAATAACAATAATAAATAACAATATTACATTTCAATCAATTAACTATAGCTTTTACGGCATTGCATATACACGTGTAATTAAGAGCCAGATCAACATGAAACTGCCTGTCTAGCACCTGTTCGAGGTGCCAGATTAGGCTCTCAATAACTTCACATGTTGCTCCTGTCAAATTTGCCCAGACTGGAATGCTGTACCATTCATGTTCCCTGACCATTCTTTGCTATTTTTTGAAGTCTGTCTTTCTTCAAGTTCTAATTTAATCCCCAACCTGTATGTAATATTCACTACATGCCTTACTAATCCACATTTTGGTATGTATATCTCCTCCCATAAATACATATTTCTCTATATTGCCAGGAAATGGTAATGGTGCTGTATATATAGCAGCATTTTAGGAACTTTTTGGTTGCTACTGCTATTAACTCACTTGATTTTTGATATCCAGGATTCCAACTAATTTCTAAAAAAAATATGGTGACATAAAAAGCCTTTTACAAAAAATGAACTTGTCCAAGAAATCATAATCTATTAACTAATAACCAGTTAACTGCTAGTATTAGGTAGAGACAGAAGGATGTGTCCATATCAGAGGTGGTGACTAAAAACACAGTCCTAAAAACGGTATGTTTATGCCATTACCTGTTTATGCCAAAACCAAGATCAATTCTACAACACAGGCAGTTTCTAAAGGATATACAACTAAATGCACAGCTGTACAACCTGGAAATCTCATGGAAAATTATTCTTGTGAGATTAAGCCATCAAAGGCGTGTTATCAAACCTAAGTGGTCGTGATAAGCATACCGCCCTTCAGTCAAGTCCAAGTTATATGCAGATATTTTCATCACAAATTTAAATGGCACACAAATGTGACTGGTGATATAAAATGTGTTGTAACAACTTATTAGTTGAAATTACCATTTAAATCCCTTTAAGACCAAGTTAAATAAAGTAGAAAATCCATACATCCTTTTACTGTGGAAAACACGCTATTACCAAATGTGGGTGGTCTTTGAGAGGGAATGGCAGCAGTGATTACAAGACCATACAATTTCTGCTGAAGTGTAAGGGCTGGAAGATACATTTAACCTAATGCTATTCCAGTCAAGTCAAGGCAACTGTCCCAATAGTTTGTATTTATAAACAATTAAGATCCATTTTCAGGCAATTTAATGATTTTCATTTCAAATAATTTCTTGAATACCATAAAAATAAAGGGTTTCATGATTTTGTTTTACCTTTCATTTTACTTTAAGGAAGAACTTTTTTGCCCTTCCTATATTTAATTATTTTATTTTTTCACTCATTAGAACCAGAATTGCAGAATTGCAATCATAGCAATAGTTAGTAATTGTGGGCAATTTAGACAACACATACTCTATGTCTACTTCAAGTTAAAAATTATTTGTCACACTGGTTAGAGTATGGTAATAAGAAGATTTACATCATGGGGCAAATTCTCATATGGGTCAGTTTCATTTCATATTCTAATTACATAATCTACCCCTAATTCGTTGTCTGGTTTGTAACTATGTGCCACAGGTCATAAGACACAAGCAATGAAAATGATTTTGCATACAGCCTCATCCTGCTTCTGACAAAACCACTCAAAGCTGAGCACCTATACTATAAATTACTGTGATCTCACAATATTAAGAACCTAACATTTCTTATTAAAGCACTTGACCTCCATATTATACAGGCTTAATTTTACTGCACTTAGCTTTTTTATGCTTCACAGATATTGCTTTTTTAAAAACAGTTGAAAGTTTGTGATAACCCCACATCAAGCAAATCTATATTTCCAACACCATGTGCTCACTTCATGTGTCTGTGTTACATTTTTGTAATTTTCCCAATATTTGAGGCATTTGCATTATTATTATATCTCTTATGGTGACCTATGATTGGTGATATTTGATGTTACTCTTGCAGTTGTTTTGAAATGCCACAAATAACATCCATATAAGACAATGAACTTAATAAATGTTGTGTGTATTCTGACTGCTCCACTGATTTGGCCTTCCCCCATCTCTCTCCCTCTCCTTGGGCTTTTGTAGTTCTTAAGACTTAACAATATTGAAATTCAACCAATTAATAAGCCTACAATGGCCTCCTAGCATTCACGTGAAAGGAAAAGTAGCATGTCTCTCGCTTGAAATCAAAAGCTAGAAATGATTGGGCCGGGCACAGTGGTGCACGTCTGGAATCCCAGCACTTTAGGAGGCTGAGGCGGGCGGATCACGAGGTCACGAGATCGAGAGCATCCTGGCTAACACGGTGAAACCCCAGCTCTACTAAAAATACAAAAAAAAATTAGCGGGACGTGGTGGTGGGTGCCTGTAGTCCCAGCTACTCGGGAGGCTGAGGCAGGAGAATGGTGTGAACCTGGGAGGCTGAGTTTGCAGTGAGCCGAGATCGCACCACTGCACTCCAGCCTGTGCGACAGAGCTAGACTCCATCTCAAAAAAATAAAGCTAGAAATGATTAAGCTTAGTGAAGAAGGCATGTTGGAAGCTGAGATAGGTGGAAAGTTAGGCATCCTATCACAAACCCTTAGCTAACTTGTAAATGCAAAGGAAAAGTTCTTGAAGGAAATTAAAGGTACTACTGCATTGAACACATGAATGACAAAAAGGTGAAACATTCTGACTGCTATTATGGAGAAAGTTGTATGGGTCTGGCTAGAAGATCAAACCAGCCACAACACTCCTTTAAGCCAAAGCCTAATCCAGAGCAAGGCCCTAACTCTCTTCAATTCTGTGAAGAGGTGAAGAAGCTTCACATGAAAAGTTGGAAGCTAAGAGAAATTGGTTCACAAGGTTCAAGGAAAGAACAGATGCACATAGGCTCAAAATAAAGGGATGGAGGAAGATCTACCAAGCAAAAGGAAAGCAAAAAAAATGCAGGGGTTGCAATCTTAGTCTCTGATGAAACAGACTTTAAACCAACAAAGATCACGAGGCAAGGCCATTACATAATGGTAAAGGGATCAATTCAACAAGAAGAGCTAACTATCCTAAATATATATGCACCCAATACAGGAGCACCCAGATTCATAAAGCAAGTCCTTAGAGACCTACAAGGAGACTTAGACTCCCACACAATAATAATGGGAGACTTAAACACCCCACTGTCAATATTAGACAGATCAATGAGACAGAAGGTTAACAAGGATATCCAGGACCTGAACTCAGCTCTGCAACATGCAGACCTAATACACATCTACAGAACTCTCCACCCCAAATCAACAGAATATACATTCTTCTCAGCACCACATCACACTTATTCTAAAATTGACCACATAATTGGAAGTAAAGCACTCCTCAGCAAATGTAAAAGAACAGATACATAGACCAATGGAACAGAACAGAGGCCTCAGAAATAATGCCACACATCTACAACCATCTGATATTTGACAAATCTGACAAAAACAAGAAATGGGGAAATGATTCCCTATTTAATAAATGGTGCTGGGAAAACCGGCTAGCCATATGTAGAAAGCTGAAACTGGATCCCTTCCTTACACCTTATACAAAAATTAATTCAAGATGGATTAAAGGCTTAAATGTTAGACCGAAAACCATAAAAACCCTAGAAGAAAACCTAGGCAAAACCATTCAGGACATAGGCATGGGCAAGGACTTCATAACTAAAGCACCAAAAGCAACGACAACAAAAGCCAAAATTGACAAATGGGATGTAATTAAACTAAAGAGCTTCTGCACAGCAAAAGAAACTACCATCAGAGTGAACAGACAACCTACAGAATAGGAGAAAATTTTTGCAATCTACTCATCTGACAAAGGGCTAATATCCAGAATCTACAAAGAACTTAAACAAATTTAGAAGAAAAAAACACCCCCATCAAAAAGTGGGCAAAGGATATGAACAGACACTTCTCAAAAGAAGACATCTATGCAGCCAACAGACACATGAAAAAACGCTCATCATCACTGGCCATCAGAGAAATGCAAATCAAAAACCACAATGAGATATCATCTCATGCCAGTTAGAATGGCAATCATTAAAAAGTCAGGAAACAACAGATGCTGGAGAGGATGTGGAGAAATAGGAATGCTTTTACACTGTTGGTGAGAGTGTAAATTAGTTCAATTATTGTGGAAGACAGTGTGGTGATTCCTCAAGGATTTGGAACTAGAATTATCATTTGACCCAGCAATCCCATTACTGGATATATACCCAAATGATTATAAATCATGGTACTATAAAGACACATGCACACGTATGTTTATTGTGGCACTATTCACAATAGCAAAGACTTGGAGCCAACCCAAATGTCCATCAGTGACAGACTGAATTAAGAAAATGTGGCACATATACACCATGGAATACTATGCGACCATAAAAAAGGATGAGTTCATGTCCTTTGCCGGGAAATGGATGAAGCTGGAAACCATCATTCTCAGCAAACTATCACAAGAACAGAAAACTAAACACCACATGTTCTCACTCATAGGTGGGAATTGAACAATGAGATCACTTGGACACAGGGCTGAGAACATCACACACCAGGGCCTGTTGGGGGCTGGGGAGCTGGGGGAGGGATAGCATTAGGAGAAATACCTAATGTAAATGATGAGTTGATGGGTGCAGCAAACCAACATGGCACATGTATACCTATGTATCAAACCTACACGTTGTACACATGTACCCTAGAACTTAAAGTATAATAATAATAATAATAATAATAATAATAATAATAAAATACTTTTAGTAAAACTATAGCTGTCTCTGCCAGATCTGGGCCGAGTACATTGAAAATCTTTTAGAAAGGATTCACCATTCTACATACCATTAAGAACATCTGTGATTCATTGGAGATCAAAATTAGCAACAGTAAGAGGAATTTGGAAGAAGTTGATTCCAATCCCCATAGATGATTTTGAGGGGTTCAAGACTTCCATGGAGGAAGTAACTACAGATACAGTAGAAATAGCAAGAGAATGATAATTCAAACTGAAGTCTGACAATGTGACTGAACCACTGCAATCTAACGATCAAACTTGAATAAATGAGGAGTTGCTGCTTATGGATGAGCAAAGAAACTGGTATCTTCAGATGGAATCTACTCTTGATGAAGATGCTGTGAACATTGTTGAAACAATAAGAAAAGATTATAATATTTTATAGACAGTTGATAAAGCAGCAATAAGGTTTGAGATTATTGACTGCAGTTTTGTAAAAAGCTCTACTATGGGTAAAATGCTATCAAACAGTATCACGTGCTACAAACAAATCATTTGTGAAAGGAAGAGTCAGTCAATGTGACAAATTTCATTGTTGTCTTTTCTGTTTATTTTATGTTTTTGAGACGGAGTCTCGCTCTGTCATCCAGGCTGGAGTGCAGTGGTACAATCTTGGCTCACTGCAACCTCCACCTCCCAGGTTCAACTGATTCTCCTACCTCAGCCTCCTGAGCAGCTGGGATTACAGGCACCCGCCACTACACCCAGATAATTTTTGCATTTTTAGTGGAGATGGGGTTTCACCATCTTGGCTGGGCTGATCTCAAACTTCTGACCTCAAGTGATCTACCTGCCTTGGCCTCCCAAAGTGCTAGAAATTACAGGCATGAGCCACCGCGCCAGGCCTGTTGTCTTCTTAACTTAAGAAATTGTCGGCCGGGCGCGGTGGCTCAAGCCTGTAATCCCAGCACTTTGGGAGGCCGAGACGGGTGGATCATGAGGTCAGGAGATCGAGACCATCCTGGCTAACACCATGAAAGCCCGTCTCTACTAAAAATTACTAAAAACTAGCCGGGCGAGGTGGCGGGTGCCTGTAGTCCCAGCTACTCAGGAGGCTGAGGCAGGAGAATGGCGTAAACCCGGGAGGCCGAGCTTGCAGTGAGCTGAGATCCGGCCACTGCACTCCAGCCTGGGCATAGAGCCAGACTCCGTCTCAAAAAAAAAAAAAAAAGAAATTGTCAGCCGGACTCAGTGGCTCTCTCCTGTGATCCCAGCACTTTGGGAGGCCGAAGCGGGCAGATCAAGAGGAAAGGAGATAGAGACCATCCTGGCCAAGACGGTGAAACCCCAGCTCTACTAAAAATACAAAAAATTAGCCTGGCATGGTCGCGGGCACTGTAGTCCCAGCTACTCGGGAGGCTGAGGCAGGAGAATGGCGTGACCCCTGGAGGCGGAGTTTGCACTGAGCAGAGATCGCGCCACTGCACTCCAGCCTGGGCCACAGAATAAGACTCTGTCTCAAAAAAAAAAAAAAAAAAAAAAGAAAAAGAAAAGAAAAAGGAAATTGTCACAGTCACTCAAACCTTCAGTAATCACCACCCTAATCAGTCAGCAACCATCAACATTGAGGCAAGACCTTCCAGTAGAAAAAAGGTTATGACTCACTGAAAGGTCAGATAATTGTTAGTATTTTGTAGCAATAAAGGATTTTTCAAATTAAGATATGTACATTGTTTTGTTAGACAATGCTATTGCACACTTAATAGACTATAGTACAGCATAAGTACGTCAGCATAACTTTATTATGTGCTTAGAAACCAAAATATTTGTGTGACTCACTTTATTGAAGTGATCTGGACCATACCTGCAATATCTCTGAGGTATACCTTTATACCTTTTTAAACACGTGCAAAGCACCTATTGTTTTAACATTTACTTTGTCTGTGCTAACTTTTCTTATTGACTTTCTTTATAATTATGTGCACTTAGCTATTGTATTAGAAAAGAATTTTTTTGAGGTCTCACTATGTTACCCAGGCTGGCCTCAAACTCCTGGCCTCAAGCAATCCTCCTGCCTTGGCCTTCCAAAGTGTTGGGATTACAGGCATGAGCTACTGTGCCTCACTGAGTCCTGATATTTTTGAGAAACAACTCTGGGAAGTTTGATTAATTTAAGATGGGTTTCTTTGGCTCTGGAAATTAAAAAAAAAAAAAAAAAAGAAAAAGATGTAGTACTCAGTTCTTGCCTTGATGGAGGGGGAAATAGCTCAGTCCCAGAGAAGATAGCATAATATAGCTCTGATATATGAACTGCAATAGAATACATACCTGACTTTGAGATATGCACAGACAGTAGATGAGATGGGTGATAGATTTTATCAGCCTTCCTACAATCCGTATGATAGATTTTGTTGAGGTTACTCTACAGCTCCAAAATTCTTTTACTACCGTATCCTCATGTTGGATGAAAATTATGGACAATTTGTTTCCATGAAGACCCTGACCATATGGCCCAAGGATGTGCATCAGAAAACAATAAACAAATTGCAACTGCTCAGCCCACAGTGCTTGCCTGTAATACCAACTGACTGCCTTTCAGCACAGCTTGTTGTCAAAAAGCATGAGTTAGCAGATGCAGAGGCACATTTTGTTATTTATAGATTTGAAAGAATTAATTCCATTATAAATTTGGAAATTTCACTTTTCTGAGGTTGACAGTCTGCATATCTTTGTTTGTTTCTCTATCCTGTGTGATGATCATGGAGAGGGGCAGAAATAGTTCCTCCCTTCAAATGACTGTGTTGTGAGCTCGTTCTCATTAACAATGCCACTGATTTTGATGACATGCATTATATGCATATAATTTTAAAAGATCTTTCTCCAGTTTTTAGTACTATAAAAAGCTTGATTAGGCAATTTGTTCTTTTCATTATGTCAACTAATAAGACATCAGTTGAAAGAACAGGGAAAAACCAATTAAAGGCATGAATATTCATATGGAAAAAATCCCTCTGAATGAGAGATGCCTGTACAGACCAAAAATGAATAGGAGATACACCAAAATGTTTCAACTGACCAGGGTAGAGCAAAAGCATTACTAAATGAAGTTCAAGTTACCCTGGCTCTGATGAGCTGTTAAACATTGTGCAAAATAAAGGTTTTCTATGATTTCAATAAATGGAGACTTAGTGTGATATAGATACCTGTGTTACTTATCTTACTGCAGGAATTTTTAAACTCTCACTCTGATTTTTCAGTTTGCAACCATGTTTTAACCCATATTGCTATTCTGTAAGCCTATATAAGCTTTACTGTTAATGATAAATAATGAAGGTCATTGCCTAACTATATAGAAGTTTTTGTATTCGAAGTGCACACCATTAAGAGATAATTTTATGTATGTGCTCATCTTTCCCACACAAATAACACAATGGGTGTGCTTATTTGAGGGGTAGTTTTGTCTTATCTACTTTATCAACTACATGCTAAAAATAAATGTGAATTCTATATTCTGTAAATTATTCAACGTGTTAGAGTCAATTATACAAATAATAATGCATATTAATTCAAAGTAAAACTTCCTTTAATAAATTTTCTCTGAGAACTTTCTCTTTTTTTCTTTTTTTTTTGGAGACAGAGTCTCACTCTGCTGCCCAGGCTGGAGTGTAGTGGCACAATCGCAGCTCACTGCAACCCCTGCCTCCCAGGTTCAAGTGATTCTCCTGCCTCAGCCTCCCAAGTAGCTGGGATTATAGGCGTGAGCCACCGCGCCCAGCCAGAGAATTTTCACACTAGAAGCAGTGAGTTTTTTTCAGTGAAATAGAAGTGTCACATGGCAATCTCTGAAGCCCAATAGTGTCTCTTCCCCCATTAGATATACTGAACTTCGAGTCTTAGAATGCCACCAGAAAAGGAGAAAGGGGTACCAAATGAGGAAATAGCAGGCAACTGAAGATTAACCTCACCCACTTTATAATTTTACTGTATTTCAATTCTTCTATACAGAGCACAGATATCTGAATGATGTCATTTCAGTTCATAAAATTTGAGTGAATTTAAGTTTAGTGACCTTGAATGTTGAATTGTTCTTCCAGGTGACATCAAATGGTGGACAATGCCTCCTTTGTGGGAGCAGGCGAGAAAAGCCCAGTTCATTGGATAGTAGAGTGAACCATTAGTACAATAAGAATTTCACGAATTGCTACTGTTCTGTGAATCAATTCAAAACACTTTTATGATTTACTGCATAAAATATATATTCTATACTGCCAAGATAAAAAATGCAGTCAGCAAAACAGTTAACATAACCCATATCAAAGAATGAGGCAAACTCATTTCGATTCCTCCCAATACTACAGAACAGCATATCTGAAAATGAACAAACCTACCTTCGTATCTCCTTGAAAATCTCTGGAGCATTGATGAAATAGGGAGTTATTTTATTTTGTCTCCATTTATATTAAATATAGAAGCTAGCTTATCAGAATGTTTATTATCATAACATAGAAAAACACATTGTATCCTAGCTTTGTGATCCTGAATTCATGTCCAGTTCAACAAACAATATAGGTTCTCTTTCTAATTTTAGCACATCAGGTTCATAACTTGCAATAATATTTTTCCTTTATAATGTATACACAGGCTTTGCAAATGAATTGAAAATCAATTACTTTTCTCCTTGTTTTGCAGAATAATTTGTGTGCATGTACATACAGCTTGAACAAATTTCTCTATGATAAAAAACAAAGATATATTTGATGCATTAATCTTCTGGGTGGCATAGGGCAAGGTTGTAGAGAGTTACACGAATCAGACATACCACCTTTGCAAACCCTTGTATTGATGACTTTATTTTTCTTTTTCTGAGAACAGTTTTACAATTTTCTAAAAGCAGTTCAAGTATTCTACTGCCACTTTCAGATCTGGCTTAATCACACAGTCATTAATACCCTGGATACTGAATCCTCACTATAACCTTGTTTTTTTGAGCAGCATGCATGAAATTAAACTACATATAAATTGAGATATTAAAGATGAGGCTGTAACTTAGGTTGAGTTTGACCTAAGATGAAATCATATTACATGAAATTTTATCATGTATCATGCATCATGCTATATAATAAAGGCATCTGTGTTATCTTTATGTCACTAATGAATACACCAAAAAACAAAGTATGCCAGTATTATCAAGCACCTTCTCTCCAACCACTCATCAGGTAAAAATTGTTTCCTTACTTAGATTATAAAACTATACTAAAGGTCATTATTGATTCAGGATGTCTTATGAAGTCTGTCTAACCTGTCTAACAATCATGATATTAGATTTGTAACTTCAAAATGTCTGTAGCATAATCTTCAGAAATACTAGCATTAAAAATGAGGCATGGCCAAAATGTAAAGACCATCGAGGCTAGGAAGAAACTGCATCAACTAATGAGCAAAATAACCAGTTAATATCATAATGGCAGGATCAAGTTCACACATAACAATATTAACCTTAAATGTAAATGGACTAAATGCTCCAACTAAAAGACACAGACTGGCAAATTGGATAAAGAGTCAGAACCCATAAGTTTGCTGTATTCAGGAAACCCATCTCACATGCAGAGACATACATAGGCTCAAAATAAAGGGATGGAGGAAGATCTACCAAGCAAATGGAGAACAAAAAAAAAGCAGGGGCTGAAATCCTAGTCTCTGATAAAACAGACTTTAAACCATCAAAGATCAAAAGAGACAAAGAAGGCCATTACATAATGGTAAAGGGATCAATTCAACAGGAAGAGCTAACTATCCTAAATATATATGAACCCAATACAGGAGCACCCAGATTCATAAAGCAAGTCCTTAGAGACTTACAAAGAGACTCAGACTCCCAAACAATAATAATGGGAGACTTCAACACTCCACTGTCAACATTAGACAGATCAACGAGACAGAAAGTTAACAAGGATATCCAGGAATTGAACTCATCTCTGCACCAAGTGGACCTAATAGACATCTATAGAACTCTCTACCCCAAATCAACAGAATATACATTCTTCTCAGCACCACATCACACTTATTCCAAAATTGACCACATAATTGGAAGTAAAGTACTCCTCAGCAAATGTACAAGAACAGAAATTATAACAAACTGTCTCTCAGACCACAGTGCAATCAAACTAGAACTCAGGACTAAGAAACTCAATCAAAACCGCTCAACTACATGGAAACTGAACAACCTGCTCCTGAATGACTACTGGGTACATAACGAAATGAAAGCAGAAATAAAGATGTTCTTTGAAACCAATGAGAACAAAGATACAACATACCAGAATCTCTGGGACACATTTAAAGCAGTGTGTAGAGGGAAATTTCTAGCACTAAATGCCCACAAGAGAAAGCAGGAAAGATCTAAAATTGACACTCTAACATCACAATTAAAAGAACTAGAGAGGCAAGAGCAAACACACTCAAAAGCTAGCAGAAGGCAAGAAATAACTAAGATCAGAGCAGAACGGAAGGAGATAGAGACACAAAAAACCCTCCAAAAAATCAATGAATCCAGGAGTTGGTTTTTTGAAAAGATCAACAAAATTGACAGACCGCTAGCAAGACTAATAAAGAAGAAAAGAGAGAGGAATCAAATAGAAGCAATAAAAAATGATAAAGGGGATATCACCACCGACCCCAGAGAAATACAAACTACCATCAGAAAATACTATAAACACCTCTATGCAAATCAACTAGAAAATCTAGAAGAAATGGATAATTTCCTGGACAGTTACACTCTTCCAAGACTAAACCAGGAAGAAGTTGAATCCCTGAATAGACCAATAGCAGGCTCCGAAATTGAGGCAACAATTAATAGCCTAACCACCAAATAAGTCCAGGACCAGATGGATTCACAGCTGAATTCTACCAGAGGTACAAGGAGGAGCTGGTACCATTCCTTCTGGAATTATTCGAATCAATAGAAAAAGAGGTAATCCTCCCTAACTCATTTTATGAGGCCAACATCATCCTGACACCAAAGCCTGGCAGAGACACAACAAAAAAAGAGAATTTTAGACCAATCTCCCTGATGAACATCGATGCAAAAATCCTCAATAAAATACTGGCAAACCGGATTCAGCAGCACATCAAAAAGCTTATCCACCATGATCAAGTGGGCTTCATCCCTCGGATGCAAGGCTGGTTCAACATTTGCAAATCAATAAACGTAATCCAGCATATAAACAGAACCAAAGACAAGAACCACATGATTATCTCAATAGATGCAGAAAAGGCTTTTGACAAAATTCAACAGCCCTTCATGCTAAAAGCGCTCAATAAATTCGTTATTGATGGAACGTACCTCAAAATAATAAGAGCTATTTATGACAAACCCACAGCTAATATCATACTGAATGGGCAAAAACTGCAAAAATTCCCTTTGAAAACTGGCACAAGACAGGGAGGCCATCTCTCACCACTCCTATTCAACATAGTGTTGGAAGTTCTGGCTAGGGCAATCAGGCAAGAGAAAGAAATCAAGGGTATTCAGTTAGGAAAAGAAGAAGTCACATTGTCCCTGTTTGCAGATGACATGATTGTATATTTAGAAAACCCCATCGTCTTGACCCAAAATCTCCTTAAGCTGATAAGCAACTTCAGCAAAGTCTCAGGATACAAAATTAATGTGCAAAAATCACAAGCATTCTTATACACCAGTAACAGACAAGCAGAGAGCCAAATCAGGAATGAACTTCCATTCACAATTGCTTCAAAGAGAATAAAATACCTAGGAATCCAACTTACAAGGGATGTAAAGGACCTCTTCAAGGAGAACTACAAACCACTGCTCAGTGAAATCAAAGAGGACACAAACAAATGGAAGAACGTACCATGCTCATGGATAGGAAGAATCAATATCGTGAAAATGGCCATACTGCCCAAGGTTATTTATAGATTCAATGCCATCCCCATCAAGCTACCAATGAGTTTCTTCACCGAATTGGAAAAAACTGCTTTAAAGTTCATATGGAACCAAAAAAGAGCCCGCATTGCCAAGACAATCCTAAGTCAAAAGGACAAAGCTGGAGGCGTCACGCTACCTGACTTCAAACTATACTACAAGGCTACAGTAACCAAAACAGCATGGTACTGGTACCAAAACAGAGATATAGACCAATGGAACAGAACAGAGTCCTCAGAAATAATACCACACATCTACAGCTATCTGATCTTTGACAAACCTGAGAGAAACAAGAAATGGGGAAAGGATTCCCTATTTAATAAATGGTGCTGGGAAAATTGGCTAGCCATAAGTAGAAAGCTGAAACTGGATCCTTTTCTTACTCCTTTTACGAAGATTAATTCAAGATGGATTAGAGACTTAAATGTTAGACCTAATACCATAAAAACCCTAGAAGAAAATCTAGGTAGTACCATTCAGGTCATAGGCATGGGCAAGGACTTCATGTCTAAAACACCAAAAGCAATGGCAGCAAAAGCCAAAATTAACAAATGGGATCTAATTAAACTAAAGAGCTTCTGCACAGCAAAAGAAACTACCATCAGAGTGAACAGGCAACCTACAGAATGGGAGAAAATTTTTGCAATCTACTCATCTGACAAAGGGCTAATTTCCAGAATCTACAAAGAACTCAAATAAATATACAAGAAAAAAACAAACAACCCCATCAAAAAGTGGGCAAAGGATATGAACAGACATTTCTCAAAAGAAGACATTCATACAGCCAACAGACACATGAAAAAATGCTCATCATCACTCGCCATCAGAGAAATGCAAATCAAAACCACAATGAGATACCATCTCACACCAGTTAGAATGGCAATCATTAAAAAATCAGGAAACAACAGGTGTTGGAGAGGATGTGGAGAAAGAGGAACACTTTTACACTGTTGGTGGGATTGTAAACTAGTTCAACCATTATGGAAAACAGTATGGCAATTCCTCAAGGATCTAGAACTAGATGTACCATATGACCCAGCCATCCCACTACTGGGTATATACCCAAAGGATTATAAATTATTCTACTACAAAGACACATGCACACGTATGTTTATTGCGGCACTATTCACAATAGCAAAGACTTGGAATCAACCCAAATGTCCATCAGTGACAGACTGGATTATGAAAATGTGGCACATATACACCATGGAATACTATGCAGCCATAAAAAAGGATGAGTTTGCATCCTTTGTAGGGACATGGATGCAGCTGGAAACCATCATTCTTAGCAAACTATCACAGGAAGAGAAAACCAAACACCGCATGTTCTCACTCATAGGTGGGAACTGAACAATGAGATCACTTGGACTCAGGAAGGGGAACATCACACACTGGGGCCTATCATGGGGAGGGGGGAGG